>NC_044552.1:25539172-25834172 GCF_007565055.1 Rhinopithecus roxellana | reverse complement strand
TCACGCTGTGTCAAACTTCTAAGCTAAGTGTTTTTTCACTATTATATACTCTTCTTTCTGCCCACCAAAAAATTTCTTACCATGCCTTTGTTGAGAGAGAAGGAACGAAGGAAGGAAAGAAAGAGAGAGAAAGAGAAAGAAAGAAAGAAAACCTTTTGTCCCCAAAGTTAGAACAACAAGTGAAAAAGGCCCCACGCTCTCAGCGAGGGCTCCAGAACCGAGGCAGTGTGGCCCCGCCCTTTCCTTCCACCTCACCCCTGCTCTGCTTTCCTCAGCCGCTCCTGACCAACAGGCAGGACACTGGGCATGGGCCCCAGGCCCGTGTCACCTTGGGCAGGTGGCTTCTCCCCTCTGGGCCTCGTAAAAGAAGAAATGGGACCAAGTGAACAGTTCCAGGCTGTGTTCCCCAGCATCCTACATCCCATGGCAACCTTGCAGGGGCACTCTGGGTAGGGGTGGGGGTCTCACGAGGGGAAAGACTCAGTCAGAGCACTGATCCTATATCTCTTCTCTCTTTTGGGATTCTAGGTATGAGTTTGATGGACAAAATTCCTCTACATTTGATGTGATGAAAAGAAAAAGTTTGAAAGCCAGAGGCAAGACCATCCCGAAGATTCCTTTCCACTCCAAGGTCCTTTCACTTCCACAGGTGATCTGACATCACCACCTCTCTCACCACGCTGACAGCACTTTCATGTTGACCTCCTGTGATGAGGTCACTGGTATCCACTCAGGATGGGGGATTTTGTGGAAAATGAAGGATTTCCATATCTGTGAATTTATTACACAAGAGTTTTAATCTGGCCAGGCACAGTGGCTCATGCCTGTAATCCCAGCACTTTGGTAGGCCGAGGCGGGTGGATCACTTGAGGTCAGGAGTTCAAGACTAGCCTGGCTGACATAGCAAAACCCTGTCTCTACTAAAAATACAAAAATTAGTCAGATGTGGTGGTGTGCACCTATAGCCCCAGCTACTTGGGAGGTTAGGGCAGGAGAATCGCTTGAACCTGGGAGGAAGAGGTTGCAGTGAGCCAAGATCGCACCACTGCACTCCAGCCTGGGCAACACAGCAAAACTCTGTCTCAAAAAATGGGGGAAAAGAAAGAGTTTTAATCCCAGAGGTTTTATTCATTAAAATTCACGCTAAACAAACAAACAAAAAGTCAGTTAACCAGAAGGATTGATGGGGTGTCTGATTAGCTGGAAGTGTCCTGAAGATGTCCTGACTTTATAAGGACAATTTTCTAATGAATACATCTACATTCTGTGAGGGGAGGGAGGGTTTTGCCAAGCACAGGGTAGACAGTCAAGTTTGGTTGACTTACTGCTTGAATAAATGAATGAATACATGAACTTTTTCTCTGGTGGTCAAGAGTAATGTAGGGCCTTAGCTGGCATGCAGTACATGTGGCCTCCAACATCACCCTCAGCTGCTCCTGTTGCCAGCATTTAACAGCCTTCCAGTCACTCCTCACTCTTCACAATTCATTAACATTTTCAGTCCCTGGGTCACTGTCTTTCTCTTCATTCCACTCCTGCTACCATTCTTTGTGGCTTCTCTATCAACCAAGACACTCCACCCAACACCCTGGCCTCTCACCTTGACCTTTTGACTTTCTCCCCTCCAATGATCTTGTCCTCCCCCTACTGCAGCCACTCACTCCACAGTGATACCTAGACCTTGTCATTACCTGTACCTGTAACCTCTGCATAATCTCAGTTTTAAGTATCCCCCTTACTGTCCTTGCAGATCAGTCCCTCTAGTGTCCAGCTCCAAAGATCAATGTTTTTACTCTCCAGACCTCCAACCCCTTTGAACCTGACATTATGAGATCCTGTGCCCTTCCAACCTTATATCCTGCTTAGGTTTCATGACCCATTGTTGTAAGAGTTATCTTGCATCTCAGCTCCTATTTCCCTCATTCCCTCCATCATACCTACCTGTTAAAAGTCTAGCTCTGGCTACATCCAACTTCCCACCTACTCCATGCCTGCATCCAAGCAGCTGAAGTGGTTGGATAAAAATACTCAACCATGGCCGGGCACGGTGGCTCGCGCCTGTAATCCCAGCACTTTGGGAGGCCGAGGCGGGCGGATCACGAGGTCGGGAGATCGAGACCATCTTGGCTACAGTGAAACCCCGTCTCTACTAAAAATACAAAAAATTAGCCGGGCATGGTGGCAGGCGCCTGTAGTCCCAGCTACTCGGGAGGCTGAGGCAGGAGAATGGCGTCCACCCAGGAGGCGGAGCTTGCAGTGAGCCGAGATCACACCACTGCACTCCAGCCTGGGCGACAGAGCAAGATTCCGTCTCAAAAAAAAAGAAAAAAAATACTCAACCATGCTCACCACACATTTACAAACTTCAAGGTGGCCATTAGAAGTACTCAGCAGCTAACCTGTCATGGAATTAAAGAAAAGAAAAAGAAGTATACAGCATTTTCCTGGCCACTCACTCACAGAATTTCAAAGCAACTATTTCACACTTTCTTGTATTTCATTACACAGCCTCCATCCTCCCCACTTTTTTTTTTTTTTTTTTTTTTGAGACAGTCTCACTCTATGGCCCAGGGTGGAGTGCAGTGGCGCAATCTCGGCTCACTGCAACCTCTGCCTCCTGGGTTCAAGTGATTCTCCTGCTTCAGCCTCCCAATTAGCTGGGATTACAGGCATCCACCACCATGCCTATCTAATTTTGTATTTTTAGTAGAGATGGGGGTTTCACCATGTTGCCCAGGCTGGTCTCGAACTCCCGACCTCAGGTGATCCACCCTCCTCAGCCTCCCAAAACGTTAGAATTACAGGCGTGAGCCAATGTGCTCAGCCCATCTTCCTCACTTTCAACTACCAACCAACCCCTCCACTTGGGCACTAGACCCCACTGCCTCTCACCTACTCAGGGACATTCCTCCAGCAATACCCCCTCTCCTGCACACCCCCTTTCCCTCTGCAGTGGATCACTCCTATCAGCAAGCAAACATGTTATTCCTCCTATCTAAGAAAATTAAAAATGAATAAATACAAACCTTCCTCAGCACCCAAACTGAGGTCTCCTAGTACCATTTCCTCTAAAAAGAAACATATAGCAGCCTATGTACAAGATGAGCATGAACATCTTATCACCAGAAAACAAGAAAGGCATCAAAGATATTAGTACTGTATCAACTTGAGGCTCACACTGCCTAAATATGGCATAAATGGAGCCTCAGTAAAAATAATAATGGCAAGGGATTAAAACACATGGAAATCAATTGACTCATAGTGATACTAAATAAAGAGTCATTGGTTACCTTTGGCAGATGCTAGAGAACAAACTCATTCTGAAAGCTGCTAAATAAAGGGGAAAGAATGGCATCAATCTGCCTTTCCTAAATAAATCGTGTCAAAACAGTAGATGGGACATAATCTGTATAAATGAAATCAGTTTAGACAGAATAATAGAATATTTGCATTTTACAATCCCTAAGAAAACAATGGATCTAGCAATGCTCATCATGGCTGCCAACTAGAATTCTATGCCTCCTGATAGAAACACAGCACAATACCACCTATGACGTAGCCTTGCCAGAAAATAGATCATGAATCATATCAAGTCTTTAAATCTAACTACCAGTTTAAGAAAAAAATGGGGGAGGCAGAGGAATATGGTAAATGGTACAGTGATTCAATTAGCAAAATTCAGAATGTGGAAAGTTCTATAGGAAACAAGCCATTTCTTCAACAAATAAATGTCAAGGGGGTAAAAAAAGATTTAAAGAGACTTAAGCTCCAAGTCTAACCATGAGAAAATCACCAAACAAATTCCAAAAGAGGGCCAGCCTGCATAATACCTGACTCGTACACCTCAAAACTATCAAGGTCACCAAAAACAAGGAACACTGGCAAAACTGTCACAACCAAGAGGAGCACAAAGAAACGTGACAAAAACATGAAATATGGTATCCTGGAAGGCCAGGCGAGGTGGTTCATGCTTGTAATCCCAGCACTTTGGGAGGCCGGGGCAGGTGGATCACTTGAGGTCAGAAGTTCGAGACCAGCCTAGCCAACATGGGGAAACTCCGTCTCTACTCAAAATACAAAAAAATCAGCCAGGCATGGTGGTGGGCACCTGTAATCCCAGGTACTCAGGAGGCTGAAGCAGGAAAATCGCATGAAACCAGGAGGCAGAGGTTGCAGTGAGCCGAGATCACGCCATTGCAATCCAGCCTGGGCAACAAGAGTGAAATTTTGTTTCAAAAAAAAAGGAAAGAAAAGAAATATGGAATCTTGTAACAGACAAAAAGACATCAGGTGAATACTAAGACAATCTGAATGAATAAAGTATGGACTTTAATAATAATTTATCTTTTTTTTTTTTTTTTTTTTTTTTGAGATGAAGTCTCGCTCTGTTGCCCAGGCTGGAATGCAGTGGCATGATCTCAGCTTTCTGCAGCCTCCACTTCTCGGGTTCAAGTGAGTCTCCTGCCTCAGCCTTCCAAGTAGCTGGGATTACACCATGCTCCACCATGCCCGGCTAATTTTTATATTTTTAGTAGAGACAGGGTTTCGCCATGTTGGCCAGGCTGGTCTCAAACTCCTGGCCTCAGGTGATCCGCCCACCTCAACTTCCCGAAGTGCTGGGATTACAGGCGTGAGCCACTGTGCCCAACCAATTTATCAATATTGATTCATTAATTATTGACACATATACCACACTCATGCAAGATGTTATTAATAAGGGACACTGAATCCAGGGAGGGCACATGGCAATACTCTGTACTATCCTGTCAGTTTCTCTATAAATCTAAAACTGTTCTAAAATGTGAATTCCACTTCAAAGAAGAGAAAGAGAGACTTAAGACACGTATCAGCTGAATGCAATGCATGGATATTGTTTTGATATTGATTCAAACTGTATATATATTTAACGGAAATTTGGGAAAACTAAACATTGCATATTTGATAATATTAAGAAATTATGTAAACTTTTCAGAAACAATACTGACATAATGGTTATGCTATTTAAGAGTCCTTATCTTTTAGGATACTGAAATATTTACCATAGAAGGGTTTGTTCTAAAATAATCTGGTGTGGAGACTGGGAGTAGAGATGGAACTAGAGTGGTCCTGAATTTTTTTTTTCTTGAGACAGTGTCTTGCTCTGTTGCCCAGGCCAGAGTGCAATTACGCCATTTTGACTCACTGCGCCCTCCACCTTTTGGGTTCAAGTGATTCTCCCGCCTCAGCCACCCTAGTAGCTGGAATTACAGGCATGCACCACCATGTCCAGCTAATTTTTGTATTTTTTAGTAGAGACGGGGTTTCACCATGTTGGCTAGGCTGGTCTTGAACTCTTGACCTCAGGTGATTCACCTGCCTCAGCCTCCCAAAGTGCTGGGATTGCAGGCATCAGTGGTCCTGAATTAATGATTATTGCATCTGGGTCACGGGTATATGGGAGTCCTTTTTCATTATCTCTGTTTATGTGTATGAATTTTCTGGAATAATGAGCTTTTAAAAATTTCTTATGACCTCATATGCTGTCTTGTTAGACATATTTTCTCTGCAACTCTTAACAGCAAAATTCCTTAAGAAATTCTACAACACAAGATGTCTCTACCTCCTCTCCTCTCACAGATTTATTGAGGCATAATTTACATACCATAAAATTCAACTCACTTTGGCAGGGCACAGTGGCTCATAGCTGTAATCCCAGCACTTTGGGAGGCTGAAGTGGATGGATCACTTGAGGTCAGGAGTTCGAGACCAGCCCGGCCAACATGGTGAAACCCCGTCTCGACTACAACTACAAAAATTAGCCGGGTGTGGTGGTGGCCCCCTGTAATCCCAGCTACTCGGGAGGCTGAGGCAAGAGAATTGCTTGAACCTGGGAGGTGGAGATTGCCGTGAGCCAAGATGGCATTACTGCACTCTAGCCTGGGCAACAGATCGAGACTCTATCTCAAAAAAAAAAAAAAAAAAAAAAATTCACCCATTTTAAGTGCGCAATTCAATGATTTTAGTGTATTTATAGAGTTGTAAAACTATCACCACAATCTAATTTTAGAATGCTTCCATCACACCAAAAAGAAACTTCATTTTCCTTTGCACTTAGCCCCCATTCCAAACCTGAGCCCCAGGCAATCACTAATCTTTCTGTCTCTAGATTTGTCTATTATGGACATTTCATGTGAATGGATTCCTACAGCCTTTTGAGTCTAGCTTCTATCACTTAGCATAATGTTTTTGAGGTTCATTCATTTTGTAGCATGTATCCATATTTCATTCCTTTTTATTGCTGAATAGTATTCCATTATATGGACACACCTTTTTTTTTTGAGATAAAGTCTCATTCTGTCACCCAGACTGGAGTGCAGTGGTGTGATCTTGGCTCACTGCAACCTCTGCCTCCCGGGTTCAAGCAATTGTCCTGCCTCAGCCTCCTAAGTAGCTGGGATTACAGGCGTGTGCCACTATGCCCAGCTAATTTTTTTTGTATTTTTAGTAGAGACGGGGTTCCACCAGTTGGCCAGCCTGGTTTCAAACTCCTGACCTCCAGTGATCCACCCACCTCAGCCTCCCAAAGGGACACACCATATTTTGTTCACCAATTCACTGATTAATGGATATTTGGTTGTTTTTACTTCATAGCTATTGTGAATAACACTGCTATGAATTCTCATACAAGTATTCATGTGGACACACACTTTCATTTTCCTTTTTTTTTTTTTTTTTTTGAGATGGAGTTTTGCTCTTGTCACCCAGGCTGGAGTGCAATGGCGCCATCTCTGCTCACCGAAACCTCCGCCTCCTGGGTTCAAATGATTCTCCTGCCTCAGCCTCCCAAGTAGCTGGGATTACAGGCATGCGCCACCATGCCCAGCTAATTTTTGTGTTTTTAGTAGAGACGGGGTTTCTCCATGTTGGTCAGGCTGGTCTTGAACTCCTGACCTCAGGTGATCCGCCCACCTCAGCCTCCCAAAGTCCTGGGATTACAGGTGTGAGCCATCACACTCGGCCTGCTTTCATTTTTCTTAGGTAGATACTTAGGAACGGAATTGCTGAGTCATATGGAAAATCTATGTTGAATGTTTTAAGGACTTATCCAGCTGCCTTCAAGCTCCAAGACAAGATGACGTAGATGCACTTCTGATTCCTCCTGCTAAATACAGCTACAATCCTGGATGGTATATATAAA
Source organism: Rhinopithecus roxellana (assembly GCF_007565055.1). Classification (NCBI taxonomy): domain Eukaryota; kingdom Metazoa; phylum Chordata; class Mammalia; order Primates; family Cercopithecidae; genus Rhinopithecus; species Rhinopithecus roxellana. Next base: position 25,826,995 of record NC_044552.1, on the reverse strand, counting down.
ACAAACATAAGAAGATCCTGAAAGATGAAGAGAAGGCAGACTGGCTAGGAATCTCAAGACCCAGTAAAAAATATAGTGGTGAGTTCCCTGGGTTTGGCTTTTGCCTCATTTATACAAGACTGAGTGCTGGAAAAACCAGCAACCAGGAAACTCCAACAGGAAGATGAAAAAAATCCCGGAAAGTCTCTGGCCAAAGGACCAAGAAAGGAACATCCTGGAAAGACAAAACTTCTAGACAATGACTACTCTATTTCAGAGGAAAAAAAAAAACACTCTCACCCCCGCATCTGCCAACAAAGGCTGAGTGGGGAGTTTAGCCATCAACTCCCACCCAGCTGAGGTACCCCTCCCCAGCAAGTAGGAAGCTGGGACTTTCAGCCGCGCCTGGTGGTATGAAATCCCCCTCCATCACAACCAATATCCCTGGAGACCACATGGGGAACAGGAATGAGGTGCTTCTTACTCTCTCAGCCAGTGTGTGTCAGCAGAGACCTAGTGGGAAGCCTGAAACCCCATCCGCACCGAGTAATAACAAGGAGCGTGGCTCCCTCAAGTGTTCAGAGGCCAAGTGAGGAACCTGGGCCTCTCCCCCAACCTGACAGCAGTGAGGCAGCACCCTCTTTGCTCAACTAGTGCGGTGTCAAAGGATGATCACTAAAACAGACTTAAATAAGGTCCAGAATCTCATAACATACTATCCAAAATGTGCAGGATGCAAGTGAAAATCACTTGTCATACCAAGAATCGGGAAAATCTTGAATAAGAAAAGACAACAGACATCAACACCCAAGATGACTTAAATGTTGGAATCACCTGATGCATATATAAAGCAAGCAAGTATTTTAAAACAAGTATTAAAAATGCTTTACAGGCCAGGGGTGTTGGCTCACACCTGTAATCCCAGCACTTTGGGAGGCCAAGGCAGGTGGATCACTCGAGGTCAGGAGTTCGAGACCAGCCTGACCAACATGGTGAAACTCTGTCTCTACTAAACATACAAAAATTAGCTGGAAGTGGTGGTGCATGCCTGTAATCCCAGCTACTCGGGACGCTGAGGCAGGAGAATCACTTGAACCTGGAGGCAGAGGTTGCAGCGAGCTGAGATCACGCCATTGCACTCCAACCTGGGTTGACAGAGCAACACTTCATCTCAAACAAAAAAATATGCTTTATAGGACAGTCACATTGGCTCACATCTGTAATCCCAGCACTTTGGGAGACTAAGGCAGGCAGATTACTTGAGGTCAGGAGTTCAAAATCAGCCAAGCCAACATGGCAAAACCCTATCTCTACTAAAAATACAAAAATTAGCCGGACATGGTGGCAGATGCCTATAATCCCAGCTATTTGAGAGACTGAGGCAGGAGAATCACTTGAACCTCAGAGGCAGAGGTTGCAGTGAGCCGAGAATGCACTACTGCACTCACTCCAGCCTGGGCAACCAAGTGAGACTCTGTCTCAAAAAAAAAAAAAAAAACTTGCTTTACAGCCAAATGCAGTGGCTCATGCCTGTAATCTCAGCACTTTGGCAGCCAAGGTGGGAGGATCACTTGAGCCCAGGAGTTCATGACCAGCAACATAGGGAAACGCCATCTCTATAAAAAACAACAACAACAAAATAATAATAATAATAATAATAATAATAATAATAATAATAATAATTACCCAGGCATGGTATGTGTACTTGTGGTCCCAGCTCTTTGGGAAAAAAAAATGTTTTTAATTAGCCAGACATGGTGGTATGTACTTGTGGTCCCAGCTAGTTGAAGGCTGAGGTGGGAGGATCACTTGAGCCCGGGAGGTCGAGGCTGCAGTGAGTCATGATTGCCCCACTACACTTCAGCCTGGGCAACAGAGCAAGACCTTGTCTCAAAAAGAAAAGAAAAAAAAAGGGTGTAACAAGCAATTACAAACTCTCTTGAAACAAATGAAAACCAGAAATTTTGGCAAAGAAATGGAAGATATAAAGAAGCAGCAGGCTGGGCGCGGTGGCTCACACCTGTAATCCCAGCACTTTGGGAGGCCAAGGCGGGTGGATCACAAGGTCATGAGATAAAGACCATCCTGGCTAACATGGTGAAACCCTGTCTCTACCAAAACTACAACAAAATTTGCCAGGCATGGTGGCAGGTGCCTGTAATCCCAGCTACTTGGGAGGCTGAGGCAGGAGAATCACTTGAACCCCGGAGGCAGAGGTTGCAGTGAGCTGAGATCATACGATTGCACTCCAGCTTAGGCAAAAAGAGAGAAACTCCATCTCCAAAAAAAAAAAAAAAAAGAATCAAATAGAAATTTTAGAACTTAGAAATACAATCATGATCCAGTTTCAGCTTTCTACTTATGGCTAGCCAATTTTCCCAGCACCATTTATTAAATAGGGAATCCTTTCCCCATTTCTTGTTTTTCTGAGGTTTGTCAAAGATCAGATGGCTGTAGATGTGCGGTATTATTTCTGAAGACTCTGTTCTGTTCCATTGGTCTATATCTCTGTTTTGGTACCAGTACCATGCTGTTTTGGTTACTGTAGCCTTGTAGTATAGTTTGAAGTCAGGTAGCGTGATGCCTCCAGCTTTGTTCTTTTGACTTAGGATTGTTTTGGCAATGCGGGCTCTTTTTTGGTTCCATATGAACTTTAAAGCAGTTTTTTCCAATTCTGTGAAGAAACTCAGTGGTAGCTTGATGGGGATGGCATTGAATCTATAAATTACCTTGGGCAGTATGGCCATTTTCACAATATTGATTCTTCCTGTCTATGAGCGTGGTATGTTCTTCCATTCATTTGTGTCCTCTTTTATTTCACTGAGCAGTGGTTTGTAGTTCTCCTTGAAGAGGTCCTTTACATCCAACAGGTGCTGGAGAGGATGTGGAGAAATAGGAACACTTTTACACTGTTGGTGGAATTGTAAACTAGTTCAACCATTATGGAAAACAGTATGGTGATTCCTCAAGGATCTAGAACTAGAAGTACCATATGACCCAGCCATCCCATTACTGGGTATATACCCAAAGGATTATAAATCATGCTGCTATAAAGACACATGCACACGTATGTTCATTGCGGCACTATTCACAATAGCAAAGACTTGGAATCAGCCTAAATGTCCACCAGTGACAGACTGGATTAAGAAAATGTGGCACAGGGCCGGGCGCGGTGGCTCAAGCCTGTAATCCCAGCACTTTGGGAGGCCGAGACGGGCGGATCACAAGGTCAGGAGATCGAGACCATCCTGGCTAATACGGTGAAACCCCGTCTCTACTAAAGAATACAAAAAACTAGCTGGGCGACGAGGCGGGCGCCTGTAGTCCCAGCTACTTGGGAGGCGGAGGCAGAAGAATGGCGTAAACCTGGGAGGCGGAGCTTGCAGTGAGCTGAGATCCGGCCACCGCACTCCAGCCTGGGCGACAAAGCCAGACTCAGTCTCAAAAAAAAAAAACAAAGAAAGAAAATGTGGCACATATACACCATGGAATACTATGCAGTCATAAAAAAGGATGAGTTTGTGTCCTTTGTAGGGACATGGATGCAGCTGGAAACCATCATTCTCAGCAAACTATCACAAGAACAGAAAACCAAACACCACATGTTCTCACTCATAGGTGGGAAATGAACAATGAGATCACTTGGACATGGGAAGGGGAACATCACACACCGGGCCTATTATGGGGAGGGGGGAGGGGAGGGATTGCACTGGGAATTATACCTGATGTAAATGACGAGTTGATGGGTGCTGACGAGTTGATGGGTGCAGCACACACCAACATGGCACAAGTATACATATGTAACAAATCTGCACATTATGCACATATACCCTAGAACTTAAAGTATAATAATAAAAAAAAGAAAAAAAAAGAAATACAATCATGAAAATTGAAAACTCAATAGATTGGCTTAGCAGATTGGAGAGGACAGAGGAAAGATTCAGCGAACTTAAAGGTAGAAGAGAAATTATTCAATCTGGACAATGGAGAAAAATAGACTGAAAAAAATGAACAGAGGTTAATTTATGGGACTGTAACAAAAGAGCTAACTACCATCCATGTCATCAGTGTTTAAGAAGAAGAGAGAGAGAATGGAGCAGGAAAATATTTTCAAAGAAATAATGCCTGAAAAACTCCCAAATTTGGCAAAAGATATTAACTTATTGATGCAAGAAGTTAAGTGAACCCCAAACAGTATGTTTTCATGTATTTGATGGTCACTTATATCTCTTCTTTGGTGAAATGTCTATTCAAATCTCCTGCCCATTTTTTATTGTTATTATTGAGTTATAAGAGTTCTTTTTATATTCTAGATACAAGTCCCTTATCTGATAAATGATTTGCAAATATTTGATCTCATCCTATTGCTTTTGTTTATCTTTTCACTTTCTTATGGTTGCTGTTGTTTTTATGTTTGTTTTTTCCTTAATGAAGGCAATTTCCTGATCTTTTCACTTTTTTTTTTTTTTTTTTGAGACAGAGTCGCTCTATCACACAGGCAGGAACACAGTGGCACAATCGCGGCTCACCACAACCTCCAACTCCCAGGTTTAAGAAATTCTCCTGCCTCAGCCTCCCAAATAGCTGGGACTACATGCATGCACCACCATGCCCGGCTAATTTTTGTATTTTTTAGAGACGGGGTTTTACCATGTTGGCCAGGCTGGTCTCAAACTCTTGGCCCAAAATAATCCACCTGCCTCAGCCTCTCTAAGTGCTAGGATTACAGGTGTGAGCCACCACACCCAGCCTTCACTTTCTTGATGGTGCCTTTTGGAGTACAAAAGTTTTCAATTTTGACGAAATCCAATTAACAATATTTTATCTGAAGCATGGGCAATATAGTGAGACCCTGTCTCCACACCAAAAAAAAATTAACAATTAACCAAGTGTGATTGTGTGCACCTGTAGTCCCAGCTATCCAGGAGGCTGAGGCAGGAGGATCACTTGTGCCCAGGAGTTGAGGCTGCAGTGAGCTATGATTGCACCATGATTGCACTCCAGACTGGGTAACATACCAGGACCCTGTCTCCAAAAATAAAATACTATTTTATTGCTTGTGTATATGTAAGAAAGTGTCATATGTAAGAAATCATTGCCTAACCCAACAGCATGAATATCTACTTTTAGGCCTTTTTCTAATAGTTTTATAGTTTTGCACTTACATTTAGGTCTATGATCAATTTTGAGTTGGCTTTTTGTGTATGTGTGAGGTAATATAGGAATTACAAGCTATAAATCCCCTCTAAGCATAGCTTTAGCTACATGTCAAAAATTCTGATATGTCTGTTTCAATTTTCATTCAGCTTGAAATATTTTCTAATTTTCCTAGTGATTTCTTCTTCCACCCATTGGTTGTTTAGGAGCATGCTGTTTAATTTTCACACACTTGTAATTTCCTCAAATTTCCTGTTGTTGTTGATTTCTAATTTAATTATATTGTGATCAGAGAACATCTTTGTATGATTTCAGTCCTTTTAAAATTATTGAGACGTGTTTTATGGCCTAGCATATGGCCTATCCTGGAGAATGTTCCGTGTACACTTGAGAAAAATGGTATATCCTGCTATTGTTTCGTAGAGTGTTTTATAGATGTCCGTTAGATTTAGTTAGTTGACAGTGTTACCCAAGTCAGAGTTCTGCTCAAGGACAGCCCTCACCTGTCAGCCCTCTTTGTAGACTGAAGATAACTGCTTCCCCAAGGTCACACTCTTTCTAGGGGCAACCCACCTTCCATGACTGATTAATGTGGGGGGCAAAAACCCAACTCCCTTGCCCCAGTTAGGGATGGCTCTCAAGGGCCATCCCAGCTCCGTGTTAAATCTCAAAGTCTGCTTCCTGGAGACCCAACCTGTGTACCCCTTATTCAATCAAACTATAGCCATTTCTAGTTTTAAAATATATTCCAAATCAGACTCACCATGCCCCAATCATCTCTCACTGGTCACTACATCGAGAATGGCCTGGGGCAGGAGTTGGGGGCAAGGTGGAAGCAAGGGAGCCAGGTAGGGTGCTATTGCAATATTCCTAATTAGAGATGGTGGGGGTGTGGTGATGAGCAGTTTAATTTGGTACTTATTTTGAAACTACAGTTGCCATCTCTTATTGACCTCTCAGTCTTTTTTTTTTTTTTTTTTTTTTTTTTTTTTTTTTTTTTTTGAGACAGATTCTCACTCTGTTGACCAGGTTGGAGTGCAGTGGCATGATCTCGGCTCACCGTAACCTCCACTTCCCAGGTTCAAGCAATTCTCCTGTCTCAATCTCCCGAGTAGCTGGGACTACAGGTGCGTACCACTGTGCCCGGCTAATTTTTGTATTTTTAGTAGAGACGGGGTTTCACCATGTTGGTCAGGCTGGTCTCAAACTCCTGACCTCAGGTGATCCACCCACCTCAGTCTTCCAAAGTGCTGGGATTACAGGTGTGAGCCACCACACCTGGCCTGAGGTGGAGTCTTGCTCTGTCACCCAGGCTGGAGTGCAATGGTACTATCTCAGCTCACTGCAACCTCCACCTCCCAGGTTTAAGTGATTCTCCTGCCTCAGCCTCCGGAGTAGCTGGGACTGCAGGCGTGTGCCACTATGCCTGGCTGATTTTTGCATTTTTGGTAGAGACAGGGTTTCACCATATCGGCTAAGCTAGTCTCGAACTCCTGACCTCAGATGATCCCGCCTCCACCTCCCAAAGTGCTGGGATTACAGACGTGAGCCACCGCACCCTGGCAACCTCCCAATCTAAAATAGCCCCCAAGTTCTCCTCTCTCTCCTCACCCCGCCTTATATCATCTCATACTCCCTATCACTATCTGATATTATATTTCATATTTACTTGGTATCTGTCTATTTTGTTCAAGACCATAAATTCAGGGCCTAAAACATTGCAGGGTATAAACACTGTGTTCAATAAATACTGTGTAAATGAATTGATAAGTAAATAAGCAAATGACATGTATCAGTACTTACTGAATGCTGCACTGAATGTCAGCAAAGGCATAAGAGAATGTCTGGATCTGTAGTTTCTGATGTAATTGAAGCAGAAACTTGTTGCCCAGCCATGCCCACATTATTTTTTTAAATGGTAAAAAATAAACCCTACTAAGACAGATGGCGCCTCAGGGTAGAAAGAACATGGGTTTGGATGTGAATAACTCACATCTGAAACACACTTAGTAGCTGTATGACCTTGCACGAGTGACTCAACTTCTCTGAGCTCCACATCTCACTATGGGTGGAGGTAACGGTATCCTCCTCCTGGGGATGTTTTACATGACACAGTGCATGCTGAGTTGAGGTCCTGCTCCACACACTGAGGCATGGTCAAGTCCAAAAACAAGTAAATGAAAAAGACAAAAATCCTTGCCTTTGTGGAACTGGCAGTCAGTAAATAAGAAATGTAAATCAAATATGTGTTAGTTAGATTTTGAGAAATAATGAGGAGAAAAGCTAGTGGGGATGGGGGACATGGGAGAAGGCTTCCAATTTTGAAATGGAGTAGCCAAGGAAGGCCCTGATTAGGTGCCTTTTGAGATGAGGGACAGAGCCACAAAGATAGCTGGGGAAGGAAGCAGTTCAAGCAGGAAGAAGGGCAAGTATAAGGCCCTAAGGTACGAATGTGCCTGTTTCAAGAACAGCAGGAAGCCAATGCAGCTGGATGGTGAGAAGAAGTAATCAAAGATGAGGTTAGAGAGGGAAGGGCCTTGGCCAGGCGCAGTGGCTCACACCTATAATCCCAGCACTTTGGGAGGCCGAGGCAGGTAGGTTAGGAGATTGAGACCATCCTGGCTAACATGGTGAAACCCCATGTCTACTAAAAATACAAAAAATTAGCCTGGCATGGTGGCACGCACCTGTAGTCCCAGCTACTCAGGAGGCTGAGGCAGGAGAATCACTTGAACCCGGGAGGCGAAGGTTGCAGTGAGCCGAGATTGCACCACTGCACTCCAGCCTGGGCCACAGAGCAAGACTCCGTCTCAACAAAAAAAAAAAAAAAGAGAGAGAGAGAGAGAAGGGCCTTGTGTAGAGCCTTGCAGGCCCTGTAAGGAAGTTAGCTTTACTCTGAGTGAGTGGAGAAGTGATTGGAGAGTTTTGAGCAGAGGATGAGGTGGTCTAGCTTGTATTTCAACTGACTCACTTTGGCTGCTGTGTAGAGATATGGACAAGGAGAGCAAGGACAGCAGCAGGAAGACCAGTTAGGAGATGCAAGAGATGACATTGGCTTGGACTAGGGTATTGGCAGTGGAGGTGAGAAGAGATGAGAAGTGCTCAGATTCCAGATATACATATTTTGAAGGTAGAGTCCATAGGATTTAAGACAGTTTGGATGTGGAGTATGAGAAAAAGAGAGGAGTCAGCAATATCTTCAAGGATTTGGGCCCAAACAATGGGAATAATAGAACTGCGAAACTCAATTGTATCAGGAAGGAAGAGAAGGTTCAGGGAGAAAATCAGGTCAGCTCTGGACATATTAAGTTCGTGGTACTTGTACTTGGAAGTACATGTCTGGAGTTCCGGGAAGTGTATGATCTTGAGAGTCATCAGCACAAAGGTGGTCTTCATAGATGGTATCTGAATCTGGCAGGGAGCCAGGAGACTGGATGAGATCACCTAGGGAGAGAGAAAAACAGAAGAGGTCCAGGGAATAACCATGGACACTACAATGGTAAGAGGTTGGGGAGATGAAGAGCAACCAACAGGGAGGCAGAGAGGGAGGGGCCTGGGGCAACGGGGGCTCCACGTCTCCCGAACCAAATATTTACAAAGAATCTCCAAGAGTGGATTACTCTGGATGATTTCTTTTTTTCTCTCTCTCACTCTGGTCTCACCCTGTCACCCTGGCTGGAGTGCAGTGGCATGATTATGGCTCGTTGCAGCCTCAACCTCCTGGTCTCAAGTGATCCTCCCATATCAGCCTCCTAAGTAGCTGGGGCAACAGGTGTGCATCACCACAGCCTACTAATTTTTGTATTTTTTTCATAGAGATGGAATTTCCCTATGTTTCCCAGGCTGGTCTTGAACTCCTGAAATCAAGTAATTCTCCCACCTTGGTCTCCCAAAGTGCTGGGAGTACAGGCATGAGCCACCGCTGCACCCAACACTCTTGCTTATCTCTATGGCCACAGTGGCCTATTGCCTTCTTTGTGTTTGGACACATTATCAGGGCCAACCTCGGATTTAACCTTTTAAGGTCACAAGTCCCTATGACTGAAGTGTGAATGACTGACAGGTTTATCCTTCTCAGGGGGTATACAATGAAAGACAATCCCTTTAACAAAAAGAATCTCTACTTGATGAAATACTGTAGGAAAAAGGGTCATTTCCCAGAGGGAACTATCTGTGTCCCTGGCATGCTGCAGTTCACTGTAGTGGTGATGGTACCACCCCAGTCAGTATCAACCCTTGGGAAGCCATTGGGAAGGAGAAACAAGCTCTTGGGGAGCATCAATACCGCTTTGGGCTGTGAGGTCTTAGAGGCCAGGAAAGGTATCTGGGACCCAAGCATAGCTCATAATACCTGAGCAGGTGCACACTGTCTTACCTTAAGCAGGATAAAGCAAGAAGTGGGCAGGCAGCTTCCTGACACTGTCTTTAAACTCAGCTTCTGCCCCACCACACTTCTGGTTCCCGTTCCACCTAACCACTTCTTATCTGTCTCCGTTGCAATTTCTTCTTTTTCTCAAGCTCCAGCCTAATGCCCCAGCCTCCTTTTCCACAAACGGTGTTAGATTGTCAACATTGCAGAAACGGTGAGTTCAGTTCTTTCCACCAAGGTCTTCGTGGTTCCACGAGAAACCTGTTGTCTCTTCCTATTTTCCTTTTACTACTCACCAACACCAAATCCCCAGTCAGCAAACCAGAGAGTACAAAAGCAGGGACTTTTATGCTAGGATTACTCTTCCCCACACCCACAGTTGCCTCCTCAACTAAGGAAGGTGATGGGAAAATGACAATGACATCAATAGGACAATGGGACAAAAGCATGGACAGGAAACTCACAAAAGCATGGACAGGAAACACAAATAGCCATTAAACCGTTAAAAAGAATGTTGACACGTAACAACAAATGTGCAATTTAAAGCAGCAGTAAGAGACCATTTCATCTATCAAAGTGGCAAGGATTCTAATGCGGAGGGTTGGCAAGCGTAAGGACACAGGCAGACACTACCAACTGGAGAAGAAAGGCCTGCACTGCTTTCTGGAGAATGGCTTGGCAACACTTAGAGACCAAGAGCTTTAAAACAAGTCTATGCCTTCACTCTTTCATTCAGTGGTTTCAATTCTAGAATTTAGCCTAAGGAAATAATTAGACAGCCATGCAAATATTTAAGTTCAAGGATATTTACTGAAGGTCCAGGCACAGTGGCTCACACCTGTAATTCCAGCACTTTGGGAGGCTGAAAGAGGCGGGCAGATTACCTGAGGTCAGGAGTTAGAGACCAGCCTGGATAACATGGTGCAACCCTGTCTCTACTAAAAATACAAAAATCAGCCAGGCACATGCCTGTAATCCCAGTTACTCAGGAGGCTGAGGCAGGAGTAGCTTGAACCTGGGAGGCAGAGGTTGCCGTGAACCGAGATCACACCACTGCATTCCATCCTGGGCAACAGAGGGAGACTCCATCTCAAAAAAAAAAAAAAAAAAAAAAAAAAAAAAAAAAAGAATATTTACCACAACTCAGTTTATTATATGTGTAAAAATTGAAGGCTCGGTGTGGTGGTGCACACCTGTAATCCCAGAGCTTTCGGAGGCCAAGGCAGCAGGATACCGTGAGCCCAGGAGTTCAAGGTTATAGTGAGCTATGTGCGTGCCACTGCACTCCAGCCTGAGTGACAGAGCAAGACCCTGTCTCTAAAAAAACAAAAAGCAAATTGAGACCCACCTAAACATGCTGTAATAGGAAATTGGTTTAAATGAACTAGTAGAATACTGGGCGACCATTATAAATGACGCTGGTTCATGGGCTTCCTGGTGTGAGGCACTGGTACTCGTGCCCAAAAATGCATAAACACCAGACATACTCAAATTTAGGAACAGTCTACAAAACAACTGACCCGTATGCTAAAAAATGCCAATATCGGCCAGGTGCGGTGGCTCACGCCTATAATCCCAGCACTTTGGGAGGCCAAGATGGGTGGATTGCCTGAGCTCAGGAGTTTGAGACCAGACTGGGTACCATGATGAAACCCCGTCTCTACTAAAATACAAAAATCAGCCGGGTGTGGTGGTGGGCACCTGTAATCCCAGCTACTCCGGAGGCTGAGGCATGAGAATTGCTTGAACCAGGGAAGCGGAGTGAGCTGAGATCTCTGCAGTGAGCTGAGATCATGCCACTGCAGTCCAGCCTGGAGGACAAAGCAAAACTCTGTCTCAAAAAAAAAAAAAGTCAATGTAATGAAAGGCAAAGTACATGTAAGTTACTGTACTCATATTAAAGGAAACTGAAAGGACTCAACAACTAAATGCAATGCAGGATGCCAAATGAGATCCTGGACCAAGGGAAAAAATTATCATGAACGACATTATGGGGCAATTGGCAAGACCTGAATTTGGACCGTCAATTAGTATCACATCAGTCTAAGTTTCCTGATTTGGATAATTGTACTGTATTATGTAAAAGAATGTTTTGTTCTTAGAAAATTCGCACTGATGGATTTAAGGGTAAAGGGGTATCTTGTATGCAACTTACTCTCAAATGGTTCAGAAAAAAATACAAATGTGTATTTATAGAGAAATAATGATAAAGTAAATGTGGTCAAATGATGTTAGTGGATGAATCTGAGTGAAGGGTATCCTGGAATTCTTTTTAGTATTCTTGCCCGTTTCCCATGAGATTTAAAGTATTTCAAAATAAAAAACTAAAAAAAAGGAGGAAAGCGGTGCTGGTGAACTATATTCCCCGGTAGGGGAAGGTTCTCAGGTGCACCAGCGGCAGCCATGAGTGCCTCGACACCAGGGAGAGCACAGCTGCCAGGGACACCTTCTGCCACCCTGAACTCTCAGTTCCCTATGGCAGCCATGAGTGCCTCGACACCAGGGAGAGCACAGCTGCCAGGGACACCTTCTGCCACCCTGGACTCTCAGTTCCCTATGGCAGCCATGAGTGCCTCAACACCAGGGAGAGCACAGCTGCCAGGGACACCTTCTGCCACCCTGGACTCTCAGTTCCCTATGGCAGCCATGAGTGCCTCGACACCAGGGAGAGCACAGCTGCCAGGGACACCTTCTGCCACCCTGGACTCTCAGTTCCCTATGGCAGCCATGAGTGCCTCAACACCAGGGAGAGCACAGCTGCCAGGGACACCTTCTGCCACCCTGGACTCTCAGTTCCCTATGCTACTAGAGGAACCCGGTGTGTGGTTGACCCCAAAGTTGTCCTGGGTTGACTCAAGAAGATAGGATGAGCATTTGGAGGCAAAGAATTCGCTTTTGTGATTTTATTTACTCCAGTTTTGCATTCTGACTGACATTCCCTACATCCCAACGACTTCTGCAGTGGAGGGAGGCAGATATGGAGGAAGTGAAAACTACCCAAATTCAGTGATAGTTACAGATAATCCAGACTGCAAAATTTAGGGTAGACTATGTTCATTTATCACTGATAACGACAGTCTTAACATTCCCCTATACAGGAAGACCAAGATTTCCCCAAACCAGCCAGCATCTTGCCCATTCCCCAGAAGGAGAAAAATAAGTCCTGGCAAGAGCCAAGATAAGGCCTAGAAGCCCCCTGGGTTCCTTTTGCCAAGGTGAGTGGTTTCAAACTATGACAAGTTGCAGGTTCTCTGATAAGCATCTGTAATAACCTGGCAAATTAAGCATCCTCTCCTGGGAAGAGGAATACGGAACTCTCTAACCACCCAATACCTGTTTCCAGATCCTGCCCCTCCTGGGGCACAGGAGCAGCCACCTTGCAATTCTCATCGCTAGAAAGGAGAGACCAGATCAACAAACAGCAGGGCTGGGACTGCCCCAGGGGTTCCGAGAGTCCTTCTCCCCTCCTATCACCTGCCCTCCAGGCACACTGTCCTACTTCCGCCTACTTCCCCAGGGGTTGTCAGGGACAGAAGGCCCCTCCTTCATCCCCCCTAGTGTTCCTCCACTCTTCCCCCGCCCCCCCATTACTAGGGTGTCCAGGACATTGTGTGACTCAGGAAACAGCTCAGACGTGAGGCTTGTAGCAGGCCGAGGAGGAGGAAGAGGGGCAGTGGGAGCAGAGGAGGTGGCTTCTACCTCAGTGAGGGCTCTGAGGGTCCCCGCCTAAAGAGGGACAGGGACCTGGGCTTGGAGAAGGGGCTCTGGAATGCAGCCCCCTTCACTGCTGCTGCTGCTGCTGCTGTTATGTGTCTCAGTGGTCATAACCAGAGGTGAGGCATGGCGTGGGTGAGGTGGGGGACCCATTTCCCGTAGGAGAATGACCAGTGGGGTGGGGGAAGAGGCCCAAGCCCCAGGTTGTGTGAGGGATGCTGGGTGGAGGAGATTCTCACTGCCCAAATAGAGACGGCCTGCAGGGAAAAACGGCTCTGCCCGTGGAGCTGCTTCAGGCCTGGTGCCAGGGGTGGTGACTGCCGGGGGATGGGTGAGAGGGTGCCCACCTCCAGGAAGAACCTCATCAGCACTAGCACTGGAGGACTCTTGCAGCCATAGGGAAGAGGGGAAGAGGGAACACACTGACCACCTGCTTGGGGAAGAGATGAGAGGGAAGCAGGAGATGAGGACATGAAAGGTCAGGCCTACTAAGTCCCTTTCTTAGTCCAGCTGTCCCCACCCCCCGGATGGCTCAATGCTGGGCCTTTCCGGGAGGAAATCTCTTCGAAGTCTCAGCCATTCACCTCCCGGGAGCCACCTCCACCCCTGTTCTGACCCCTGTTGTCTTGCTTCCGAGAGATGGAGTCCGAGGCTGGACTCAGGAGGCCAGAGAATAAACAGGAAAGGGGGGTGGGGATTAGTAACTGGGATGGAGGGCACTGGGGCTGGGGCTGGGTACTGTGTGGAGAGTGGAGACAGGTGTGAAGAAGAGGTGGTTTAGAGCACCTGTGGGAGCTGCTGCGGGCAGGTCTCTCAGGAGCACCCAGAAGGGGAAAGGTGGAGGCACGGTACCCAGCACTTCCATCGCGCCTGCCTCTCCACCCTCAGGGCTGCTGTGTGGGAGCTTCCCAGAACCCTGTGCCAATGGAGGCACCTGCCTGAGCCTGTCTCTGGGACAAGGGACCTGCCAGTGAGTGTGCCTTGCAGGAGTGGGAGACTGGAGAGAAAGTGGGAGGGAGAGCGGGGGATAGAGGTGAGGAAGTGAGACCAAAGAAGAAAGGGAGGAAGTGAAGGAGATGAAGGGAAGCAAATGAAGGCAGAGGAGGGAGGTGGGCAAGAATGGGAAGAGGGACCAGTGATGTGAGTTTTCCTCTCCTCCCCTGCCCAGGTGTGCCTCTGGCTTCCTGGGTGAGACGTGCCAGTTTCCTGACCCCTGCCAGAACGCCCAGCTCTGCCAGAATGGAGGCAGCTGCCAAGTGCTGCTTCCCACTCCCCTAGGGCCCCCCAGCTCTCCCTCTCCATTGGCACCCAGCTTCTCGTGCACTTGCCTCCCTGGCTTCACTGGCGAGAGATGCCAGGCCCGGCTTGAAGATCCTTGTCCTCCCTCCTTCTGTTCCAAAAGGGGCCGCTGCCACATCCAGGCCTCGGGCCGCCCACAGTGCTCCTGCATGCCTGGATGGACAGGTAAGAGCTGCTGGAGGCAGCCAGGAGGGGACAGGCAGGAGCAATGGGCTAGGCTGTGGGTGGGGAAGATGGAACTGGAGGCTGAGAAACTGCAAGCCCTTTGAAGACAGAAGCCATGAGAATCAACATGCCAATTCTCCACGACCAACATTCACCAGCAGGGTTGTACTGATTGCTAAAATGTTAAAATATTTCCAAGTTAAGGGTGCCATGAGGCCCCTTTGTGCACCATCCTGATGCCTATCCTAGCCCCCTTAATCTCCCTGCTGCCTAGCAGCTAGAGGGCCATTGCTCGCCATACCAGGGGCCTTCCAGGCTTTTGCATTCTGAGCATCTGAATGGCTCCCATTCTGAGTGGAGGGAGCCATAATATCACCTGGGAAGACTGCAGTGGTGGGAGAGGCACCGGGAAGGGAGGGATGTGACCCAGAGAGAGGAGTGGGGCCACCCCAGGAGGAGGAGTGTAACTCTGGGGCAAGTTTAGTGCTTCAGACTAAGGGCTCTGCGACAGCCCCTGGATCCAAATGCCAGCTCTGCCATGACCAGCTACATGACCTCGTATAAGACATTTTAGCTTTCTGGTGTTCAGTTGTCAGCTGACAAACAGGGAGAGTAATGGTCACACTTCATAAGGTTGCTGAGAGGATACAAGGGGCCGATGCTCAGGAAGTGCTTGCTCAGCTCGGCACCTGGCACCTCCACGGCGGCCGCCATTCCCACTGGTGCGCATGGACTGTGAAGTGAGTCTCCAGGTGCCTAAACCCACTTAAAGATGAGGAAACCAGGATCAGAAAGGCAAAGTGGGCCGGGCACGGTGGCTCAAGCCTGTAATCCCAGCACTTTGGGAGGCCGAGACGGGCGGATCACGAGGTCAGGAGATCGAGACCATCCTGGCTAACACGGCGAAACCCCGTCTCTACTAAAAATACAAAAAACTAGCCGGGCGAGGTGGCGGGCGCCTGTAGTCCCAGCTACTCGGGAGGCTGAGGCAGGAGAATGGCGTAAACCCAGGAAGCGGAGCTTGTAGTGAGCTGAGATCCGGCCACTGCACTCCAGCCCGGGCGACAGAACCAGACTCCATCTCAAAAAAAAAAAAAAAGAAAGGCAAAGTGGCTCACCCAAGGGTATACAACCAGTTGTGGCACAGCAAGGTGCCACCTGAGTCTCCTGCCTGCAGACATGGGGTGCTTTTCACCTCCCCCAAGATCACCCATGTGCCAGATTTTCTCAGGCAAGGACAATTTCCAATACTCTCATCATCACTTTAGAAGATATGGTCGCTCCAGATAAACCCTCCCAAACCATGGCAACACCGAGATCAGGGGTGATGGAACAGAGGAAAGAGAGTATGGTAATAAAGGGAAGGAAATATGAAAATGAGACCCAGAGATAATCCAGAGTGAGCACTGGGTAACCTCAGATGGGCTAGAATTCGTACAGTGCTAGAAACGGCTCCCTCTGTCCTCTGCCTCAGGTGAGCAGTGCCAGCTTCGGGACTTCTGCTCAGCCAACCCATGTGTTAATGGAGGGGTGTGTCTGGCCACGTACCCCCAGATCCAGTGCCGCTGCCCACCGGGCTTCGAGGGCCATGCCTGTGAACGTGATGTCAACGAGTGCTTCCAGGACCCAGGACCCTGCCCCAAAGGCACCTCCTGCCATAACACCCTGGGCTCCTTCCAGTGCCTCTGCCCTGTGGGGCGGGAGGGCCCACGTTGTGAGCTCCGGGCAGGACCCTGCCCTCCTAGGGGCTGTTTGAATGGGGGCACCTGCCAGCTGATGCCAGGGAAAGACCCCACCTTTCACCTCTGCCTCTGTCCCCCAGGTGTGTCCTCACAGGGGCTCTCCTGCAGCCCCTCTCTTTGGGCAGGGCAGGATGTCTCCCTTGGAGCCTCCTCCCCCAGTTGATCCCACGACCCTGTCAGGTTTCATAGGCCCGGACTGTGAGGTGAATCCAGACAACTGTGTCAGCCACCAATGTCAGAATGGGGGCACTTGCCAGGATGGGCTGGACACCTACACCTGCCTCTGCCCAGAAACCTGGACAGGTGAGTTGTTTAAGCCACATTCATGGCACCCATAGCCCAGACAGTTGGCCCCTGGCCTCCCCTACTCATAGGGCTCCCAGCTTCAGCCCCTGTCCCCTCCCCAACCCCCTGCAGGCTGGGATTGCTCCGAAGATGTGGATGAGTGTGAGGCCCAGGGTCCCTCTCACTGCAGAAACGGCGGCACCTGCCAGAACTCTGCTGGCAGCTTTCACTGCGTGTGTGTGAGTGGCTGGGGGGGCACAAGCTGTGAGGAGAATCTGGATGACTGTATTGCTGCCACCTGTGCCCCAGGATCCACCTGCATTGACCGGGTGGGCTCTTTCTCCTGCCTCTGCCCACCTGGACGCACAGGTATGGGGGTAGAGGGTATCAGCAGGTGGGAGGTAGAGAAGGAGGGCGAGAGAAGCACCAGGATAGCTGCTAGGAGCCTCAAGTGGCCTCTGAGAGCCTCACCTGCTCTTACCCCTCTAGGACTCCTGTGCCACTTGGAAGACATGTGTCTGAGCCAGCCGTGCCATGGGGATGCCCAGTGCAGCACCAACCCCCTCACAGGCTCCACACTCTGCCTGTGTCAGCCCGGCTATTCAGGGCCCACCTGCCACCAGGACCTGGATGAGTGTCTAATGGGTGAGGCCACTCCCACTTCAGAGCCTCTCTGAGCCTCAGACAGGCCTCTGCACTGAAGACAGAAAAGGGCAGATTGCTTTTCCAATTAAAAAACCAAACATCGGCCAGGCATGGTGGCTCACGCCTGTAATCCCAGCACTTTGGGAGGCCAAGGCGGGCGGATCACAAGGTCAGGAGATCGAGACCACGTTGAAACCCCGTCTCTATTAAAAAAATACAAAAAGTTAGCTGGGCACTGTGGCGGGTGCCTGTAGTCCCAGCTACTCAGGAGGCTGAGGCAGGAGAATGGCATGAACCCGGGAGGCGGAGCTTGCAGTAAGCAGAGATTGCGCCAATGCACTCCAGCCTGGGCGACAGAGCGAGACTCCGTCTCAAAAAAAAAAAAAAACCAAACATCTTTTTCCTTGAATTTGCCCAGATTTGGCATCTCTTGCCTGCATGACTCTCTCTCCAATGCTCAGCCCCTCAGTCCCCATGAATTTGGTCCCTTATTTCCTCTCCATCTTAAAGACACAAGCCCCTTCACCAATTTGGTCTCTTCTGCCACATGCAGGGCCCCACACCTTCCCTGACGGTCTGACCTCCTTGCCCTTCCCGCCCTGACCCCTGTGGACTCCCAGCTTTTCTCTCCTCCCAGCCCAGCAAGGCCCAAGTCCCTGTGAACATGGCGGTTCCTGCCTCAACACCCCTGGCTCCTTCAACTGCCTCTGTCCACCTGGCTACACGGGCTCCCGTTGTGAGGCTGATGACAATGAGTGCCTCTCCCAGCCCTGCCACCCAGGGAGCACCTGTCTGGACCTACTTGCCACCTTCCACTGCCTCTGCCCACCAGGTACCAGCTGGATGGGACCTTGGGTGGGGAAAACAGGGAACTAGTCCTGAACCCACTAAGAATGTCCCCTCCAAAGTAAGGACAGCCTCAGGCCAGTTGGGCAAGTTACCACAGATGCTTCTCTCTCTACCCCCAGATGAAAACTCAGGGACACCCATGACCCCTAGGAGAAGGGTTACCACAGATGGTAGTGAGGTTATGCATTCCTCAACTCTGGAGGGAGCTGCCATTCATTTCATAGTCATCATAGAGCCTGCAAAACCTGCTCCACTGTACAGAGGAGCCCAGCAAGAGAGGGTAGAAAAGCAGTTCATAAACTTTCCGTGCTGCAGCCTTTACTCAGGTCACCCCAGAATGCTCCCTCTAATCATAGAACCTCTCCCATGTAGAGATGAAAGGTAATCCCTTAAAATCCCAAAAGCCTGTGATACAACAGAAAAATTTGATACAACAAGAAAAAAATTGCTGCAAGACTGCACCCACCTCCAGGCTAGTTTTAAGGGGGAAAAGTCACCCCTGGGAGAGAGCAACATCAAGGAGTTGAATGAAATCAGAAAAATAACAGCCAACTTTATGCCAGGTACTGTCTGAGCATCTTACAGGCATTGTCTCATCTACTTATTACAATAACCCTGTGAGGTCAGCACTGCTACAATGCCATTTTATAACTGAAGAAATTGAGGCACAGAGAGGTTAAGTGACTTGTCCAAGGTCACCCAGCTAGCAAGTGGCAGAGCTGAGATTCAAACCAAGGGCTTCAACAATTATAACCACTACTCCCATATTGCCTTTCTAAACTGAGTGGCACCCAAAGATACTGGCTCAGGTCATCCCACAGACAATCATAGAAAAATAAGAGAAAACGGGTCGGTAACTCAAGGGACAACAAGGAGCTTCAGAAGCAGACTCCTCAGGCAAGAAAAGAAAGGAAGACAAGGTCTGGAGGTTGATCCTGCCTCAATTCAGGATGAGACAGTGGAGACCAGGATGAACCCGAAGCAACGGGACAAATATGGGAGCAACAAGCTTCCCAGATGCACTTCAAATTCCTCTGCTTTGGGATCTCCATTCTCCCTGGCATGGAGGCCCGCCCAGGCAGAAAAAGAGGCGGGACTCGTTCTCCAAGCCAGTTTGTCTTATTTGTACCTTGAGGTCCTCCAGGCTGATCAGCCTGCCCTGGTGAGCCCCGCCCTCTCTATACACAGGAATGACCACAAAAAAGCCTTGCAGTCCTCCCGCAGGTCCCCAGGAGGCACCCTGTTCCTTAGCCTTTCACACCTCAAGGAGCAGGGCCACACACTGAGGAGCAGCAGGGCCTCAGGGTTCATCTTGTTCAACCCCATGCAGACAGCACCTCAGGGGAGGACCGCCTGAGTGGGGCAAGTCGGGAGCAGGGCTGATTCTAGAGTACAGGTCTCCCAGGCAGACCTGGCTGAGCCACAGCCCTCATGATCCCCATGTCCCCAGGCTTAGAGGGGCAGCTCTGTGAGGTGGAAACCAATGAGTGTGCCTCAGATCCCTGCCTGAACCATGCGGATTGCCATGACCTGCTCAATGGCTTCCAGTGCATCTGCCTGCCTGGTGAGTACAGATGCCACTCTGGCCACCCTCAGACCGCAGGCCTCTGAACCTGCAGAGTTCAGGCCCAGCAATCACCAAAGGCCTCTTGAAGCTCTCTCTAGACTAGCCAAAGAGTCCTCCAAATATGTCTTTGCTCCCCAAATTCTCTACTGTTACATCCCCAAATCTTCCCTTGCTTACTTGCCCATTCTCATCTCTGTCCTGCCAAATCACCCAAAGATCCCTCCTTTCCAGCCCTCCTGCACAGCCTCTGTGTATGCATGTTGAGGTCCCAGGCTGGTCTTGGCACTCTCATCATAAACCCAGGGAAAGCTGCCCCAAGCCTTTCTTCTCCAGCCTCACCTGACACCCCTCTGTCCCCTGCTACTATAATAACTACATTTATTCACCACTTACTCCAGGCTAGCCATTTGGCTGTATGCTTTTCAGGCGTTATGTCATTTAATCTTTTTAACAATACCATGAGGTAGGTTCCATTATTATTCCCCTTTTACACAGAACAGGAAACTGGGGCCTAGAGGGTTGACCAGCTTTCCCAAAGTCACACAGCTGGCAGGAAGCTGAGCTTCACCTTTTCCGCATCACTCTCCTGTTACCCCATGCCCACCTGCCCCAGGTGTCTTCTCTGGGAAGCTCTGCAAGTTTACCTTTCCATGCTGTGCCTTACTCGATGACCTTGGCCTCCTCTCCCCACCCAATTCCACCCCACTAGGATTCACCGGCACCCGATGTGAGGAGGATATCGATGAGTGCAGCAGCTCTCCCTGTGCCAATGGTGGGCAGTGCCAGGACCAGCCTGGAGCCTTCCACTGCAAGTGTCTCCCAGGTAAACTGGGGCACACACTGTGGGGGACAGCGGGGGCAGGAGGCAGGTGTCCGTGTAGGTCCCTGACCTTCCTGCTGTGCCACAGGCTTTGAAGGGCCACGCTGTCAAACAGAGGTGGATGAGTGCCTGAGTGACCCATGTCCCGTTGGAGCCAGCTGCCTTGATCTTCCAGGAGCCTTCTTTTGCCTCTGCCCCTCTGGTTTCACAGGTTAGCAGGGGAGGCATTGGAAAGAACTGGCATAGTATTTTATTCCATTTGGGTTGGGGCAGAGTTAATTGGTGGGTGTTTGATTGTTGGGATGTGAGAATAGAATGAGAATGGTATCCTTTAAAATTATTTAGTGTAAAACCTGCACAATTGTACAACCATGGGGACAAGGGCAGGGGTTACCGTAGGCCCCACATGGGCCCAATGTAAATGGTGTTATTGGTGCTCGGGAGCAGAGGACGGGGCTCAAAGAAAAGGCATTCACTTGCTTATTTAGCAAGCACTTACTAAGTGCCTACTATGCCAGATACAGAGGCAAATCTGAGTAAGACAGTTGCCATCCTCATGTGACTTTAAGTCTAATACAGAGAGACCAACAAGTCTCCTGTTGATTATAGCCCACAGAGGTGCTCTGAGAGAAAAATGTGCAGGATGCTACAGGAGCACAGAGGACTAGCCAACCCAGACTAAAAAGGGAGGAGGTGATGGCTGAGATGAGTCTTGAAAGATAAGCAGAGACTGGGTGTGGTGGCTCACGCCTGTAGTCCCAGCACTTTGCGAGGCCAAGGCAGGTGGATCACCCAAGATCAGGAGTTCAAGACCAGCCTGGCCAACATGGTGAAACCTCGCCTCTATTAAAAATACAAAAATTAGCCAGGCGTGGTGGTGGGTGCCTGTAATCCCAGCTACTGGGGAGGCTGAGGCAGGAGAATCACTTGAACCTGGGAGGCAGGGGTTGCAGTGAGCTGAGATTAAACCACTGCACTCCAGCCTGGGCGACAGAGGAAGATTCCATCTCAAAAAAATAAATAAATAAATAAACAAAGGAAAGGAAGGAAGGAAGGAAGGAAGGAAGGAAGGAAGGAAGGAAGGAAGGGAGGGAGGGAGGGAGGGAGGGAGGGAGGGAGGGAGGGAGGGAGGAAGAGAGGGAGGGAGGGAGGGGAAGGGAAGGGAGGGGAGGGGACGGAAGAGGGAGGGAGGGGAAGGGAAGGGAGGGGAGGGGACGGAAGAGGAGGGAAGGGAAGGGAGAAAGAGAAAGAAAGAAGGAAGGAAGGAAGGAAAGAAAAGAAAGAAAGGAGTTTGTGTAAATAGAGTGCCCGATAGCGTGTTTTAGCTGGAGATAACTGCATGTGCAAAGACACAGATGGAAGAAAAGCCCACCCCATTCAAGGAACTATAAGAAAGCCAGAGTTAAGGGTGCAGCAAGGCAAAGATGAGAAATGCAGCTGTTGCACAAATGTCATGTCCTGCAGGACTCTGCGTATCATTCTGAGAAAGTTAAACAATATCTTAAAGGTAATAGGGAGCCATTGAAGGACAGATTTATGGGTTCATGGGGAGTAAGGCACGCATAAGAAGTAGCCTTTGGCCCAATGAAGGATGTGGAGGAGCTGTTTTCTTTTTGACCCATCTTCCCACCCCAGGCCAGCTCTGTGAGGTTCCCCTGTGTGCTCCCAACCTGTGCCAGCCCAAGCAGATATGTAAGGACCAGAAAGACAAGGCCAACTGCCTGTGTCCTGATGGAAGCCCTGGCTGTGCCCCACCTGAGGACAACTGCACCTGCCACCATGGGCACTGCCAGAGGTAACATCTTCCAGGCCCTCCCCATCTGCCCCCTCCTTTGGGCTCCCTTCACTAGGACGGGAGAAGACAGCCAGTGAGGTGTAGGTCTGTGAGAAATGACCAATGGGGAAAAGGAAGGAGATGGCAAAGTTCTTACGGCGAGGCAGTGGGAGGGCTCAACTGGTAAGTGTCATCCAAGGAGAAGAGAGTCCACAAAAACTGGTGGAAACAGAGGACCAGGGGATCAGAGCAGAAAGAAGAGCATTAAATCCCAGGGCGAATTAATCGTTCATTAGAAAAATATCTGCCGAGGCCAGGCACAGTGCTGATTACGGTCTCACGCCAGTAATCCCAGCACTTTGGGAGGCCAAGGTGGGCAGATCAACTGAGATCAGCAGTTCAACACCAGCCTGGCCAACATGGTGAAACCCCGTAGCTACTAAAAATACAAAAATTAGCTGGGCATGGTGGCGCACCTGTAATCCCAGCTACTTGGGAGGCTGAAGCGGAAGGATCACTTGAACCCAAGAGGCAGAGGTTGCAGTGAGCCAAGATCATGCCACTGCACTCCAGCCTGGGCGACAGAGCAAGACTCTGTCTCCAAAAAAAAAAAAAATCTGCTGAGCACCTACTTTGTGTGGCTACTGTTCCAGGCCTTGGGGGAACAGCATAAAGCAAAAGAGACAAAGCAACTGCTCTCCTGCAGCTTTCATTCTAATGAAGAGAGACAGAAAATAAGCAACTCACAGAAAGAATATATATATATATATATATAAAACATATCTAGTTGGAGAAAATGAGCAGGTGTTGGGGAGGACGGGGGCGGTGCTGAGAGCAAAGTCACTGAAGAAAGAGGCCAGAATCTCAGGGCCAAAAGAAGAGGAAGTCATAGGGGTCCAGGCAGCAGGGAGGGGAGCAGATGCAGTAGGAGAAGAGAAAAACCCTCCCCTTTCTCTTTACAACCAGATCCTCATGTGTGTGTGACGTGGGTTGGACGGGACCAGAGTGTGAGGTAGAGCTAGGGGGCTGTGTCTCTGCACCCTGTGCCCATGGGGGGACCTGCTACCCCCAGCCCTCTGGCTACAACTGCACCTGCCCTATAGGCTACACAGGTGAGACCCTCCCTAAACCATATACACCCTGTGCTGGTCACCTCCTAAGTCAAGGGTAAGGCAGGTGACCATGGGCCCTGTGTCTCAGTCACCACTAAGGAGAACTGGGCTGCAGGGGACACGGGTGATGTGTGGGAGGTGGTGAGAAAGGAGGTTGATGGGAGAGAATAATAGGGTTTGGGATGAGGAAGGGAAGGAAAAGGAAGGAGGAGGAGAGTGGAGGGAGGGAAGGAGGACACCTTTTCTCAGCACCCACCTGTTTCCTTCAGGGCCTACCTGTAGTGAGGAGATAACAGCTTGTCACTCAGGGCCATGTCTCAATGGCGGCTCCTGCAACGCTAGCCCTGGAGGCTACTACTGCACCTGCCCTCCAAGCCACACAGGTCCCCAGTGCCAAACCATCACTGACTACTGTGTGTCTGGTGAGTGCCCACTGTGTCATGGGGCTGGGGGCCACAGGAGAATGGAGGAACTGAGGAGGGTATGCTTATGTCATATTTTTTAAAATTTAATTACACAGACCAACCTGGGAAACATAATGAAACTCCATCTCTAAATTAGCTGGGCACACAGTGGCTAAGGCCTGTAGTCCCAGATACTCGGGAGGCTGAGGTGGGAGGATGACTTGAGCCCAGGAAATTGAGGCTGCAGTGAGCTGCGATGGCACCACTGCCTGGGTAACAGAGCAAGGCCCTATCTAAAAAAAAAAAATAAAGTATTATATAAATAAATAAAAATTAATTGGATGGCAGTGAGCTGTCGTTTTGTTGGCGGGGGGTGTATGTCCTATGTACAGTGTGACTGAGGTCACAGGTCAGGTTACAGGCAAGGAACCCAAACCCTCACAGCCTCCTCTCTCCAGCCCCGTGCTTCAATGGGGGTACCTGCGTGAACAGGCCTGGTACCTTCTCCTGCCTCTGTGCCATGGGCTTCCAGGGCCGGCGCTGTGAGGGAAAGATCCGCCCCAGTTGTGCAGACAGGTGAGCAAGGCACAAAGACCCCTAGAAGGGAGAAAGCCCCTCATCCTTCCCACCCCTCCTCTCATCTCCCCTTGGGCTCCAGGCAGCCTCCCACCCCACACCCCTCATTCCGCCTTCCCTCCTGGCTTGCCACCTCCCAGTGGTTGCCTCCCAACAACATCACACACTAACCTTCCCCTTGTTTCCCGAACTTCTTCCTATCATGCCCTGTCTCTGTCTTGTTCAGCCCCTGTAGGAATAGGGCAACCTGCCAGGACAGCCCTCAGGGTCCCCGCTGCCTCTGCCCCACTGGCTACACCGGAGGCAGCTGCCAGGTGAGGGCCATTGAAGCCAGGTGTGCTGAGGAGGGAAGTGGCTGGGAGGGAAACCAGGGAGGGTCACCTGGTCCCAGGCCATTCAGGGGAGAGTTTTTGAAGTAAGGGATTTGGAGGAGCTGGAGTGAGCAGAGCACCATATCTGGGCTGGGAATCTGATGCTGTGTCCTGCCTCACACTCCCTCCCACCCCTCAGACACTGATGGACTTATGTGCCCAGAAGCCCTGTCCACGCAATTCCCACTGCCTCCAGACTGGGCCCTCCTTCCACTGCTTGTGCCTCCAGGGATGGACTGGGCCTCTCTGCAACCTTCCACTGTCCTCCTGCCAGAAGGCTGCACTGAGCCAAGGTAACCAACCCCAGCACTGACTGGAGAGCAGGTGAAGAAAACATGGGTGTTCTCACCTGCCCCATTCCTGCAGGCATCCACACAGCCTTTGGCCAAAACCATCACCTGAGAATCAAAACCACACAGACAAATCAGTTCTTGATTGCACAGGTGTTGAACTGTGCAATCAGAGAAGCCTAACGCAATTCCTGTTACCTCATTTAACACAATTCAAGTAACACCAACCAGCCCATTCCACAGGATTCCAGTTTAGCCCAACCATGAGGGACATGACTCAACGTAGAGCAACTCAACTCTGTCCTGATCATCATAACCCAGGCAGAGTGGACCACACTTAATCCAGCTACACTCAATGCATTTCACCCCACCCCATTCACTTCAATGTCACGCCAACCTCTTTGAAAAAGAACACGAAAATAAGAAGAGGAAGTCATGGGGTCCAGGCAGCAGGGAGGGGAGCAGATGCAGTAGGAGAAGAGAAAAACCCTCCCCTTTCTCTTTACAACCAGATCCTCATGTGTGTGTGACGTGGGTTGGACGGGGCCAGAGTGTGAGGCAGAGCTAGGGGGCTGTGTCTCTGCACCCTGTGCCCATGGGGGGACCTGCTACCCCCAGCCCTCTGGCTACAACCGCACCTGCCCTATAGGCAACTATAATACTGAGAATAAGGTTTGATATGAGAAGACCTCGGGAAAGAGACTATGATGGAGTTAAGGGAGAGGTGATGGGAATCGCAGGGAGAGAACATCAAAGGAATGCAGAACTCAGGGGACAGACTTAAGCCACATGTCCTCACCTGAGGCATCCCTTGAATTCTTTCTTGCTCAAGCCTTGTTTTAAGCCAAGAAAACAGTTACTTTAACACTACGATAAGCTTTAGAGGTATGTCTCCAACATTCTGGCAGAAAGGGTGAGGAGAGAGGTAAAACTCGATGTTCTAATTTCTTCAGTGCCAGGAGTTATTAACTCCTTGGGCCCAGAGTGGTCTCCACCCAGGAATGTTAGTGGTCCCCAAGGTAAAGGCCTCTACACCCAGAGTTTGGGCCCTGAATATACCCTTCATCCTCCCAACTTATCTTTTTCTTTTTGAAATGGAGTCCCACTCTGCCACCCAGGCTGGAGTGCAGTGGCACGTTCTCGGCTCACTGCAACCTCCGCCTCCTAGGTTCAAGTGATTCTCCTGCCTCAGCTTCCCAAGTAGCTGGGATTCGTGTGCCACCATGCCCAGTTAATTTTTTTTTTTTTTTTTTTTTTGTATTTTTAATAGAGACGGGGTTTCATCATGTTGGCCAGACTGGTCTGAAACTCCTGACCTCAGTGATACACCTGTCTCAGCCTCCCAAAGTGCTGAGATTACAGGTGTGAGCCACAGCACCTGACCACATCCCCACTTATCTTTTTTTTTTTTTTTTTTTTTTGAGATGGAGTCTTGCTTTATAGCCCAGGCTGGAGTGCAATGGCACGATTTCGGCTTACTACAAACTCCATCTCCCAGGTTTAATTGATTCTCCTGCCTCAGCCTCCCAAGTAGCTGGGATTACAGGCGCCCGCCACAACGCCCGACTAATTTTTTGTATTTTTAGTAGAGACAGGGTTTCACCATGTTTGCCAGGCTGGTCTGAAACTCCAGACCTCATGATCCACCCGCCGCAGCCTCCCAAAAAGTGCTAGGATTACAGGTGTGAGCCACTGCGCCTGGCCCCCCACTTATCTTTATATATCGCTGTTTGTCTCTCTCCCTAGGCATAGATGTCTCTTCCCTTTGCCAGAATGGAGGCCTCTGTGTCGACAGTGGCCCCTCCTATTTCTGCCACTGCCCCCCTGGATTCCAAGGCAACCTGTGCCAGGATCATGTGAACCCATGTGAGTCCAGGCCTTGCCAGCACGGGGCCACCTGCATGGCCCAGCCCAGTGGGTATCTCTGCCAGGTGAGAGGGTCTGCAGGAGAAGGGGGAGGAAAGACAAGGGTGGTCTGGATGGGAGAGACAGTAGTGACTGAGGGAAGACCCAGTGTATCCATTTCTCCTCCCTTTTTTTTAAACCCCACACACCCAACTAACCACAAAGTCATGCCACTTTATCTCCTGAAGTTTTCTCAAGTCTGTGCTTTCACCTTCGCCCTTTGTCCCACTGCCTGAGTCCTGACCTTTGTTGCATTCCAGGTAGATACTTGCATCAGTCTCCTAACTATGGTCCCTGCCTCCACACTTGTCCTTCTACAGGTTCAGCCTTTACCCCATGACCAGGGTACTCCACTGAAAATGTCCAGCTGACCTGTCTGTCCCCTGCTGAACCTTCAGTGGCTGCCCGCCTCATTCAGAATAAAGTCCAAGGCCTGCATGACTCAGCCCTGCCTGCCTCTCAGGCCTCAGCTCTCCCCATCCCACCCTCCTACTCTCTGCTCCAGCAACACAAAACTGCTGCTGACTTTCCCACATACCCCATACAGATTCTTGCCTCTCAGCCTTTATCCCTGCTATTGACACCACCTGGAATGGCCTTCCCAACCCCTCTTCCACGGGCTGGTGTTCAGGGGGCACCTTCCTTAGGAAGATGTCCCTAACTTCTCCCCAGGCTGGTTAGGGCCTCTTCGTGGTCCAGGTCACTCAGCTGGGAGAGCCAAAGCTGGCATTCAAGTCTAAGCAACCTGATTCATATGCTCAGAACCACAACTTTTGTGTGTATATGGTTACCATTTTATTTTCTTTTGTTATTGACACAGGATAGTCGTACATATCTATGGGGTGCCTGTGAGGTTGTTTGTTTTGTTTTGTCTTTTCGTTTTTGGGGACAGAGTCGCTCTATCCCCCAGGCTGAAGTGCAATGGCACGATCTGGGCTCACTGCAACCCCCGCCTTCCAGGTTCAAGTAATTCTCATGTCTCAACCTCCCGAGTAGTTGGGATTACAGGCACGCACCACCACGCCTGGCTAATTTTTGTATTTTTAGTAGAGATGGGGTTTTCACCATGTTGGGCAGGCTGGTCTCAGAACTCCTGACCTCAAGCGATCCACCTGCTCAGCCTGTCAAAGTGATAGGATTACAGGCATGAGCCACCACACCTGGCCACATGTGATATTTTGATACATGCATACAATGTGTCATAATCAAATCAGGGTAATTGGGATATCTATCATCTCAAACATTTATCATTTCTTTGTGTTGAGAACATTCCAAATCCTCTCTTCTAGTTATTTTGAAATACAAATTGTTAACTATCATCATCCTTCTCTGCTATCTAACACTAGAACTTATTCCTTCTATATGACCATAATTTTGTATCCGTTAACCAACCTCTCTTCATCTCCCCCTCCCTGCCACCCTTTCTAACCTCTGGTAGCCATAATTCTACTCTACTTCCATAAGACTAACTTTTTTAGCTCCCACATGTGAGCGAGGAGCAATATTAGACATGCAATAGGAGGCTGATGCAAGTATCTATCTGGAATGCAAGAAAGGTCAGGACTAACTAAGGCAGTGGCACAAAGGTGAAAGTAAGAGACATGCAATATTTGTCTTTCCATGCTTGGCTTATTTCACTTAACATAATGTACTTCAGTCTCATCCATGTGGCTGAAAATGATAGGATTTCATTCTTTTTCTGATTGAATAATATTCCATTGTGTATATATGCCACAGTTTCTTTTTTCCATTCATTTGTTGATGGCACTTAGGTTAATTCCATATGTTAGCTATTGGGAACAGTGCTGCAATAAACATGGGGGTGCAGATATCTCTTCAAGATACTGATTTCCTTTGGATATGTAATCAACAGTAGATTGATCATATGGTAGATCTTTTTTTAATTTTTGAGAAACTTCTATGCTTTTCTCCGTACTGGCTATGTTAGTTTACATTCCCACCAACACCATATGAGGTTTGCCCTTTCTTTGCATCCTTGCCAGCATCTGCTATTTTTTGTTTTTGTTTTTCCTGTTTTTTGACAGAGTCTTTCTCTGTTGCCCAGGCTGGAGCACACTGACTTGATCTCAGCTCACTGCAACCTCTGCCTCCCAGATTCAAGCGATTCTTGTGCCTCAGCCTCCCGAGTAGCTGGGATCACAGGTGTGGACCACCACGCTTGGCTAATTTTTTATATTTTTAGTAGAGATGGGATTTCACCATGTTGGCCAGGATGGTCTCGAACTCCTGACCTCAAGTGATCCTCCCGCCTCAACCTCTGAAAGTGCTGGGATTACAGGCGTGAGCCACCGCACTTGGCCCTTGTCTTTTCAATAATAGCCACTTTAACTGGTGTGAGATGGTATCTCACTGTGGTTTTGATTTACATTTCCCTGATTTGCATCCATATACCTGTTGGCCATTTATATGTCTTCTTTTGAGAAATGTCTGTTCAGATAATTTGCCCATTTTTTAAACCATATTATTTGTCAGTGGTGGTAGTGGTGGTGTTTGCTGTTGAGTTCCTTATATATTCTGATTATTAATCCCTTGTCAGATAGATAGTTTGCAAATATTTTCTTCTATTTTGTAGGTTCCTCTTCACTCTGTTGTTTCCTCTGCTGCACAGACACTTTTTAGCTTGATGTAATCACATTTGTCTATTTTTGCTTTTGGTGTCTATGCTGTTGAAGTCTTACCCAAAAAATTTTTGCCCAGATCAATGTCTTGAAGCATTTTCCAAATGACCTTTTTTTTTTTTTTTTTTTGAGACCAAGTCTCGTACCTTTGCCTGGGCTGGAGTGCAGTGGCGCAAATTGGGCTCACTGCAACCTCTGCCTCCCGGGTTCCAGCAATTCTCCTGCCTCAGCCTCCCAAGTAGTTGAAATTACAGGCGCCCACCACCACGCCCAGCTTTTTTTTTTTTTTTTTTTTTTTTTTTTTTTTTGTATTTTTAGTAGAGACAGGGTTTCACCATATTGGCCAGGCTGGTCTCAAACTCCTGACCTTGTGATCTGCCCGCTTCAGCCTCCCAGAGTGCTGGGATTACAGGTGTGACCCACCATGCCTGGCCGAACTTTTTTTTTTTTAGTGGCTTCATAGTTTGCAGTTGTACATGTACGGCTTTAATCTATTTTGTATATGATGACAGATAGAGGTTTCGTTTTTTGTGTTGTTTTTTTTTTTTTTTTTTTTTGAGATGGAGTCTCACTCTGTTGCCCAGTCTGGAGTGCAGTGGTGTGATCTCAGCTCACTGCAACCTCCGCCTCCCAGGTTCAAGCGATTCTCCTGCCTCAGCCTCCTGAGTAGCTGGGACTACAGGCACATGCTACTACGCCCAGCTAATTTTTGTAATTTTAGTAGAGACGGGGTTTCACCATATTGGTCAGGCTGGTCTCAAACTCCTGACCTCAGGTGACCCAACCACCTCTGCCTCCCAAAGTGCTGGGATTACAGGCATGAGCCACCACGCCTGGCCTAGGTTTAGTTTCTTCTGCATATGGAAATCCAGTTTTCCCAGCACCATTTATTGAAGAGAATGTCCTTTCCCCAATGTGTGTACTTGGTGCCTTTGTTGAAAGTAAGTTGGCTGGCCAGAAGCGGTGGCTCATGCCTATAATCCCAGCACTTTGGGAAGGCGAGACAGGCAGATCACAAGGTCATGAGTTCAAGACCAGCCTGACCAACATGGTGAAACCCTCGTCTCTACTAAAAATACAAAAATCAGCTGGGCATGGTGGCGTGCACCTGTAATCCCAGCTACTCAGGAGGCTGAGGCAGGAGAATCGCTTGAACCCAGGAGGTGGAGGTTGCAGTGAGCCAAGATCATGCCATTGCACTCCAGTCTGGGCAACAGAGCAAGACTCCATCTCAAAAAAAAAGAAAAGAAAAAAGAAAGTAAGTTCGCTGTAAATGTTTGGACTTGTTTTTCTGGGCTCTCTATTCCATTCCATTGATCTATGTGTCTGTTTTTTATGCCAGCACCATGCTGTTTTGGTTACTATTGCTTTACAGTATATTTTGAAGACAGGTAGTGTGGTGCCTCTAGCTTTGTTCTTTTTGCTCAAGACTGCTTTGGCTATTTGGGTCTTTTACAGTTCAGATAAATTTTAGGGTTATTTTTTCTATTTCTGTAAAGAATATCATTGGTATTTTCATAGGGGTTGCATGACTCTGTAGATCACTTTGGTAAGCACAGACATTTTAACAGTATTCATTCTTCCAATCCATGAACACAGGATAGCTTTCCATTTTTTTGTGTCCCCTTCAATTTATTTCATCAGTGTTTTATAGTTGTCATTGCAGTACTCTTTCACTTCTTTGGTTAAATGTATTTGTTTGTTTTTATTTTTTGTAACTATTATAAATGGGATTGCTTTCTTGATTTCTTTTTCAGATTGTTTGCTGTTAGTGTATAGAAATGCTACTACTTTTTCTACATTGATTTTGTATCCTACAGCTTTACTGAATTTGTTTATAACCAGTGTTTTCTTTAGGTTTTTCTAAATATAGGATTATGTCACCTGTGAACATGGATAATTTGATTTCTTCCTTTGCAATTTGGATGCCCTTTCTTTCTTTCTCCTGCCTAATTGCTCTGGCCAGGACTTCCAGTATTACCTTGAATAAAAATAGTGAAAGTGAGCATCCTTGTCTTGTTCCAGATCTTAAAGGAAAGGCTTTCAACTTTTCCCCATTCAATATGATGTTAGCTGTGGGTTCGTCACATATGGCCTTTATTATTTTGAGATCTAGAACCACAACTTTTTTTCTTTTCTTTTTTTTTTTTTTTTTTTGAGACAGAGTCTTGCTCTGTCACTCAGGTTGGAGTGTAATGGTACAGTCTCGGGTTCCTGCAACCTCTACCTCCCTGGTTCAAGCAATTATCCTGCCTCAGCTTCCCCAGTAGCTGGGATTACAGGTATCTGCCACCACACCTAGCTAATTTTTTTCTTTGTATTTTTAGTAGAGATGGAGTTTCACCATGTTGGCCAGGCTAGTCTCAAACTCCTGACCTCAAGTGATTCACTCACCTTGACCTCCCAAACTGCTGGGATTACAGTAGTGAGCCACCATGCCCGGCCAGAACCACAACTTTTGAGAGAAAGCTCAAGACAGATCCCCTAACCTACCCTCTTTTCTCACTTTTTTATTTTATTTTTTAACCTTTTATTATGAACATTTTCAAACATAAACAAAAGCAGTATACTGATCAGTAGTAAACCTCTGGGCACCCATTACTCAGTTTTACTTCTTTTATGATGTTCCCTCTTCCAAAACACCCCCATCACCTGTTCCTTCCAGCTCTCTGACCACTCCTTGGATTCTTTGTGAATTCCCTTTTCCCTCTTTGAAGCCTGCCTTCCTGGTACTCTACTCTTGCACACTCTCCTTCCTCTTGCAAGGAAGCCAGCACGTGGTACAGATCTTGCCAATGACTCTTCTTTCACTAGCTAAGTGGCATGAAGAAGCAGAAAATGGTTGAGAGCAATGGTTATGGAGTTACAGACCTTCATTGATTCCCAGCTCTGCCACCTATAGCTATTCGACTTGCACAAGTCACTTAACCTTTCAGAGACTCAGCTTCCTTATGTGCAAAGTAAAAATCGAATGAGATAACCCAAATAAAATGTCATTCAGGGGATTTTCAGGTTACGTATATAAATCATGCAATAAATGCTAGCCATTTCTTTCCTCTGGTTGACTGAGAGTTCCCAGGGAATAGGAATGAGTTCTAACTTTCTTCCTATTCCTAGTGCCTAAAACGGTGCCTGACACAAAGTAGGCATTCAGTAGATGCTTATGAATTAATAAAGTATTAGAGAGCCTGGTGGGTATTTAGTAGGGGAGGAAGGTTTTACCAAAAATGGTGCTGTGTTTGGTGGCAGTGTGTCATAGAGATTGTTTGGGACTGGGGAAGGTTGAGTTGTGTGTCACCAAACAATTCTATCTCATGGGGAGTTGAGGTAGAAGGGTTGTGATGCAGGCCATGATGGATGGTGAGTTGAGTGATGCTGTTGAGCTGGAAGGTGGGGGACTGGACAAACTGTCTTGAGCTGGGTCCCTTGTAGTGCTAGGTTGGGCTCATCCACTGGTTCCCTGTCTAACCCTCTTTGTCTGCAGTGCGCCCCAGGCTACAATGGACAGAACTGCTCAAAGGAACTTGATGCTTGTCAGTCCCAACCCTGTCACAACCACGGAACCTGCACCCCCAAACCTGGAGGCTTCCACTGTGCCTGCCCTCCAGGCTTTGTGGGGCTACGCTGTGAGGGAGACGTGGACGAGTGTCTGGACCAGCCCTGCCACCCCACAGGCACTGCAGCCTGCCACTCTCTGGCCAATGCCTTCTACTGCCAGTGTCTTCCTGGACACACAGGTGAGGCCCCAGGACAAGGGGCACAAGCATGTCTGGAGCACAGCCGAGCAGACCATGGAGAGCCAGATAGTCTCCACCCATGTGGCAGCCGTCACCTGGTCCATCCTCTGCCTCCACACCCACCCCCAACCAGAAAAGATGCCCCAGGAGCCCTTCACCTGCACATCTAGCACTGGGCCAACATCCAGGAATGGGCTAAGACAGAGGCAGTGACTGATGCAGTGTGTGACGTCTAATCTCCCCCACAATTACAGGCCAATGGTGTGAGGTGGAGATAGACCCCTGCCACAGCCAACCCTGCTTTCATGGAGGGACCTGTGAGGCCACAGCAGGATCACCCCTGGGTTTCATCTGCCACTGCCCCAAGGCAAGTGACCACAAATCTGCCTTCTCTGTTGCCCCCTATACTGACAAAAAGCAAGAATACCTCAGTTGGAATCCCAGAAGGGACTGTCGGGGAGCACTGATGTAGAAATTACTGGAAAAAGCCATGCCAAGTTCACAGTGGCAAGTGTCTCTCAGAAGCAGTCAAAGGAAAAGCAGGCAGCTGATAGCATGAATGGAATTTTCAGAAATCACAGGTATTGCCTAAGGGAAGGTCAGGAGTTCCCCAAGCTCAAGCTGCGTGGTGGGTGGCCTCAGATAGGTTATTTTAACTGTGTGTGTATGTGTATGTATTTATGGGCCTCAGATGCATGGAATTAGACTAATCTTAAGCTTTGGTTCCTGATATACTGACATTGGTTTATGCCTGGTCTTCTTTTATTATTCTAACAATGTAACATCCATGAACCTAACCCAATAATTTCAATATTAATAATAATTTACATCTACTTACATCCTCCTCCTGTATCCTGTTCCCTCTCTAGAGGAAGAGGAAGACATATGATCCTATTTCTAAGGAGTAAGATAATAATATAATAACCGGGCATGGTGGCTCACACCTGTAATCCCAGTACTTTGGGGGGCCGAAGCAGGCGGATCACCTGAGGTCAGGAGTTCGAGACCAGCCTGACAAACATGGTGAAACACTGTCTCTACAAAAACATAAAATTAGCTGGGCGTGGTGTTGCATGCTTGTAATCCCAGCTATTGGGGAGGTTGAGGCAGGAGAATCGCTTGAACCTGGGAGGCAGAGGTTGCAGTGAGCCGAGATCACACCATTTTGCACTCCAGCCTGGACAACAAGAGTGAAACTCTGCTCAAAATAATAATAATAATAGTAATAATAATAATAGCATTCTATTAACTGTTTAGTCTTCTAGATCTTGCACTGTAATGCCACAGCCCATCAGGTTGTTGCACTCAACTGTGCTTCATCCATTTTCCAAATAATGTAATGTGTCATTGTGTGAAATTACCATGGGACATGGTTTCAACATCCACAAAATGATTAACTTGATGCTCTCTGAGGCACCTTTTAGATATGAAACTCTAGGACCCTCTGCACCATCTTAACCCAAGAGTTTGCTTGATGGGGAGTGGGAAGAATAATGCAAGTTCCATCTCCAATATCTCCCCTCCCCTCCACAGGGTTTTGAAGGCCCCACCTGCAGCCACAGGGCCCCTTCCTGCGGCCTCCATCACTGCCACCACGGAGGCTTGTGTCTGCCCTCCCCTAAGCCAGGCTTCCCACCACGCTGCGCCTGCCTCAATGGCTATGGGGGTCCTGACTGCCTGACCCCACCAGCTCCTAAAGGCTGTGGCCCTCCCTCCCCATGCCTATACAATGGCAGCTGCTCAGAGACCACGGGCTTGGGGGGCCAAGGCTTTCGATGCTCCTGCCCTCACAGCTCTCCAGGGCCCCGGTGTCAGAAGCCCGGAGCCAAGGGGTGTGAGGGCAGAAGTGGAGATGGGGCCTGCGATGCTGGCTGCAGTGGCCCAGGAGGAAATTGGGATGGAGGGGACTGCTCTCTGGGAGTCCCAGACCCCTGGAAGGGGTGCCCCTCCCACTCTCGGTGCTGGCTTCTCTTCCGGGACGGGCAGTGCCACCCACAGTGTGACTCTGAAGAGTGTCTGTTTGATGGCTACGACTGTGAGACCCCTCCAGCCTGCACGTGAGCCTGAAACCCACGGGAGCCAGGGAAGGAGAGGGGTGGGTGAAAGGAGGAGGAAGGATGTAGATGGCTCTGAGTTACAGTGTGGCCACAGCCTCAGGCTCCAGGGAGTTTCCACCCTAATAACTATCACTAAATAAGGGTCGAAGACTCTGGACTCCAACCTAGGGTAATGGGGTGGCATCAATATTTAATGTGGGATGTGGCCTTTGGGCTCCTCTCTGAGAGTTGTGGGAACTCAGGCCGCAAGCCTCCCTCCCTAAGCTTTGCTGCCATGGAGTATCTCCCCTAGCAGTCAGCACCTCACAGAGGGAAAAGGGCCTTGGACTGTCCTTCAGAAACAGAGGAAAGCTCGGGAGGGTACAGAGAGCGGACGGTCTAGGGAGACAGGGGTGTTAGCAGACATTGGGGTGTCTGGACTACCATCCAGGACTTGACTAAGCTCATTGCTCCACAGCTGCCCTCACTTAGCAACCAAAGCCCTGAAGGGCACAAAATATGGGGAATTCTCTCTAGGGTGAAGAGAAGAGTCAGGTTTTAGGGAGGTTCTGAGTCCCTCTCTCCTCACCCCACAGTCCAGCCTATGACCAGTACTGCCACGATCACTTCCACAATGAGCACTGTGAGAAAGGCTGCAACACTGCAGAGTGTGGCTGGGATGGAGGTGACTGCAGGCCTGAAGATGGGGACCCAGAGTGGGGGCCCTCCCTGGCCCTGCTGGTGGTACTGAGCCCCCCAGCCCTAGACCAGCAGCTGTTTGCCCTGGCCCGGGTGTTGTCCCTGACTCTGAGGGTGGGACTCTGGGTAAGGAAGGATCGTGACGGCAGGGACATGGTGTACCCCTATCCTGGGGCCCGGGCTGAAGAAAAGCTAGGAGGAACTCGGGACCCCTCCTATCAGGAGAGATCAGCCCCTCAAACGCAGCCCCTGGGCAAGGAGACCGACTCCCTCAGTGCTGGGTAAGAAGTTAGGTGGAGGGAAGGGCCAAACACCAGTTTTTTTAAGAGGGCAGAGGGAGGGAAGGGAGTCAAGGACCAACACAGAGGTCTCTGAGGTGCCTGCCCTACAGGTTTGTGGTGGTAATGGGTGTGGATTTGTCCCGCTGTGGCCCTGACCACCCGGCATCCCGCTGTCCCTGGGACCCTGGGCTTCTACTCCGCTTCCTTGCTGCGATGGCTGCAGTGGGAGCCCTGGAGCCCCTGCTGCCTGGACCACTGCTGGCTGTCCACCCTCATGCAGGCACTGGTAGGTGACCCCTTACCACTTTCTCTGACCTCTGTTCCCAGGCCAGCTCTCATGCTAGCAACAGGCAATGGAGGCTGAATCAAACAGGACAACCGAGACTGAAAATATTCTTTGTGGGGACTTACTTTCCCTAACCCTGCTTTCTCTGACTGAATCTCCCACTGGCCCATTTGTTCTACAGTCTCCTTCCTTATTTCCCTAAGCACATTATCCTAACCTCTGTCACAGCCCTCCAACAAAGGGATGGTTTATCTTCTCTACCAGACTGAGAATATCTAATCGTCTTTGTATCAGACAACTCAGTATATGAAAGAATAATAGGCCGGGGGCGGTGGCTCACGCCTGTAATCCAAGCACTTTGGGAGACCGAGGCAGGTGGATCACGAGGTCAGGAGATCGAGACCATCCTGGCTAATGCAGTGAAACGCCGTCTCTACTAAAACTAAAAAAAATTAGCTGGGTGTGGTTGGGGGCGCCTGTAGTCCCAGCTAGTCGGGAGGCTGAGGCAGGAGAAGGGCGTGAACCTGGGAGGTGGAGCTTGCAGTGAGCCGAGATCGTGCCACTGCACTCCATCCAGCCTGGGCGACAGAGTGAGAATCCATCTCAAAAAAAAAAAAAAAAAAAAAAAAAAAAAAAAAAAAAAGAATAACTGCTATATCATAGTCACTCTGTGCCTTACTCCAAGCATTTTACATTGTTACCTCATTTAATCCTCCCCAACAACCCCATGAGGCACATACTGCTGGTTGAGTACCCCTCATCTGAAATACTTAGGAACAAAAGTGTTTCAGATTTCGGATTTTTTTATTTTGGAATATTTGCATTATACCGGTTCAGCATTCCTAATACAACGTCCAAATGCTACAATGTGCATTTCCTTTAAGTGTCATGTTGGTACTCTAAAAGTTTCAGACTTTGGAACATTTCAGATTTGGGATTGGGATCATGGATACTCAACCTGTTTATGCGTTTGTTTTCTGAGACAGAATCTCACTCTGTCACCCAGACTAGAGTACAGTGACACCATCTTGGCTCACTGCAACCTCTGCCTCTCGGATTTAAGCAATTCTCTTGCCTCAGACTCCTGAGTAGCTGGAATTACAATGGCATGCCACCACGCCCTGCTAATTTGTTTTTGGTTTTTGTGTTTTGTTTTGTTTTGAGACAGAGT
This sequence comes from Rhinopithecus roxellana, assembly GCF_007565055.1. Taxonomy (NCBI): domain Eukaryota; kingdom Metazoa; phylum Chordata; class Mammalia; order Primates; family Cercopithecidae; genus Rhinopithecus; species Rhinopithecus roxellana. The sequence continues at coordinate 25,789,123 of NC_044552.1, read as the reverse complement.
CTCGCCTTGTCACCCAGGCTGGCGTGCAGTGGCACAATCTCGGCTCACTGCAAGCTCCGCCTCCCAGGTTCACGCCATTCTCCTGCCTCAGCCTCCCAAGTAGCTGGGACTACAGGCGCCCGCCACCACACCCACCTAATTTTTTGCATTTTTAGTAGAGACGGGGTTTCACCACGTTAAACAGGATGGTCTCGATCTCCTGACCTCGTGATCCACCCGCCTCAGCCTCCCAAAGTGCTGAGATTACAAGCATGAGCCACCGCACTTGGCCGCTAAATTTTGTATTTTTAGTAGAGAGGGGGTTTTGCCATGTTGGCCAGGCTGGTCTCAAACTCCTGGCCTCATATGATCCACCTGCCTCAGCCTCCCAAAGTGCTGGGATTACAGGCATGAGCCACTGTGCCCAACCTCAACCTATATTATCATCCCCATTTCGCAGATAAAGAAACCAAGGCAAAGACAGGCTACTTGTCCAAATGTCTCCCAATAGTAATCAGTCTCACCAGGAGTGGCCTCTCTTTGTGACTCTGTCTCTCCCACCAGCACCCCCTGCCAACCAGCTTCCCTGGCCTGTGCTGTGCTCCCCAGTGGCTGGGGTGATTCTCCTGGCCCTAGGGGCTCTTCTCGTCCTCCAGCTTATCCGGCGTCGACGCCGAGAGCATGGAGCTCTCTGGCTGCCCCCTGGTTTCACTCAACGGCCTAGGACTCAGTCAGCTCCCCACCGACGCCGGCCCCCACTGGGCGAGGACAGCATTGGTCTCAAGTGAGAATGAGGAGAAACCCAGGCTCAGGAAGGGGAGTCTCTCCTATGGTGATATTTACAATCAGAAAAGATAAGAAATACTATTGCAGAAGTCAAAGATAGAGGAAGGAGAGAGGGGTGGGAAGCCTACTGGAAATCTTGGAGACCCTGATGGTCATAACTCCGTGTAACCTCTACCCACCCATTTCCTTCCAGGGCACTGAAGCCAGAGGCAGAAGTTGATGAGGACGGAGTTGTGATGTGCTCAGGCCCTGAAGAGGGAGAGGAGGTGGGCCAGGTGAAAGGGCTGGGGCAAGTATGGTCTGGAGGTGATGGAAGGGATGAAAGGGCAAATCAACCTTCACTGATCCTTGCTCTTACCCAAAGGCTGAAGAAACAGGCCCACCCTCCAAGTGCCAGTTCTGGTCTCTGAGTGGTGGCTGTGGGGAGCTCCCTCAGGCTGCCATGCTAACTCCTCCCCAGGAATCCGAGATGGAAGCCCCTGACCTGGACACCCGTGGACCTGGTATGTGAGTCAACCCAGACCAAGGAAAAAAAAAAAAGTCCTTAGACCCTATTAGAATAAGAGAGTCCTTTAATATCAGAACTAGAGGAACTAATTTTAGACTAGTGCCTTAGAAAAATGATTCTCAAAGTGTGGTCCTCAGACAGCAGAATCAGCATCACCTGGGAATTTGTTAGAAATGCAAATTGTTGGGCTCCACTACAGAGCTACTGACTCAGGAATAGAAGATGTTAGGCAATCTGTTTTAATAAGCCCTTCAGGTGAATCTGATCCAGACTCGTTTGAGAAAACCACTGCCCTGGAATGTCAGAGAATTAAGCTGCAGGTTCCTTTTACAGAGGAAGAAACTGAAGTCAGAGAAAAGTAGAAAAGTCACTTGACTAAAGCCACACAGAACCGGAACTTAGCTTCCCAACACCTCAGGTTTTGATTCTCTCTGAGCTTACATGTTGTCCCTTCCCCCTTGTTGTGTCATTTAGATTGACCCATTACTCATGTCTTACCAACAGATGGGGTGACACCCCTGATGTCCGCAGTTTGCTGTGGGGAAGTAGAGTCCAGGACCTTCCAAGGGGCATGGCTGGGATGTCCTGAGCCCTGGGAACCTCTGCTGGATGGAGGGGCCTGTCCCCAGGCTCACACCGTGGGCACTGGGGAGACCCCCCTGCACCTGGCTGCCCGATTCTCCCGGCCAACCGCTGCCCGCCGCCTCCTTGAGGCTGGAGCCAACCCCAACCAGCCAGACCGGGCAGGGCGCACACCCCTTCATGCTGCTGTGGCTGCTGATGCTCGCGAGGTCTGCCAGGTTGGCACACACTGAGGTCCCTACAGGGAATGGGGCGAGCTTACAAGTAAAGCTGGACAGAAGCATCCCCCAGAGTTTGACAAAGAGGAAATTGGTGTGATTGGGAACCTGACAGGGAAACTGTGGAGGATGGCTGAATATGGATTGCGAGTGGGGTTAAAAGTGTAAGGAACTTGAGTTGGCAGTCCAGGGTACCCCAGGGGTCACTGGCCCTCTGTCCCCTCAGCTTCTGCTCCGTAGCAGACAAACTGCAGTGGACGCTCGCACAGAGGACGGGACCACACCCTTGATGCTGGCTGCCAGACTGGCGGTGGAAGACCTGGTTGAAGAACTGATTGCAGCCCAAGCAGACGTGGGGGCCAGAGATAAATGGGGTATGTAGAGGAAGGGGTGATGTGTGCTATAGAGAAGTTGAGCAGATGGGGTGGGAGACAGAGTGCAAAATATAGGTGCAGCGGAGGGGCATTCCCTCTCATCCTGCTGTTATGGCTGTCAATCTGCGATGCGGTGGAAATACTGGCCGTGTGAGTTTCCCCAACTTCCACCGTCAACACCACACTGGCCCTCTGCTCCAGCTTACTGGGGAACTGGCATGGAAGAGAGTGTCTGTGGAAAGGGGGCGGGATCTCGTGGGGGGAGACGGTCTCCCAGTCTCACCGACCCCAGAACAATGTCCCATTGTCCCTCCCGCGCACTGGAGACGTCACCAAGGCAACACTTCCTGCAGGCCGGTGGTCTCCTGGGCAACGCTTCCCGCCTTTGAGGGACCAAGCTGCCCAAATAGCCCTTCCCCCAAGGACAGAACCCGTGGGAAACCGGAACCCAGGCGTCTGGCCCCCAACAGCGGTAACAACCTCCCACGTCGTCCCCTAGGGAAAACTGCGCTGCACTGGGCTGCTGCCGTGAACAACGCCCGAGCCGCCCGCTCGCTTCTCCAGGCCGGAGCCGATAAAGATGCCCAGGACAGCAGGGTTAGATGGGACAGAGGGCTTCCCACAAAACAGTCGGGCGCAGGAGAAATGGAAAGTGCGGTAACCCGCAAAGCCTGAGGGGAGAGGGGCCAGTGGTCCCGTAAGTGAAGGTAGAAAGGCCCAGTCCTGTGGGCGTGGCCTGCCCTGATATCGCCCCTGGCTTTTTCCTCCTGTGCAGGAGCAGACGCCGCTGTTCCTAGCGGCACGGGAAGGAGCGGTGGAAGTAGCCCAGCTGCTGCTGGGGCTGGGGGCAGCCCGAGAGCTGCAGGACCAGGCTGGGCTGGCGCCCGCGGACGTCGCTCGCCAACGTAACCACTGGGATCTGCTGACGCTGCTGGAAGGGGCGGGGCCACTAGAGGCTCGTCACAAAGCCACGCCGGGCCGCGAGTCCGGGCCCTTCCCGCGCGCACGGACGACGTCTGTAAGCGTGCCCCCGCATGGGGGCGGGGCTCTGCCGCGCTGCCGGACGCTGTCAGCCGGAGCAGGCCCTCGTGGGGGCGGAGCTTGTCGGCAGGCTCGGACTTGGTCCGTAGACTTGGCTGCGCGGGGGGGCGGGGCCTATTCTCATTGCCGGAGCTTCTCGGGAGGAGGAGCAGGAGGAGGCCCGCCCCCTCGCGGCCGTAGGTTTTCTGCAGGCATGCGCGGACCTCGGCCCAACCCTGCGATAATGCGAGGAAGATACGGAGTGGCTGCCGGGCGCGGAGGCAGGGGCCCAACGGATGACTGGCCCTGTGATTGGGTGGCCCTGGGAGCTTGCGGTCCTGCCTCTAACATTCCAAATCCGCCTTCTTGCCTTACTCCGTCCCCGGAGCGGGGATCCCCTCAACTTGACTGGGGTCCCCCAGCCCACCAAGAAATGCCCATAAACCAAGGAGGAGAGGGCAAAAAATAGGAGAATACATGGTAGGAAGGAATTCCAAAAATGATTACCCCATTAAAAGGCAGGCTGGAAGGCCTTCCTGGTTTTAAGATGGAGCCCCAAAAATGAAGGGTTGTGAGTTTAGTTTCTCTCCTAAAATGAATGTATGCCCACCAGAGCAGGCATCTTCCACATGGAGAATCTGCAGCTCTGGAAAGAGGGTTTACCATGCTAGGATGAGGCAGGCCCAGTCCTCCTCCAGAAAATAAGACAGGCCACAGGAGGGCAGAGTGGAGTGGAAATACCCCTAAATTGGAACCAAAACTGCAGGCATATGGGATGTAAGATGTTCTTTCCTATATATGGTTTCCAAAGGGAGCTCCCTTCATCCATTGTCCCCACTGCCCACAAATGGCTGACAAATATTTATTGGACACCAACTATGTGCCAGGCACTGTGTAGATGCTGAAAAGTGGCCAAGGGCCACCCCAGCTGATGACTCCTTGCATTCCCTCCCCTCACAACAAAGAAACTCCACTGCGGGGATGAAGCGCTTCTTCTAGCCACTGCTATCACTATTTAAGAACCCTAAATCTGTCACCCATAATAAAGCTGATTTGAAGTGTTACCTTTTTTTGGAGGAGTTGGGGAGAAGAATGGGAAAAAAGACGGGAGTGACTGCATAGTGTCAGCATTTTGTGCTTTCGGCTCAGCATTTGCATTGAATGGAGGATGTAAGTATAGTTTAAAAGCAAGAATAAGTATATTTGGGGACGCTATGATAATTTAGGGTATTATCTGAAAGCAAGAGTCTAGTAGCCAAGGGAGAAACCACACACACACTAGGTCAGGGGTCCCCAACCCCTGGGCCGCAGACTGGTACTGGTCCATGGCCTCTTAGGAGCTGGGCCACACAGCAGGAGGTGAGCAAGCATTACTGCCCAAGCTCCACCTCCTGTCAGATAAGCATAAGCATTAGATTCTTATAGGAGCTCGAACCCTATTGTGAACTGCGCATGCAAGGGATCTGAGTTTCTTGCTTCTTATGAGAATCTAATGCCTAATGATCTGGGGTGGAACAGTTTCATCCTGAAACCAGCCCCTATCCCCACTGACCATGGAATAATTGTCTTCCATGAAACTTCCCTGGTGCCAAAAAGGTAGGAGACCACTGCACTAGATGATGCACACACTTTGTCCCTCATCCTAGGGCTTTTCGTTATGGCCACTTAGGAGATTCCTAAGGCCACAAGTCAAGTAGATGGAGAGAGTGTCTTAAAGAAACTGTCCACCTTGCAGCAACATGTTGCTAGGTTTGAAACATGGAGTCATGAGGCATTTTGAAAGCCAATAATATCTACAGTTTATTGAGTATCCACTATGCATCAAGTGCTTTATTACATTTAATACATCAACTCTATGAAGTAGGTGCTATTAAAACCCTATTTCACTCTTTCAGAAATTGAGGCACAGAGATCTGCCCAAGATTGCAAGGGAATAAGTGGCAGGACCAGATCTCTTCTTCGTCACATTTCACATTCCAAATCACTCAGCTATAAACTCCCTAACATGACAGGCTGCCATTTAGAGGTACCAAATGGTTGTCTGCCCTGCTCCTTCCTTGATGCCAACCAACCTGATTAGCATTGATCAAAGACCAAGCCAGAGAGGTAGTCCTCTCCCTTTTCAATTTCATTTCTTTCTTTTTCTGAAACAGGGTCTTGCTCTGTTGCCCAAGCTGGAGTGCAGTGGCACAAATGGCTCACTGCAGCCACAACCTCCTGGGCTCAAGCAGTCTTCCCACCTCAGCCTCTCATTTTTCCATATCTACATCTCTCATACCCAAAACAGGTTTTCCCCTGCCCCTTGTCTGCACTAAACTATAAGTTTCCAAAATGAACCCTTCCTGTACTCTCACATTTGGTACACATCTTGTCTCCTGAATAGAGTGTATATTTTATTTTACTTTATTTTATTTTATTTTATTTTTATTTTGGAGACGGAGTCTCACTCTGTCACCCAGGCTGGAGTGCAGTGGCACAATCTTGGCTTACTGCAACCTCCGCCTCCCGGGTTCAAGCAATTCTCCTGCCTCAACCTCCTGAATAGCTGGGATTACAGGCGCATGTGGCCACGCCCGGCTAATTTTTTGTATTTTAGTAGAGATGGGGTTTCACCATGTTGCCCAGGCTGATCTCGAACTCCTGAGCTCAGGCAATCCACCCCCATTGGCCTCCCAAAGTGCTAGGATTACAGGTGTGAGCCACAGCGGCCGGCCATCTCCTGAATAGACTATAAATACCTGGAGGTCAGGGAGTATTCAATACATATATATTGAATACTTACTACATGTTGGACCCAGTGCTAGGGTTTTATGTATATATTTGAGACCTCCACAACCCTAGGTCTGAATCCTCTACTTCCCACTGGAACCATGCCCCCTCCCAGACCCAGTAAGAGGGAAGATCGGGAGGGCCAAATCCTACAGCAGGGTCTATCTCAGGGAGGGAAGGGACCTGGTTGGGGGGAGGGGGATTCTGAGGAGTGAAACCACTTCCTGTGTAGCTAGTTCCTGTGTTGACAGAAAGAGCAGAAGAGGAGGTGGGGTGGAGGGAGCAGAGTCAGGGATTAGGGGGCTACTGAGGCTCTGGAGATGAGACCGCCAGGAGTCCTTCCCCACTATCAGCCCCCTCCACTCCTGCAGCTGGAGGAGTTTTTCCCAGTCTCTGTGCTCCCCTGGGGTGAGAGAGACTGAACAAGCTGTTTGGGTGGGAAAAGAGAATGGAGGAAGTTGACAGGGATGGGCGGGGCCCGTGGGGGGGCTGACCAGGAACCCAGCTTCCTGCTCAGTACCCAGGCATCCAGCCCCCAGCTCACCCCCACCCCTTCCAGCCCCCACTCCCCTCAGGAACCCAAGGTTCCGGCCCTCCTCCCAAATCCCAGCCACCCCTCCCCCACCAGTTTCTCCCCTCCAGGGGATGGAGGCTGAGAGACCCCAGGAAGAAGAGGATGGTGAGCAGGTGAGCTGGGCACGGGGTTGGGGAGGCTGACACTGGGAAAGAAGGGAGGTGAGAGGATCTGGGGCAGAAATGTAGGGACAGAGGGGCCTTGAAAGGCTTGGGCAAACTGAGGCAGGAACAGAGACACACAGAGAGGAAACAGGCCACTGACCTAGCCCCTGTCCACTCCACCCACTTCAACCACCACTGCTTGACTGGAATGGACATATTTTGGCATCAGGGCCCCCCTCAGGATGAGCAAGGCTGGCCCCCTCCAAACTCCACCACTCGGCCTTGGCGATCTGCTCCTCCGTCCCCTCCTCCTCCAGGGACCCGCCACACAGGTACCCCTACCCACCCAGGGAGAGCCCTGACCCTGGTGCCCACATCCTGATCCCATTACCAAGGCCCAGTCCATTGTGGGCCCTCTCCTCCACCTCCTCCAGACTCCCCTTGGGATTACCCATTGCGCCCCCTCTCCTCTGATCCAAAGTCCCTAATCACATCACCCTGTCCACACTCCCCCACGGCTCCTGTCTGCCAACCTCTCTGGGTCTCTGAGCCCTCCACATCCCTCTCCCCAGCACTGGGACCCCGCTCGGCCTCCCTGCTCTCCCTGCAGACTGAGCTCCTTCTGGATCTGGTGGCTGAAGCCCAGTCCCGCCGCCTAGAGGAGCAGAGGGCCACCTTCTTCACCCCACAAAACCCCCCAAGCCTAGCCCCTGCCCCACTCCGTCCTCTTGAGGACAGAGAACAGCTTTACAGCACCATCCTCAGTCACCAGGTAAGACATCCCCCCAGGAGGCAAACCTAGGCCTCCTGGTCTCTTGGCCCTGTTCTCTTTTGGGTTCTACTCCTGTTTCTCCCTAGGCACCCCATCGCCTCCCCATACCAACCCTTGATCCTCTCAAGAACCTCCTCCCCTCAGACCCTCACCAAAGCTCTTCCTCTGCCTCCACTCCTCCAGTGCCAGCGGATGGAAGCCCAGCGGTCAGAGCCTCCCCTCCCTCCAGGTGGGCAGGAGCTCCTGGAGTTGCTGCTGAGAGTTCAGGGTGGGGGTCGAATGGAGGAGCAAAGGTCCCGGCCCCCCACACACACCTGCTGAGACTTGAGCCCCCAGCCAGCCCTTCCTCGCCCCTGGTCTGAAAGCTGGGCAGCCTATTGCATGCCCTCAACTCTTGCTTGGCGGGGGTAACAGAGACTGAAAAACGCAGCGCAAATCTCAATATTCATCGCCCACATCACCTTCCCTGGGAACTGGACCGGGTGAAAGGCCTCAAACTCTGGGAACAGGCGAGGTGGAACGGGGATTTAACTCCCCCCGCACAGGTCCATGGAGCTTGAGGCAGTAAGGGGGATCCCAGGCACCCATCTCAAGGAGTGGCTGGGAGTCTTTTCCCTAACTTGTGGGGACACCACCAATTGTCGAGCTACTAGGCACTAGGGTCTGAGGGCTCAGGCCTCCTCCTGAGAGGTTATAACCTGAGAGACAGCTCTACCCTTCCTCCCAGTAAGAAGGGAAGGTGGGTGGGCACCTGAGAGATTAAGATTATTCTCCCAGTCCCACTATCAGCACCCCCTATCCCTGAGACTGAGGGGTTTACAGGCTGTGAATGGACCTTCAGCCCTGCCCACCCTCCCTCCCCACTGCTGCTGAGTCTGTCTGATGTTTTGGTTGTGTGAATAAATGTAATACCCCTCTGGACTGAAGACTGGTGTCTGGGGGACCAGGGCGGGGTGAAGGGTAGGAAGGTGAGGCCAGAGGCCGCCTCTCTCCCCAGTCTGGCCAGAGGCCAGCTCCCCTCCCTGGCTGGTTAATTACTGGCTCATTAAGCAGCGGCTGGAGACCTCCCTAATTATCTCCCCCAGCCCCCCTCTCCTGGTTTTAATTAAGTAGAACAGGGAGGGGAGTCATTAGAACAAGAAATATGAACTGAGCTGTCGGTGAACCCAGGCATTCCAGCGGCGTGAGTCCACATCGCCTAGATCCCTGATTCAGGACCCAGGTGGCAGACCCCGACAGCCGCCAACACGCCCCCACTCCCAGGCCGCGGAAGTCCAGCCAGGGGGCTTTCCCATATTTTTCAGATGGCCCGTCTCCTCCCCTCATCCCCTCTTCCCTCTCCCCTCCTCCACTCGGTCTCAGTTCCTCTGTTTCTGTGTCTCTCTCTCCGCCCCCAGCTCCTCCCTGTTCCTCCTCTCTCCTCCCCTCCTCTTCCTCCCCGGCTCCCCTCCCCCAGCCTCCCTCCCTCGCTCCCCCCCTTCTCCCTCCTCCCTCCTCCCTCTCTCTCACACACACCCCCGCTTGGGCCTCCTCTCTCTCTCCGGCTCCATTTTCTCCGCCGCCGGGGGCCGGGGTCTCCTGTGGGGGGCCCAGCCGGTACCCCAGGTCTCCCTTCAGTGCCGGGGTGAACCCCCGGGGGAGCCGGGAGCCGGGGGCAGACGGGCGGGGGTTGGGGCGGAGGGAGCAGCGGCCCCAGCGAGTTTGGGGGGAGAAGTAACCAGGCGGGGGGAGGGGCGGAGCAGGGAGGGGGCCTCAGGGCCCCCCCCCAGCTATGGACGAGCGGCTACTGGGGCCGCCCCCTCCAGGCGGGGGCCGGGGGGGCCTGGGATTGGTGGGTGGGGAGCCTGGGGGCCCTGGCGAGCCTCCCGGTGGCGGAGACCCCGGTGGGGGTAGCGGGGGGGTCCCGGGAGGCCGAGGGAAGCAAGACATCGGGGACATTCTGCAGCAGATAATGACCATCACCGACCAGAGCCTGGACGAGGCCCAGGCCAAGTGAGTGCCCCCACCCCGGGACCCCACACAGACCCAGCAAACCCCGTTCACATGCTCTGAATCTTCTGGGAGCCCCCCCAACTCTAGGGCCCTCTTCCAGGATCGAACAGCTCTCTTCTCTCATTCCTGGGAGCCCCTAGAAAAGTGATCCCTCTCAAACCTCCCTTCACCCCCAGGCCCTGAAACCTTTACAGAGGGAACCCCAGGTGGCCCCGCTCCCCACTCCTAACCTTTTGCTGACCCCCACACTCCCCTGGAACAGCCCCATCTCCGGGAGCCCCCTCTGGCTCCCAGACTCAGAAACTGTTCTTGGGCTATGTTATTTTCTCCCCTAACTCTCCACCCAGCCCCTTCATTCTGTCCAAATGTGGAGACCTCCACACCCTCTCTAGAGCCCCTAAAACTCCTCTCCACGGCTCAGCCAGACACTAGGTGCATCAAAGCCTCCCACCTGCGCAACCCCAGGACCCCTTCACACACACTAAACTGATGTCCCCAGTTAGCTCGGCACCCCCAGCCCTGCTCTGCCACCTCAAACTCCAGCTCTTCTCAACCCCAGCCTCTGTCTCTCTACCTCTGAAACCTACCAAGTCACTTTCCTTTCTCCATCCACTCCCAAATTCCTCCTCATACTTTTCTAGACCATCTCCCAAAGCCCCCGGCCTTTAGCCTGCTGCCTGCATCTTCCCTGTGTCACCCTGAAGCCGAGCAGCTTCCCCATGCTCTGGCAGCTGATCTTTTCCCAAGAACTCCCCTCCCCAACTCCATTCCACCCCCAATCCACTTCCTCCCTCTGCAGATTGACCCTCCTCCCTCCTTGTTCTCAGGCCCCCTGCTCTGTTTCTCTAGCTCCTCAACTTTTCTCTTTCCCCACTCCCACTCCTCCCAAGGAAACACGCCCTAAACTGCCACCGAATGAAGCCTGCTCTCTTTAGCGTCCTGTGTGAAATCAAGGAGAAAACCGGTATGTGGGCCCTCCTCTGGTTGCTCAACTCTGGGGACAGAACCCTGTTCATTATAGGGCTAGAGTGTGACAGCTTGGGGGCCTGAGGAAAGTGAGGAGTCAGGGGTACTGGGGAAGGAACCAAAGCCTGGGAACTTGGCTCTCCAGGAAGCACCAGGAGGACTGACCACTGGGTATGGGGGCCCTGGGTCCTTAAGTCCTCTTGCCTGCATGCTAGGCCTCAGCATTCGGAGCTCCCAGGAGGAGGAGCCGGTGGACCCACAGCTGATGCGCTTGGACAACATGCTTCTGGCAGAGGGTGTGGCTGGGCCCGAGAAAGGGGGCGGCTCAGCAGCAGCAGCTGCAGCTGCTGCAGCCTCTGGGGGCGGCGTGTCCCCTGACAACTCCATCGAACACTCAGACTATCGCAGCAAACTTGCCCAGATCCGTCACATATACCACTCGGAGCTGGAGAAGTATGAGCAGGTAAGGAGAGGAGGGTGGAGGGAAGGGCTCTTGCAGGGGAATCTCATGGCCAAAGGGCTCCTTCTCAGCAGCCCACTGGCCCCCACTACAGGCATGTAATGAGTTCACCACCCATGTCATGAACCTGCTGAGGGAGCAGAGCCGCACCAGGCCCGTGGCCCCCAAAGAGATGGAACGCATGGTGAGCATCATCCATCGAAAGTTCAGCGCCATCCAGATGCAGCTCAAGCAGAGCACCTGCGAGGCTGTCATGATCCTGCGTTCCCGTTTCCTGGATGCCAGGTGGGCCCAGGGACCCAAGCTGGCCCCCAGCACTGGGCTCCTTCCCATTCCTCTCCAAGACCCTGAGCTGCCATGCTGCACAATGTGGTACTCCATGACAATGGTGACTCTGGGGTCATGCCATGTGACAGCCCTGCCAGGACACCAACATCCTCCTCACCGATCTTCTCCCTTCTCTGTAGACGAAAGCGCCGTAACTTCAGCAAACAGGCCACTGAGGTCCTTAATGAGTATTTCTACTCCCACCTGAGTAACCCATATCCTAGTGAGGAGGCCAAGGAGGAGCTTGCCAAGAAGTGTGGCATCACCGTGTCTCAGGTATTATGGAGGTTTCAGGAGGAGTTGTCAGGCAAAATGCACGCATCTCAGCTAGGTGCAGTGGTGTGTTCCTATAATCCCAGCTACTAAGGAAGCTGAAGTGGGAGGATCACTTGAGCTGGAGAGCAGCCTGGGCAATAGCATAGTGACACCAGAAGAAAAAAAAATGCTCTCACTCACATCTTATTCAGTGAAGGACTTCAGAGGCAAATGTTTCTACCCGACCCTCCTTTCTGCCCCACAGGTCTCCAACTGGTTTGGCAACAAGAGGATTCGCTATAAGAAAAACATTGGAAAGTTCCAAGAGGAGGCAAACATCTATGCTGTCAAGACCGCCGTGTCAGTCACCCAGGGGGGCCACAGCCGCACCAGCTCCCCGACACCCCCTTCCTCTGCAGGTGGATCCCACTGTCAACCCGGCTGACTGTTTTGCACAGTTCCTGCTTTTGTTCCCACTTCCTACCTAGGCAAGATCATAGCAGAGAGGGGGCCTTTTGGGGTGACAGGGACCAAGCTGAGATAGGCTGGAGATGTCAGGGGACAGAGGCCACTCCAGTGAACTTACTTCAGCTTTTCTTCCCACGGGTGGCCGTGGGAGGCTAAGGAACAGCCTGCTCTTTCTGCGTGTTGGAATGTTGTTTTGTGGATAATTGGAGTATAGTAGCACATCCCCACAAGAGCTGAGAGTTGTGGTTCATCCCCTTTCTACCATCACAGGCTCTATTACACTCTTCCCTCTCTACCCCCCACAAGGCTCTGGCGGCTCTTTCAGTCTCTCAGGATCTGGAGACATGTTTCTGGGGATGCCTGGGCTCAACGGAGATTCCTATTCTGCTTCCCAGGTCAGATGCCCATCTCTCGAGTAGGGCTTTCCCCAACTCCATTTCCCCTACTTTAGGATACAAGACCTCTTTCCTCTGAGGCTTCTCTTCACTGTCATACCTTCCTCTGCTGCCTGCAGGTGGAATCACTCCGACACTCGATGGGGCCAGGGGGCTATGGGGATAACCTCGGGGGAGGCCAGATGTACAGCCCACGGGAAATGAGGGTGAGTGGATCCCGAAGCCCCTCTCTGTCCAGTTCTCACAGGACAGAGGGGCATTTTCCCTCGTAGTGTTGTGCCCACACAGGATTCCCGGGGCCTTGTCTGTTTTCTATACTCTGTCTTTCTCTTCTTCCAGGCAAATGGCAGCTGGCAGGAGGCTGTGACCCCCTCTTCAGTGACATCCCCAACGGAGGGACCAGGGAGTGTTCACTCTGACACCTCCAACTGATCTTGCCCCTCAGGGTCACAGGGGTGGGGGCTCTCACAAGGCGACTCTTGAAGAGGACACAGGCTTCCAGAGGACAAACCCCAAATACAGGAGAAGCACAAGACAGAGAAGGGCCAATGGGGTCATCCCCTCTCTAACTAGACTCTCTGTGCTGGGGGTGCTAATGACATGGCAGGAAAAACGGGGCCTCTAAGGGGAGTGTGGGGTCTGTCTCCCCCTTCTTTCCATCTTTTTCCTCTCTCGCTTTCTTTCTTACACAGAAACATACATATACCTAGAAACCTATCTCTCAGACCCCTTTTTCTCCTCTTTCCCTCTCCCACACCTCACACACACATACTCCCACTTGCAACTATTCTGTTTCTCTCTCTGGGCTCCCCCACTTTCCCTTCCCCACCCCACTTATATGCTCTGGAATCTGTGGAGACGCCAGCCCTGCCCAAGCAGAGATGCCAAAAATGGGGACATGACTTCTGGACAGAGGACATGGGCCACGCCCCCGTGCATCCCCACCCCCGCCCCTCCAGACGGCTTACTTACCTCATACGCAGCTCATCTTAAACCAATAGAATCGCTCGGTGGACGAGAGTGTCTGACTCAGATATCTACCTCGGAGGGAGTTTCTGCTACTTTAGGGAATTATTGACTGGGCTTTGGGGTTGAACTTTTTTTTTTTTAAAAGAAAGAAAAACCCTGGGATCCATCTGTTTTTTGTTGTTGTTGTTTTTGGTGGTGGTGGTGGTGGTGGTGGTTCTTAATTTTTAATTTAGTTTGGGGAAGTAGCTTTTTTTTTATAAATATGATTTCTTGTCTTTTTTTTTTTTTAATTTCTTACTTTCCCATATTAGGGGTGATAGCCAAAGGGGTCCTGGTAAGAGAAGGGGGGGACAAACAGAACTGGTAAAGAGGCCCCCCGGCTCCAGGCCTGTCCATCAGGAAGTAAATTGTACAGGGCACCAAGCTTTGCCCCCTAAAATCACTTACGTGTTCTTTGCTCATGCAGGCAGGTTTCTGCCGCATTAGGTGTGGAGGCGGTGAAGGGCTTGCCCTGCTGGCCCCTCATCCCCCTTCTTCCCACAACCCTTGGGCAGGGCTGGACTCAGTAATTTTGAGGAAATCGAAGATGCCGTCTTCCCCTGTGAGTGACTTGTCGTTAATCTTTTAAAAAACTACTATTTGGAAATTGGAGGGGGAAGAATGGGAAGGGAGTTATTGCCAAATACGTTAAATATGGGTTGGGGTGCTTGTATATGTGTCTTCCTCAATTTCCCCAGAAATGAGGTAGCTTTTTGTCACACCAAAATCAAGTGGTAGGGAGAGGGAGGAGGTTGCAAAAAGCCAGATGTGGGGGAAAAGTAAAATCAACACTGTCCCATCCTCAGCCCTAAACCCTACCATCTGATCCGCTCAGACATTCTCAGGATTTTGCAAGACTGTCAGAGTGGGGAACCCTCCCATTAAAGATCCAGGCAGGACTGGGGACAGGTTGGAAGTGTGATGGGTGGGGGGGTGGGAGGCATGGGCTGGGGGCAGTTCTCTCCTCACTTGTAAACTTGTGTAGTTTCACAGAAAAAAACAAAATGCAGTTTTAAATAAAGAAATTTCTTTTTTTCCTGGGTTTAGTTGAGAATTTTTTTCAAAAAACATGAGAAACCCCAGAAAAAAAAAAAGATTTTCTTTCACGAAGCTCCAAACAGGTTTCTCTCCTGTCCCCCAGCCTTGCCTTCACAATGCAGTCCCAATTGCACCCTTGCAAACAACAGTCTGGCCTGAACCCTATTGATGCAACCTTGCCCAGTCAACATGGGGCTCCAGTGGGTCACCAGGCAGCCCTGATGGACCGATGGAATAAATAGGATGGGGGCTCTGAGGGAATGAGACCCTAGAGGGTACACTCCCCATCCCCCAGGGAAGTGACTGTGCCCAGAGGCTGGTAGTGCCCAGGGGTGGGGTGATAATTATTTCTTTAGTACCTGAAGGACTCTTGTCCCAAAGGCATGAATTCCTAGCATTCCCTGTGACAAGATGACTGAAAGATGGGGGCTGGAGAGAGGGAACAGGCCCCACCTAGGGCGGAGGCCACAGCACGGAGAGGGGCAGAAAGAGCCACGAGCCTGGAAGGAAGCAGGATGGCAGCCGGAGCAGCGGTTGGAGCCTGGGTACTGGTCCTCAGTCTGTGGGGTGAGCCACTCCCCCCACCCCACTGACCCTTCCTGCAGAAAGCACTTGAACCCCATACCCCAGTTGCCCTAGAACTTTTCCCAGAACCCAGGGAACTACTTTTCAAGGTCCCTCACGCACCCTGTCCAAATTTTGTTAGCCCTCATTCCCTTCCTGCCCCTCTACCACGGTGCTGTCTCCCAGGGGCAGTAGTAGGTGCTCAAAACATCACAGCCCGGATCGGTGAGCCCCTGGTGCTGAAGTGTAAGGGGGCCCCCAAGAAACCACCCCAGCAGCTGGAATGGAAACTGGTAAGTGGGGGTCCTGTTGCAGCCTCCCAACTTCCAGGGAGACCAGCAATGATTCGGATCCCTGTCACTCTGCCTCACAGTACTTTCCCAAAGGCCTTGCACTGTTTAGGCCCCGCTTCTCTGCTTCTAGAACACAGGCCGGACAGAAGCTTGGAAGGTCCTGTCTCCCCAGGGAGGCCCCTGGGAAAGTGTGGCTCGTGTCCTTCCCAACGGCTCCCTCTTCCTTCCGGCCGTCGGGATCCAGGATGAGGGGATTTTCCGGTGCCAGGCAATGAACAAGAATGGAAAGGAGACCAAGTCCAACTACCGAGTCCGTGTCTACCGTAAGAATTCCAGGGCCTTCTCCAAGGCCCCCTTTCTTATCTCAGAAAAAGCCTTCAACCCCAGCCTTGGCCCATGAGGGCCTCTGACTTCCACTGGCCCCATTTCCACACACAGAGTTTGAGAACCTTCACAGTTACAGCCTCTGATTGGATTTTTCCTCCTTCAGAGATTCCTAGGAAGCCAGAAATTATAGATTCTGCCTCTGAACTCACGGCTGGTGTTCCCAATAAGGTAGTGAAAGAAAGCAGAAGTAGAAAATGGTCCTGTGAACAGGAGGCGAGTGTGTGTGGGTGTGTGGCGTCTCCCATTTTCAAAGGATTCTGAGGTCACCACTCTTTCCCCAGGTGGGGACATGTGTGTCAGAGGGAAGCTACCCTGCAGGGACTCTTAGCTGGCACTTGGATGGGAAGCCCCTGGTGCCTAATGAAAAGGGTGAGTCCGAAGGTGCCCCCCAAGCTGCCTTCTCCCTGATCTCACTCCCACACCCACCCTGGGATAATTTGTCTTATCCTCCCACCATAGGAGTATCTGTGAAGGAAGAGACCAGGAGACACCCTGAGACAGGGCTCTTCACACTGCAGTCGGAGCTAATGGTGACCCCAGCCCGGGGAGGAAATCCCCATCCCACCTTCTCCTGTAGCTTCAGCCCAGGCCTTCCCCGACGCCAGGCCTTGCACACAGCCCCTATCCAGCCCCGTGTCTGGGGTGAGCAGAGGTGGGGAGGGCCCCAAGCTCATGTGAGTGCATTCTGGAAGTCTGACCCTTAGGGAAAGAGGGAGTCAAGCCCATGGCCACTGGGATCACTCACAAGTGTAACTCTCCACCTCATAACCCTTCCAACTCCCAGAGCCTGTGCCTCTGGAGGAGGTCCAATTGGTGGTAGAGCCAGAAGGTGGAGCAGTAGCTCCTGGTGGAACCGTAACCCTGACCTGTGAAGTCCCTGGCCAGCCCTCTCCTCAAATCCACTGGATGAAGGATGTGAGTGACCTGGAGAGAGGGGCTGGGAGGTAGGGTGAACCATAACTAGCAACAGGGAGGGCAGAGGGATAACAAGGGAAAGGCAGGCTAGGAGCTGAGGAGGAAGAGAGGGTATTTGAAGATGTGGAGACAAAAAGACAAGAGTTTTAAAATAGTCTCCTCTCCCCTTCCCCCACCAGGGTGTGCCCTTACCCCTTTCCCCCAGCCCTGTGCTGATCCTCCCTGAGATAGGGCCTCAGGACCAGGGAACCTACAGGTGTGTGGCCACCCATCCCAGCCACGGGTCCCAGGAAAGCCGTGCTGTCAGCATCAGCATCATCGGTGAGACCTCTCCCCAAGCCCTACAGACCCTGGGGCTAGGGTGCAGGACAGCACAGGCTCTAATTTCCTGCCCCATTCTGGCCTTATCCCCAAGAGCCACCCCACCTCTCCCTCCATGCACCCACACCCAAACCTCCCCTGCCCCACCCAAATTCTGCCAAGAGAGCAGCCAAGCCTCTCCCTTCTTCCCTCTGAACTAAAAAAAGGGAAAGACGGCTGGGCGCAGTGGCTCACGCCTGTAATCCCAGCACTTTGGGAGGCTGAGGCCAGTGGATCACCTGAGGTTGGGAGTTTGAGACCAGTCTGACCAACATGGAGGAACCCCATTTCTACTAAAAATCCAAAATTAGCCAGTCGTAGTGGCACGCGCCTGTAATCCCAGCTACTTGGGAGGCTGAGACAGGAAAATCACTTGAACCCGGGAGGCATAAGTTGCAGTGAGCCGAGATCCTGCCATTGCATGCCAGCCTGGGCAACAAGAGCGAAACTCCATCTCAAAAAAAAAAAAAAGGGAAAGACTCCACTGGAGCTCCCACTAAATAACCCTCTCTCAACCCGAAGTCTTCCTTTCTGACTGGATCCAACTTTGTCTTCCAGAACCAGGCGAGGAGGGGCCAACTGCAGGTGAGGGGTTCACTAAAGTCAGGGAAGCAGAAGATAGCCCCCAACACATGTGACTGCGGGGATGGTCAACAAGAAAGGAATGGTGAGTGGTGGGGGCCGTGCTCTCAGTTTTCCCTGTCTCCCTACAGGCTCTGTGGGAGGATCAGGGCCAGGAACTCTAGCCCTGGCCCTGGGGATCCTGGGAGGCCTGGGGACAGCCGCCCTGCTCATTGGGGTCATCTTGTGGCAAAGGCGGCGACGCCAAGGAGAGGAGAGGTGAGTGGATAAAGCCAGACTCCTCAGACCTAGGGCTTCCAGGCAGCAAGTGAAGAGGGGTGGGGGGTGGAACGACAATGTGCAGCATTCTCTGCAATCTTCCTCCTCAGGAAGGCCCCAGAAAACCAGGAGGAAGAGGAGGAGCGTGCAGAGCTGAATCAGTCAGAGGAACCTGAGGCAGGCGAGAGTGGTACTGGAGGGCCTTGAGGGGCCCACAGACAGATCCCATCCATCAGCTCCCTTTTCTTTTTCCCTTAAACTGTTCTGGCCCCAGACCAACTCTCTCCTGTATAACCCCACCTTGCCAAACTTTCTTCTACAACCAGAGCCCCCCACAATGATGAGTAAACACCTGACACATCTTGCTCTTGTGTGTCTATGTATATATGTGTGTGAGACACAACCTCACCCCTACACCTTGAGGGCCCTGAAGGAAAGGGACTCACCCCCACACTTCCCTACACTGTACCAAACATCTATTCAAGTTGGGGAGAAGATGCTTCTGTCAAGAGAGAGAGGGAGGGAGGGAGGGAGGAAGGTAGGGGGCAAACTTGGGAAGAGATCCCGTCAATACATTTCACCTTTTTTATTGAATTTGTATTAAAGGAGGTAGTGAGGGGGAGGAAGCACTTAAGAGTCAGAACCCATATTAGACTCTGGGGAGTGAAAAATTAAATTAATAAGATGGGGAGTGGGCGAAGAGTCAGAGGGAGCTTTGCCCCCCTTTCAAGATCAAATCAAGAAATCAGGGAAAGCAAAGACTTAGGAGAGAAGAAAGACATTCTCTCAATCCATCCTCCTTCCCCAGGGCAGAGAATTATATTGTTACTGAGTGAGCCTCTGAGCAGAAGGCTGTCCCATCTATGCACAGACTTCACTCCTCCTCCCCAAGCTTTCCTGGAGAATGTCCAGGGCTGGCCTTAGCCAACAGAAATAAGAGAGGTCAAGGGGGTCCATGAGTAAGGAAGGGTCAGCAGGGACCCCCAATACTGATTCTCCTCTGGCTGGAGGTGGGCAGGAAGGAGACATAGCTCAAATACTGAGCAGCCAAAAAAAGAAGAAGATGGCGAGAAACAGGAAGAGGGAATCCTGCCAGCTGGAGGCCGGGTGACCCTGTCCCAGATCCACACCTGTGGGAGAGAGGAAAGCTGTGGAAGCATATGCTTCTAGGCTGGGAGGGAGCCCGAGGGGATTCACAGGGCTCCCTGATGGGAGCTGAATGTGACTCTTACCTGTACCCCGGCGGAAAGGCTCATGGGCATTGAAGACGGTGGTGAAAAAGCCAAAGGGAAAAGCACCAACACCAAATGAGAAGTGGAAGCCCCCGGTATCACCAAATGGCTGGAATCCCTAGGGAGGCAGAAAAAGTCAGATGGGAAGCCAGCAAACCTGTCAAGAAAGGGACACAACTGGACAGGAAGACTCACCCCTCTGCTCTCTGGAGCTGGTCTCTGGCCCTGGGGGCGGGGTGGAGTTTTTAATCTGAGGAAGAGGATGAGAAAGTTAACAGGGAATTTTCTCCTGTCATCTTCCACACCATTTTCCAAGGGCAGAAGCCTTCAATCTTCCCTGAGCAACACCTCCAGTCTCTCACCTGGGATCCTGGGGCTTTTGGCTCCCTCGCCCATAAAGCGGGACAACCTTCTCTCTGCTGATCCCAGCTTTACATACGGGACACTCTTGCCGCTCTGGCCTTGTCTCCAGCCACTGGGGAGAAAAAAAGTGGTTTCCAGTATACCAGAGGGTCTTCCAGCTCCTCAGACCTCCCCATTTCCCTCTTCATCTCCCGAGTACGCACCTGATGAAGACATGGCCAACTGGAAGGGGGAGAAAAAAAAAAGGTCAAACTAGCTACAGAAAAGAGAGACACAGACCCCAGACTTCACAGAATCCCATCTCACCCCTCTTCCCAGGCAACCTGCTGTTGCTTTTCAGATTTTCTGCAACCTTTACCATACCAGCCAACTTGGCCTTCCTGCTTGTCTGATCTTCCAACACCTAAAGCTCTGTCCATCCTCAACATACTCAACCCTCTCCTTTCTCCTCTCCCCAACAAACACGTACAAATTTTCGTGCCCTCTCTTTTCTGCCTTTCAAGTTAATTTCTAATTCCCTGTAGCCACCTCTTTCCGGGTTTCCGCTTTTCAACCCCAACCCCATCACTCCAAACCAAACCCCTTTACTAGCACATTCCCCCATTACCCCTTTTCCTCACGTTCAAGCTCAATAATGTCTCTGTCTTTACGACCCTTTAACCTTTCAAGTCTGCCTCTCCACAGTGCCTTCGTACCAGCCCCCTCCCAGATCTCATCTGAATGTGGTCCGTATTTCCTGGTTCTCCACAACTCAATTGATGCGTGCCTCCCCTTAACCTTTGTGTCTCATCTGTTTCCACCTGCACAGCTAAGACCCCTCGCTTCTCTGGGGTAAGGTGGCTCGGGTCTCACATTGTCCCGCCACTCCCCGTCCCACCTCCTCTTCTCAGCACATCACATGCCCCCGCTCCTGGTTCCTAAGACCTTTCTTTCCACAGATCTCGACCATAGAGACGTTATACTCCCACCCACACATACCAGCAAAGTCGTATGTCTCCTGTCGGGCCTCACCTATGGGAACGTGCCCTCCGATTATCTGTATGACTGTATGATTATTCGCTCCTAGCCTCCCCAGTATATAAGCGAGACCCACCGCCTTCCGCCCCTCTCCTCGATTCTCACCAGTACAGGTGGCCACACACACTGACCACAGCTTCCCGAGCAGTCTCCAAACATATATTACATTCGAAGGTCGCGCCCGCCCCGCCCCGCTCGCGATTTGGCCCTTCGGGGCCCCCGTCCTCCTCCTCCGCTGCTGCCATGGCCGGTTTTGTTTCGCCCCACGTACCCTTCAGTCCCCCCAAATACACATACACACGCCCCAACAAACCAGAAACCACCTCCTGCCCACGATCGTTGGGCAGGCGTCAAGGTTTCCTAATCACTATTGGTCTGAATGCCTGCCAATCACAAAGAATTCAAAAGAAAGGATTGGTCCAAAGGGTAGGGGCGGGAAAAGGTTAGTGCGGTCCTGCCTTCGCACAATGGCTATTGGCTGATACGGTCTAAGTCAATGTGCAATGCCAAGGGATTGGTAGTAACTCGCTACACCCTGTCGCCTGGCCACGGAGGGTTTTATTCGTCTGAGTAGTTGTCAGTCCTAACCAAAGCCAGAAGCAATTTGCTCGGGACTACCTATAGACCTCGCCCACTATAAGCCCCTTTCTTTCCTTCGCTTCCTCTTTCTGAGAATGTCCGGATTGCTATTGGACTTTGGAGCTTATGGCTCCAAAGCAACTCATTGGCTAGAACTTGACGGAAAATGGTGGTTGGGTAAAATGCGCCTGCGCAGCACGCGGCGGGACGGGGGTGGGCCAATCGCGTGAGGGTTGAACTTTCTCTTGTTCCACCTACCTTGTCGCTATGGTGACTGCTCTACAATTGGCGAGGCTTGCACTTCAAAGCCCTCGGCTCGCTTCATCCGGGTCCTTCAGCTGTGGACTTTCTGCTGATTGGGCCTTTTCCTTTTCCCCTGATTGGCCCACATCGGGAAAGATGATGAAGAGCTAGGGAAAGAGGGAAAACACTAGGGTCGCAGGGTTCAAAATGGCTCCAACCTCCTTTGGTGACGTAGAGAGCAGAACGTGGGTCTGCCCCTCCCTTTTAGTTAAGGGAGCAGAACTGGGATTAGCCCGACGTTTGGATAGTGCGAACATCGATCTGCGGAGCTGGTGTTAACTCCTTAGGCTGGACGACTCAGCCCTTCCCACTTTAGGTGATTTACAGAGCAAAACTGAACTAAAGGCCCACTCCTTTCTTAATGCTGTACACAGAGTAGAACAGGATTGACTTAAACTCCGTTTTAAACCTTCAGAGCAGAAAAGCTCTGGGATCACCCTCTTTGTGAGTGGTGGAGAAGGGGCAAGGCCCGCCCCTTTTAAGGAGACCCGCCCTTTCCTCCTTACAATTTGCCCATAGAAATAGGGTCTTCTTCCAGGGTTGGACCCCGGGGAGTTTGGGCCTTTCCTACAATCACTGACCCTCACTGTGACCAAAGGAGCAGAACTAGGTAACAGTCTTCCCACTACCAATCCTCTTCCCGAGGGCATGTACACTCATGCAGGGTAAAGGTGTGGCTAGAGGCGGGACTTTGATAAAAGATCCCATGTGACTCAAAAGTAAGGAAAGAAGAGAAGTTAGCAGTTGCGTAAAGAAGGACTGGGGCAGATGAGGATTCAGGAAACTGGAGGTTTAAGATGTTGAGAGGGAAAGGTGGAAATGAAGGAGAGTGAAATGATGGAATGATCCTAGTACAGAGATAATGGGAGTGGAGGAAGAGAAGAGGGGGTGGAAAACTAGATACATGGCTACCGAATTAAGGAGGCACCCTCATTCCAGAGGAATCGGCATTCTTCCTCACTTTTTCTTTTTCTAGAAAGCACCCCTGACGCCCAATTTCCATTGGAAGAAAAGATGTACCCATATTGTATGTTGTGAGAAGGGGTTGTCTCAGCTTGGGCAAGTAAGGAGACTGATAGGAAGGAAGTAGGAAAGAAAAAGTGCAGAGGGAAAAGAGCATGGAAAAGGAAAGGGTCAAGGATGAGGCCAAAGAGATCTCTTTAAAGGCCAGAGAAGGCAGGTGGAGGGGGGAGCTGGACTGCTGGGAGATAGTGAGGGACAAAGGGCAAAGGAAACCAGACCAGACGACTGGAGAGTGAGATGGGGTGAGATGGAGTCATGGAGAGAAAAAGAAGCCAGGTGAACTTAATGCTTGTCATATGGTAGGTAGGTGTTTGATAAATGCTTAGAATTTATCTAAGCATTTAGATAATGGGGGACGGGAAGAGGGGTCCTTAAGAATAGTTGCGGGGGCCGGGCTTGGTGGCTCACGCCTGTAATCCGAGCTCTCAGGGAGGCAGAGGCGGGAGGATAGCTTGAGCCCAGGAGTTCGAGACCTGCCTGGGTAATATAGCGAGACCCCGTTCTCCACAAAAAGGAAAAAAAAAAAAAAAAAGACAAAATTTAAAAAAAAGAATAGTTGCGGGGAATAAGCAGCAGATAACCGGAGTTGAGAAAAAAAGAGACCAAGTAAAAGTGGCAGTTAAAAGAGAGCTGATGGAGAATAAAGGAAGGAATGTGCCGAAGGAGGAATACAGCACCAGGGGATCCAGAACTCAAAGGGAGTTAGAGAAAAAAAAGATGCAGCTGGAGCCAGAGATGGGGGCAAAGGCCGAGGGAGGGCCCGGCTGAGCTCTCTCCTGGGGCGGGGCTCGCAAGAGTACACTGGTAGACGTGGGGAGGAGATGCCTGAGTTTCTGGGAGACGATTGGCAAAACAGGCTGCCCATCACCGCCCTCCACTTCCTGGCCGGCCCCGGAAACCAGCAGGCGTTGGGGAGGGGTGTGGGGGGGAATAGCGGCAGCAGAAGCCCCAGCCCTCAGAAAGACAGCAGAAAGGGAGGGAGGGAGGGAGGGTGCTGGGGGGACAACCCCCCACCATTCCTACCGCTATGGGCCCAACCTCCCACTCCCACCTCCCCTCCATCGGCCGGGGCTAGGACACCCCCAAATCCCGTCGCCCCCTTGGCACCGACACCCCGACAGAGACAGAGACACAGCCATCCGCCACCACCGCTGCCGCAGCCTGGCTGGGGAGGGGGCCAGCCCCCCAGGCCCCCCACCCCACTGAGGTGTGGGCGGGAAAGGGATGGGAGGAGGAGGGAAGAGGGTGCTGAAAGCGACTAGGACGAGGGGAAGGGGAGAGATTGGGTCTGGGAGGGCCGACTGGGGGAGAGGGTTGCTGGGGAAAGGAGAGGGGCCGACTGGGAAGAGGGTTGCTGGGTATAGGAGAGGGGACCTGAGAGGTTGGAAGGATGGAAGAAACACGGGAGGGGGAGAAATGGAAACCCTTGTGAATTTGGGACTGGGAGTGTGCACAGGGAATCCTGGAGAGGGAATTCCCTACACCTTCCCCAATTCCTTTTCTTGCCCTTTGACCCCACATGACTCTTGCGGGGGTCATGAGGGGAGAAGGCCAGCAGAATTTGCCTCTTAGGAATACCCTTAGGCCCCTCTGTTTCCATCTAGGCACAGGACCTCTTGTTTCTCAGTGGCCTTCCACACTGCTGGACCCTTACACACAAATGCCTTATGGGAGCCATGTTTTCTACATTGAGTCTGTGTGCCTTTGACATGTTTAATGGCTTGTGTGCAACTAGGTTGTCCCAATGCTCTCCATAGGCTGTGTAGAAATGGTGTGTTATTTTCCATCAGAATTGCCCATTCTCCGTTCTTGTGTCCATGTCTCACATCCAGTTTTGACATGTTCAAGTACCGCACGTGTGTGAGTTTTCATATATTGCACCTGTTTTAAAGTTTCCTGTTACTTGCACGTTTTATATTTTGGCATGTTTATTTCAGCATGTGAAGGTTTTATATCTTATTTTGCTTTGGCTGACATGTCTGTGGTCCTACCATTTGCAGTAGTCTTCATGTGTGGGATCCCATGGCTCAGCTGAATAGCCTACACTCTCAACGTCTGACTCAGTTGGCCTGTTTGCTGTGTTTTCCCAGTCACAGTTCACAGAACACATGTGTATGCCCTTTTGCACGATACAGTGATGTAACAGGACCATAGAATGTGTGTTATAAATTTATCATCAGTGTATTTTATGAACCGTATGCTCATTAAATTTGGCCCTCCATTGCATTTCTAAATCTTTGGACTTTTGTTCTCCAGAGAGGGTCACTTAATATCAAGTGTTAGAAAAGAAGGTAACTGGGTCTCCAGGTCTGCAAAGAACGATCCCTGCATGCCTTACCTTGGTGACCTCCCTGGCCCATACCTCTCTACACAAACATTATCTTTCCAGTGACTGTGTACAGTCTGTGTCCATGAGCTCAATACATGTCACAGGGTCAATCCTGCTGTGAACCCCATCGTTGGTATTTATGGACATTATCTTCCATTCTTTTCACTGTTGGCACACATTTGATGAGAGCAGCATCTTTCCCTGTGGCATGTTGATCCCATTCTGTACATTTCTCTTGTGAGATGACCTCTTCTTGATTATTGTTACTCTGCCTTCATTATGGCCATGTATTGCATGTATCTATTCAGAGTCGGTTACCATTAGGCTTCGTGTGTTCGTGTGTTCGTGTGTTCGTTACTTTCTCAGTGACTTTTCTTTTAGTAGTCAATACTACTCAAGAGGGTAACTATCTAATTTGTGATCAGAACCGCCGTCTCTGTCATTAGTTGTGGCTCTGTGGGTGTGTATACAGCCTTAGAATCTGTTCAGAAAGTGTTTGTTGAGCACCTACTCCATCTCCTATTGTCCTGGTATTGGAGATAAGACAGAGTCCCTGTCCTTAAGCTGCTTACAGCCTAAGGAGGGAAACAAAAATGCCAGTCAACACATAGTGTGTTGTCAAGATCAGTGGTTCTTAAATTCAAGCGCACATCAGACTCACCAGAGGGCTTGTTAAAATACAGATTGCTAACCAGCCACGATGGCTCACACCTGTAATCCCAACAGTTTGGAAGGCTGAGGCAGGAGGATCGCCTGAGGCCAGGAGTTCAAAACCAGCCTGAGTGAGAAAAAGAAAAATAGATTGCTGGACCTAATGCCCAGAATTTCTGATTCAGTAGATCTGGGGTGAAGTCTAATAATTTGCATTTCTTTTTTTTTTTTTTTTTTTTTTTTTGAGACGGAGTCTTGCTCTGCCACCCAGGCTGGAGTGCAGTGGCCGGATCTCAGCTCACTGCAAGCTCCGCCTCCCGGGTTTACACCATTCTCCTGTCTCAGCCTCCCAAGTAGCTGGGACTACAGGCGCCCGCCTTGTCGCCCGGCTAGTTTTTTGTATTTTTTAGTAGAGACAGGGTTTCACCGTATTAGCCAGGATGGTCTCGATCTCCTGACCTCGTGATCCGCCCGTCTCGGCCTCCCAAAGTGCTGGGATTACAGGCTTGAGCCACCGCGCCCGGCAATAATTTGCATTTCTACACTTCAAGACCCACTGGTCAAGATAAAAGTGTAATGAAAGCACAGGCCTGGAGGGGTTCGGGCAGCCCTCCAAAAGGTGACACTGAGCTGTATGAGGCAGGAAAAGATCCGGGCATTCCAGCCAAAGGGAACAGCATGTTCAAGGTGCGGAAGCGTGAAAGATCATGGTGTCTGAGGAACTGAAGTGAATCAGTTTGACTGGAACAAAAAGAGTTTTGTGAGGATGTGGTCGAAGATGTAAGCAGAAGTCAACTTGTCAAGAAGAACCTTTAGGCAAGACAGGGAAATGCTCTGCGTTTCAGAAAAATTTGTGTTAACAGAAAAATCTCTGTGGTTGCTACGTGGAAGATGGATTGGAGGGAGTTAGGAGCCTACTCCACATAGTTCAGGGGAGAAATGATGCTGTTCTGAACTTGTAGGGGCAGTGGGATGGAGCAGCTCAGAAAGCCTACAGTATTCCAACTGACAGTCTCCTGTTTCCTCTATTGCCTGTTACCTTCTCACTTGGCAATAGGCTTACCTTTGAGCATAGCCCTTCCTGTCATGGGAAGACAGTGCCTGTGGCCTCAGTAGGAATGACAGGTATTTGCCTGTACACCCTTTTTGTGAATTGTTACCCTGCCCCCAACAGTGGGGCAGAGTGGAGGAAGGAGGAAGAACCTAGAACACAGGTTCTGTGTTCCTGCCCCTCTTCCTCTTGAGCCCTTTCCTCTCCCAGGGCAAGTGCTGTTATGTCCTCTTTACTCCCTGCCTCCATTTTTCACTTGGTGAGGCCTTACACACTGTACCTGCCCACGCAAAGTGTCACTAGAAGGAAGGGAAAGGGTGGTTGGATTCATTTGCCTGTGTGGAGGTAGGATTGGTCTTTGTAGCTATTCCAGGTATGTCCATAAGTCTACCTTGGAATGGGGGAGCTGCCTGGGTGGAGAGGGATTTTTCTGGTTACGCATTTACATTCTTTTATCTGTCACTGGGTGTAATTATAAATTTGTGTCTGTGTGTGAACATGTTAGTCTTTGTATGACTGTGTGTTGGCATTAGTGACATGAACTTTGGCCCCTGGGTATATGGCTGTGGGTGTTCTGTCACAGTCACCATACATGCTGTGTGCTGGGTTCGTATATGTATATGCAGTACATACCAGTGTCAGCGTAACCGAGTGGTTAGGAACACAGGCGGCTTAGATTTAACTCAGGAGCTGTATGATCTCAGGTAAGTTATTTAGCCTCTCTGGGCCTATTTCCTATAAAATGTAAATAATAATAGTACTTTCTAGACTATTGTATGGACCATTTAAGAGTTTAACTTAATGTATAGACTAGTGCTGTTCTACAGAAATATAATGCAAGCCACGTAAATAAGTTTTTTATGGTAGCCACATTTTTACAAGGCAAAAAGAGTGAAATTAATTTTAGTAATATATTTTCTTGAATTTGATACATCTAAAAGATTATAATTTCTTTTCTCTCTTTTTTTTTTTTTTTTTTTTAAGACAAAGTCTCACTCTGTTGCCCAGGCTGGAGTGCAATGGTGTGATCTGGGCTCACTGCAACCTCCACCTCCCGGGTTCAAGCAATTCTCCTGCCTCAGCCTCCCAAGTAGCTGGGATTACAGGCATGTGCCAACAGGCCTGGCTAATTTTTGTATTTTTAGTAGAGACGGGGTTTCACTATGTTGTTCAGGCTGGTCCTGAACTCCTGACCTCGTGATCCACCCGCCTCGGCCTCCCAAAGTACTGGGATTACAGGCGTGAGCCACCGCGCCCGGCCCAAGATTATAATTTCAAAATATAGTCAGTATAAAAGATTAATAATGGGATATGTTACTTTTTGTTTTTTATTCAGTCTTTGAAATATGATGTGTATTTTACATTTCCAGCACACCTCAGTTCAGACTAGCTGCATTTCAAGTGCTCAGTAGCCACATGTAGATGGTGGCTACCTTCTTGGACGGCACAAGTATAGACCATTATAAGACCCTTACCAGCTACAAGTGTTAGCTATCATTCTTATTGTCATTTATTATGAGGTATCTGTGAGTTGTAGATGTCCATGTCTTGTGTCTCTTGTCTGAATATATCTGGAGCCTTTGGGAAGAGGAATGGGAGAGCAGTCCTGAGCTCTATCTCCACCACCCTCATCCTAGAGAAGCTTCCTGGGAAGGTTTCAATGGGAACCCTGCCCCAGCTTGTTTCTCTCGCCCTTGTCCTCATAGCACCAGTCCCCAACCCTGCCTTCTGTGCCTTGCCTACCCCACTGTCCTCCAGAAACCAGGCTGATTGTCCCTTGCCCCATCCCCTGCAGGTGGCCAGAATGGAGTTGTGGCCAGGGGCATGGATGCTGCTGCTGCTTCTCTTCCTGCTGCTGCTCTTCCTGCTGCCCACCCTGTGGTTCTGCAGCCCCAGTGCCAAGTACTTCTTCAAGATGGCCTTCTACAATGGCTGGATCCTCTTCCTGGCTGTGCTCGCCATCCCTGTGTGTGCTGTGCGAGGACGCAACGTTGAGAATATGAAGTGAGGGGCAAGGGGTCTTGGGCAATGAGGGAACCTAAGGGTACAAAGCAAGTAGTGGATTGGGGGAAGGGGGCATGGTGTGTGTAGAAAAGACTGAGAGAGACCAGAGACAGGGAATGGGGAGAGGACTGCAAAGGTGGTCAGAAAGACAGTAGGGTTGGGGGGAGCTGAGGCATGCAGATGGACATCAATGGATCCCACTGGGACCCCTTGCCGTGACCCCACAGGATCTTGCGTCTAATGCTGCTCCACATCAAATACCTGTACGGGATCCGAGTGGAGGTGCGAGGGGCTCACCACTTCCCTCCCTCACAGCCCTATGTTGTTGTCTCCAACCACCAGAGCTCCCTCGATCTGCTTGGTGAGACCCCACCACAGGGCACACCTCCCCCAGCCATGCCTCCCCTCCTGGAACTTTCCCTAGAATATATTCTCCTTGAGATCCTCAATTCTCCTTCCTCTGGGACATTGCCCCTTTGTCTCCCTCTCAGGCCTTCATTCCCTGGGTAGAACTGCCCTCATAAACAGGGTACATACACCTTTGGTCACCTTTTCCTTCACTTGGGGCTCCCCCTGCCTAGTCTCCTCCACCTCCAGTCCCTACCAGAGTGGGTGATGATCTGGGTGAGGTGGGTTGCTTTCTGTGACACTCTGCCTCCACCCCAATCCTCACCCACCCCCACCCTGCCCAAGGGATGATGGAAGTGCTGCCAGGCCGCTGTGTGCCCATTGCCAAGCGTGAGCTACTGTGGGCTGGCTCTGCCGGGCTGGCCTGCTGGCTGGCAGGAGTCATCTTCATCGACCGGAAGCGCACGGGGGATGCCATCAGTGTCATGTCTGAGGTCGCCCAGACCCTGCTCACCCAGGACGTGAGTCATCCTGGGGAAATGGGGGATTGGAGGGATAGAAAGTAGAATGGTTGTAAATAAACTGATATGCAGGGCCAATGGGCCTCAGAGGTCCCATTATAACATCACACCTACTCTGACTCCTCCATATGTGTTTGTCTTCCTTGACCTTCTTTCTCCCCCAGGTGAGGGTCTGGGTGTTTCCTGAGGGAACGAGAAACCACAACGGCTCCATGCTGCCCTTCAAACGTGGCGCCTTCCATCTTGCAGTGCAGGCCCAGGTGACTACTGCTCCCTGTTCTGCTACTCAGCTGCCCACCCCCACTATTCCCTCATCTCTGGGCAGGGGCTTATTGTAGGAGTCTCAGAAGAGAGCTGTGGACTGACCTGCTTTACTCCTTCCCCAGGTTCCCATTGTCCCCATAGTCATGTCCTCCTACCAAGACTTCTACTGCAAGAAGGAGCGCCGCTTCACCTCGGGTGAGGGCTTTGAGCAGTTCTGGGGTCAGGTGTGTCCAGAGAGGCTGGGAGGACATCCCTGTGAGGCAGGGGGATCATTCAGTGTCAGAGCCATAAGATGTCCACACGGTCATCTAGTTTAACCCCACAGCAGCCAATAAGTCTTTACCAAGCCATACCCTGCCAGGTGGGTAGCACTTGGTCCCACCAAGAGAGGCTGTTACTAATCTAGCAGGAAAGATAAGGCCTGTGTGCACAAAGCTGTCATGAATAACACTCATTCAGCAGTAAATGCCAAACCCAGAGGAGGGGGCCTGGAGGGGTGCTGAGGAGATGTCTGGGGATTGGAGAAGGCTTTGTATAGAAGGGCCTCAGAAGTGGCAGCTGGCAAGCCCAGGGATGGTTGTCCAGGGTTGGGGGAAGAGAACTGAAAGGTTGAGGAAGAGTATCACTCAGAAGCTGGGCCCCACCTGTGGGCAAAGACCTGGGTGGGCAAAGATCTGGGTGGACAGGCCATGATGGTGCTCCCCTTGCCCCAGGACAATGTCAGGTGCGGGTGCTGCCCCCAGTGCCCACAGAAGGGCTGACACCAGATGACGTCCCAGCTCTGGCTGACAGAGTCCGGCACTCCATGCTCACTGTTTTCCGGGAAATCTCCACCGATGGCCGGGGTGGTGGTGACTATCTGAAGAAGCCTGGCGGGGGTGGGTGAACCCTGGCTCTGACCTCTCCTTCCATCTGTCCCCATCTTCTTCCCCACACCTACCCACCCAGTGGGCCCTGAAGCAGGGCCAAACCTTCTTCATTGTCTCCCCTCTCCCCACTTATTCTCCTCTTTGGAGTCTTCAACTTCTGAAGTGAATGTGGATACAGCGCCACTCCTGCCCCCTCTTGGCCCCATCCCTGGACTCCTGCCTTGGTGCAGTCTCCACTCTTGACCCCCACCTCCTACTGTCTTGTCTGTGGGACAGTTGCCTCCCCCTCATCTCCAGTGACTCAGCCTACACAAGGGTGGGGAACATTCCATCCCCAGTGGAGTCTCTTCCTGTGTGGTCTTCTCTCCCCCTCTACTCCACATTGGCCAGTGGACTCATCCATTCTGTGGAACAATTCTCCCCACCCCAAAGTCCATGGATTCAATGGACTCATCCATGTGAGGAGGACTTCTCGCCCTGTGGCTGGAAGCTGATACCTGGAGCAGTCCTCCCAGGCTCATCCTGGGAGCTTTCCTCAACACCTTCACCTTCCCTCCCAGTGTAGCCTCCCGTCAGTGGGGGCTGGACCCTTCTAATTCAGAGGTCTCATGCCTGCCCTTGCCCAGATGCCCAGGGTTGTGTACTCTCTGGGATACCAGTTCAGTCTCCACATTTCTGGTTTTGTCCCCATGGTACAGTTCTTCAGTGGACCTGACCCCACTCAGCCCCCTGCAGCCCTGCTGCACCATTTCACCAGACACAAGGGGAAGAAGCAGACATCAGGTGCTGCACTCACTTCTGCCCCCTGGGGAGTTGGGGAAAGGAACGAACCCTGGCTGGAGGGGATAAGAGGGCTTTTAATTTATTTCTTTTTCTGTTGAGGCTTCCCCTTCTCTGAGCCAGTTTTCATTTCTTCCCGGTGGCATTAGCCACTCCCTGCCTCTTGCTCCAGACCTGTTCCCACAACTGGGGAGGTAGGCTGGGAGCAAAAGGAGAGGATGGGACCCAGTTTTGCGTGGTTGGTTTTTATTAATTATCTGGATAACAGCAAAAAACTGAAAATAAAGAGAGAGAGAGAAAGATCTGGGTGCTTGGTGGTTGCATTTGTTAAGGAATCGAAGAAGCAGTTCTTGCCCAGGCAACCTGCCCCCAGCCAGAAGACTCAGGGATGGGCCAAGAACACAGGCCTCCCCCTTTCTTCAGCTCTCTGAAGTTTCCATTGTTCATTGCTCTTTGGTGGTTGATAGCCTTATCTGCAGCTCACAGTCGGCCAATCCCAGAGGATTAGTGGGTCTGGCTTCTGTATAAATTAGGGGTGCTGTAGAGGCTTCTTATCGATGATTGAGGCCAGGGCCCAGGCTGTTGTC
Organism: Rhinopithecus roxellana; assembly: GCF_007565055.1. Classification (NCBI taxonomy): domain Eukaryota; kingdom Metazoa; phylum Chordata; class Mammalia; order Primates; family Cercopithecidae; genus Rhinopithecus; species Rhinopithecus roxellana. The sequence continues at coordinate 25,757,248 of NC_044552.1, read as the reverse complement.
CTCACAGGAGCCTGGTTAATGACATGGCAGACACAGTGGCTGTGGTCAGCCTGGAGTGGACTACACTGCCACGCTCACCAAACAGTAAGTGAAACTATTGGGCTGGGGACAGGATTTCAGAAGAGAACGATGGTGAAGTGGAGAAGCATGAGAAGAGTGAATGTTGGAGAGGGGACTTGGAGAAAAGAGGGCATGCTTGAATGGGGAGGGGGCTTGGAGAAAGGGAATGCTTGAATGGGGAGGGGTCTTGGGGAAAGTTGGGGAATAGAAGTCAAGGTGGGAGGAATGTGAAGACTCACAGGCACCTAGCCTCTCCTCCAGCAGCAGCACCTGGTCGCTGAGAGATTCGATGCGGTCACCCCGGCCCCACAGCTCAGCCACCTGTTCTGGCTGCAGCTCTTCAGGCGGCATGGGCAGCACCGCTCGGACCCAGGCCCCAGCCTGACTGGCCCACTATAAAGGAAGAGATGCCTCAGGGTATTGATAGTGACGTCTGGCCTCGCCCCACCCAGCAGGCTTAGCTTACCTGCTCCAGCCGCTCTAGGCGCCCTCGCAGCTCGCGAATCTCCCGCTTCAGAGCGCGCTCGTCTTTTTCCGCCTCCCGAACTAGGGACAAAGAAGACCAAGAACATAACCACTGCCCAAGTCTGGACGCCTGTCCCAGGTTCCCCCGGTGGCCTGTATTCCTGCCCGCTCACCGGCCACGCTGAGTATGCTGGCACTGGTTGGGGGTTCTGGGGACCCCTCTGTGCAGGTGCGCCCGTCCAGGCCTAGCACTAGGTCGTGCGGGCAGCCGCAGGTGAAGCTGCCTGCCGTGTTAAGACAACGGTGCGAGCAGAGGGTGATGCCGGTCCTACATTCATCCACGTCTAGTTACCGAAAAGAGGAAGGGGCTGAGAGAGGGGGCGGGGGAAAGTACCAGAATAGGTGGGGAGGACAAGCTGACTCACCCACATGACAGTGCTTCCCTCCCCAGCCGGGGGCGCACTCGCACTGGTCAGGCCTAACGCATACGCCTCCGTTCTGGCAAGGCTTGGCGCAGATGGCTGCAGAGAAGTGGGGTTCAGTCTCGAACCGATGACCCAGTTCCCCAGCTCCGTGGAGCGCGCCTCCCCGCAAGGCCTGGAAGACCCAGCCTCACCTTCACAGGTGAGCGCCCCTGGGTGCCGCTTCTTCCAGCCCTGGCAGCACACTGCATGGGTCTGCTGCACCTCCCGCCTCACCTCCCGCCACGTAACGCGGTACGTGGTCCTGGAACACAGCGCCTGGCTCAGGACCCTTAGTACGGGTCCTGGTCGGGGTTCTTGGGGTCCCATCTCCCCATCCCTCACCTGTAAGTGCTGCAGATGCGCCTCCCAGCGCACAAGGTCAGGTAGGGCTTGTACACTGGTTGGCTGTAGGACTCGTTATAGCGGAGCGGAACCACCAGTGTCTGCTTGGAGCAGACTCCCTGACTGCCTCCATGCCAGAGGATGAGGTGGGAGAGATTGAGTAGGCCAGGCCCTGGGGAGCCAGGGGTCCCACTTCCCTCAAGAGGCTACTGAGGCCCCGCTCTCCCTCCAGATGACAGCCTCTCACCCCCATTCTAAACTTTCAGTTAAGTTTTGCCTCCTGTCAAGCCCCATCCCCAACAGAAGGCTCCCGAGAAGAGCTCACCCGAGTCCCACCCCCTCTGTTGTCACCTCTCTCTGAGGAATCCACCCTTGGTCCCCTCGCCTGATATCAGTAGCAGGAGGAAGGAGAATCCGCCTAAGAGAGTCCACAGCTCAGCCCTGGACCCCATGATTCTCTTTGACGCTGGACCCTACAGGCTGCAGGCAAGAAAAGGTTAATGGATGTCCGTCCCCTCTCCTATTAATTTCTCCAGCACTAGTCCCTCCAAGGGCACTCTGCAGGTGCCCTCTAAGGGAGTCAGGACATTCATTTTTACATATTAGCCACCAGAACTGCCTACACCTGTGTGTACAACCCAATGCTATCCTATCCTTAGCATATCATGATCATTCAGCATCATAAAAGCTCACACCCCAGCACACTCCCTCCACCTCCCTTCTAACCTACTTCTAATCCCCTCTGCACAACCTGGAGGGACACTCAGTCAACCCTCCCCTTATGACCCTCCTGTCTTTTATTTTTTTAAAGGAGTTTCGCTCTTATTGCACAGGCTGGAGTGCAATGGCACAATCTCGGCTCACCGCAACCTCCGCCTCCCAGGTTCAAGTGATTCTCCTGCCTCAGCCTCCCAAGTATCTGGGTTTACAGGCATGCGCCACCACGCCTGGCAAATTTTTTTTTTTTGAGACAGGTCTTGCTCTGTCGTCCAGGCTGGAGGGCAGTGGCATGATCTCGGCTCACTGCAAGCTCCGCCTCCCGCATTTATGGCACTCTCCTGCCTCAGCCTCCCGTGGGACTACAGGCGCCTGCCACCGCGCCCAGCTTTTTTTATTATTATTATTTTTAGTAGAGACTGGGTTTCACCATGTTAGCCAGGATGGTTTCAATCTCCTGACCTTGTGATCCTGTTTTATTTATTTTTTTGTTTTGTTTTTTTCTTTAGTAGAGACAGGGTTTCTCCATGCTGGTCATGCTGGCCTTGAACTCCCAACCTCAGGTGATCTGCCCGCCTCGGCCTCCCAAAGTGCTGGGATTACAGGTATGAGCCACCATGCACAGCCGACCCTTCTGTCTTTAACATGCCCTCTTATAACTTCATACCTTCAAAACCCTCGCTGACTGGCCATGGTGGCTCATGCCTGTAATCCCAGCACTTTGGGAGGCCGAGACGGGTGGATCATGAGGTCAGGAGTTTGAGATCAGCCTGGCCAAGATGGTGAAACCCCATCTCTACTAAAAATACAAAAAATTAGCTGGGCGTGGTGTTGGGTGCCTGTAATCCCAGCTACTTGGGAGGCTGAGGCAGGAGAATCACTTGAACCGGGGAGGCAGAGGTTGCAGTGACCCAAGATCGTGCCACTGTACTCTAGCCTGGGTGACAGAACAAAACTCCGTCTCAAAAAAAAACAAAAAACAAAAAAACCCTAGCTATATATCCTCACACCATACACATAAACCAAGCACCTGGAAACTCCACACCTTTCACACACTGCTACTCCCCTCACACACCCACACCATCACATATGCCCTAAATGCACATCCCTTGCTCCAACAAAAAACCCCTCAACTCATGCCCACCCTAAGTCTCTGAGTAAACCCCACTCTTTCCCCATTGAAATTCTCTCCCCACCTGCCTTCCTCTCTCTCTCCATTCCCACCTGGCTTCTCCTTTCTCCTGGGAGGCTTCAGGCAGACCAGCCTCAGCAGAAGCAGCTCAGACTGGTGGGTGGGCCTGGCAGGCTAAGAAGGAGAGGAGGGGCTGGGCCAGAGAGTCCTCCCATTCCTGCCCCCTCCCACAAGCCTCCTCCTTAGCTCCAGCAGGGTCAGCTCAGTAGGGTCAAGTCCCACCACCCTCATCCCCACCCCAGCAAATGGCTCCCTAGAAGTATCTTTCCAACCCTCTGAGGCCCCTATTTCTGGACTCCCCAAATCAGAAGCTACAAGCTCTGTAACACCACCAGTACCCCCTTCAACCCAACACAGACTAGGGGAGAGTTAGGGGGCAGAGAAACAGCTGCAGGGAACAAAGCAGGTCAGGTTAATGGAGAAAAAGCAAGATCAGCTGAGGAAAGCTAAAAGGGCAAATCGTCACAAAGGGCCAGGGGGGCAGCCCAGGGCACCAAGGGGAAAACTGCCCCCCTCTCTTGAGGACATTTGTTAGGGCTTAGGGGGAGCAGAATTGAGTCAGCCACCACCCCCCATGCCAGAGCAGACAGGGCCCTATTGTCTCAGCCAAAATTCCTTCTTTCAAGGAAGAGGAGGCTCATTGTCCAGCCCTACACCCAGCTCTGGCCCACAAAGCTCAAAAGGGGCACAAAAAATGCCCACCCTGACCCTCTGCCCCCTCGTCTAGCCTGGGGGTGGCAGGCGCATTCCACCCATGAGGCTGAGGCCCAAACCACTGGAGCCCTGAGCTTAACCCCCCAGTCTTGGGGACTGGGAGAGGAAAAGAATTGTCTTCAGCAGGAAAGAACCCACAGAGAATCAGGAACCCACAAAGAATGGGCATTGAGAGAGAGCGGAAACACCAAGGGGGTCCCCACCCTAAACCAGGCATCTGGGCACCCAGGCCTCAGGCTCCATCCCCACCCGCCTTGGGGAGCCAGGTCCCCTCCACCTGGAAATGAGCCACGTCACACTGAGGAAATGGAACTTTATTTCCATAAATACAGGGGTAACACCCATTCAAGGGTAGTTAAAAGAGGGCCTGGGGCCTCAAAGAAACTGGGCTCTCCCAGGGGGGTACTCCAACACTGATCATAGGGACTGGGGGATCCCCAAACCTGAGATGGGCCTCATAGGCCACAGATATTCCCCAACACTGACACTTCAAAAATGGAACTGTCCCCATAGGGGAGCCTCAGAACCCCACTCTCATGGGTAGTCTCTCTTAGGGGTTAGGAGGGCTGATGACAGGGGACTTCAGAGAAAAAAGGGAACATGGGGAGAAGAGAAGCTAAAAATGTCCTGAGTGGCCTGGAAGGAGACCCCTGTGGTGGGCAGGGGGTGGGTTCTCCTCCCATACAGCCAGATACGGAGGAGCAGCAGCAGCAAAAGCAGCCACAAGTTAAAAACATGGTTTCTCACTTCCCAACTTCGGCCTTGAGAGAAAGGGAGAGCACGGAGCAATCCCCCAAATGAGAAGACATGAGGTAGGGGAGGCCTGGACTTGTCATTCACGGAGGAGCAGAGGAAGGGGGTTCTGGGAGGCCACGTTGGTGGGGGATAATATGGGAGCAATGAGGTGGTCACAGGCACACCAAAGCCTGACATCTGCTTTCCAAGGCCATCACTTGGTCTCTGGACTGAGGAGTTCCTGGGGACCCCTGAATATATCCTCAGGAGAGCCAAGGTTCAATGCAGGTCTCATAAAGGGTACGGTTGGAGTGCCAGGCTGTGTGGGAGATCCCGGCCATCGGACACCTCACTATGGCCCCCCGCGCCAATAGAGTCTTCAACCCAAAAGAATCCCGCAGATAAACCTTCAAGGTGGTCGAAGGGGCATGGAAGAATGGAAGAGAGACACAAGGAGAGACAAAGTGAGTTACTGCTGGGATCCTGGACCTCCTCCCCACAGGGTGAACCCTTCAGCTCAGGAGTCACAGAGAGGGCTCTGGAATAAGGTGGGACAGTGGATGGAAGGGAAGTAATCCCAGGGGGCTCACCAGTTGCTCCTCCATCTCCAGGACCGTCTCATTTGCATCATAGAAACCAAAGAAGCTACAAAGAGATTTGTGGGGAGGTTATCAGAAGAGCTGGAGAAAATCTGGCTGGGCTCAGTGGCACATGCCTTTAATCGCAGTACTTTGGGAAGCCAAGGCAGGCAAATCACCTGAGGCCAGGAGTTCGAGACCAGCCTGTCCAACATGGTGAAACCCCATCTCTACTAAAAATACAAAAATTAGCTGGGCATGGTGGCAGGTGCCTGTAATCCCAGCTACCCAAGAGGCTGAGGCAGGATAATTACTTGAACCCAGGAGGTGGAGGTCTCAGTAAGTCAAGATCAAGCCACTGCACTCCAGCCTGGATGACAGAGTGGGACCCCCGTCTCAAAAAGGAAAGGAAAGGAAAAAGGAAAAGAAAAAGGAAAGGAAAAAGGAAAAAAAAAAAGGAAGAAATCAAGGTGGGCCAAGGTCCCAAAGGAACTCAAGGCCTACTGGGGAGACAGGCAGCAAGGGAGGACACTCAAAAATATCTCACTGGATATAATGTATCTCATGAGGTGATACACTGAAGATACGACCTCACTTCTGTAGAAACCCCATCAAAAATGCATTACTGGCCAGGTGAGGTGGCTCACACCTGTAATCCTAGCATTTTGGGAGGTCAAGGCCGGCAGATCACCAGAGGTCGGGAGTTCAAGACCAGCCTGGCCAACATGGTGAAACCCCATCTCTACTAAAAATACAAAATTAGTTGGGCGCGGTGGTTCAAGCCTGTAATTCCAGCACTTTGGGAGGCCGAGGAGGGTGGATCACCTGAGGTCAGGAATTCGAGACCAGCCTGGCCAACATGGAGAAACCCTGTCTCTACTAAAAATACAGAATTAGCTGGGCGTGGTGGTGGGCGCCTGTAATCCCAGTCACTCGGGAGGCAGAGGCAAGAGAATTACTTGATTCTGGGAGGCGGAGGTTGCAGTGAGCCCGGATTGCGCCACTGCACTCCTGCCTGGATGACAGAGTGAGACTCCATCTCAAAAAAAAAAAAAAAAAAAAAAAAAAAAAAAGATTACCTAAGCATGAGGAAATATCCAACCCACACTGAGGGAAATTCTACACAATAGCTGATCAGTATGCTGATATCAATGTCATATTAATGTCATGGACAAAGACTAAAAATCATTCCAAATTAAAAGATACTAAAGAGGCCTGGTACAGTGGCTCATGCCTGTAATCCCAGCACTTTGGGAGAGCGAGGTGGGCAGATCACCTGAGGTCAGCAGTTCGAGACCAGCCTGGCCAACATTGTAAAACCCCATCTCTACTAAAAATACAAAAATTAGCTGGGTGTGGTGGCGTATGCCTGTGATCCCAGCTACTCGGGAGGCTGCGGCACACTTGAACTTGGGCGGCAGAGGTTGCAGTGAGCTGAGATTGCGCCACTGCACTCCAGCCTGGGAGACAGAGTGAGACTTTGTCTCAAAAAAAAAAAAAAAAAAAGGCTGGGTGTGGTGGCTCATGCCTGTAATCCCAGCACTTTGGGAGGCCAAGGAGGGTGGATCACCTGAGGTCAGGAGTTTGAGACCAGCCTGGCCAACATGGAGAAATCCCGTCTCTACTAAAAATACAAAATTAGTTGGGCATGGTGGCGGGCACCTGTAATCCCAGCTACTCGGGAGGCTAAGGCAGGAGAATCACTTGAACCTGGGAGGCGGAGGTTGCAGTGGCCCGAGATTGTGCCATTGCACTCCAGCCTGGGCAACAAGAGCAAAACTCGGACTCAAAAAAAAAAAAAAGGATACTAAAGAGACATGACAGGATCATGCAACTCAAGATCCTGATTTGGATCTTCCACTGGATATTATTTTTTTCTATAAGGACAGTTGGAAAAATTTGAATAATCTGTGAGCGTATATTCAGGGCAATTTGAATCTATGTTTATTTTTAAACATAACATTAAAATACATAAATAAATGTATATATATTGAGAGAAAAAAGATTAATGTAAACATGACAAAATGTTAACATTTGAGAAGAGAAAAGTAGGTGAGGAGTATACATGTCTGCTTTTTGCTATTTTGGTAACTTTTTTTTTTTTTTGAGACAGGGTCTTACTCTTGTCACCCAGGCTGGAGTGCAATGGCAAGATCTCGACTCATTGCAGCCCTGACCTCCCAGGCTCAAGCGATTCTCGTACCTCAGCCTCCCAAGTAGCTGGGACTACAAAGGCACACTACCACGCCCAGCTAATTTTTGTATTTTAGGTAAAGACAGGGTTTTGCCATGTTGCCCAGGCTGGTCTCAAACCCCTGGGCTCACACCTTGGCCTCCCAAAGTGCTAGGATTACAGGCACAAACTTTTCTTAAGTATGAAATTATTTCAAAATAAAAAGGTCTTAAAATCTTTTTTTTTTTTTTTTTTGAGATGGAGTCTTGCTCTGTCGCCCAGGCTGGAGTGCAGTGGCACCCTGTCGGCTCATTGTAACCTCCGCCTCCCAGTTTCAAGCAATTCTCCTGCCTCAGCCTCCTGAGTAGCTAGAACTACAGGCATGCGCCACCATGCCCAGCTACTTTTTGTATTTTTAGTAGAGATGGGGCTTCTCCACATTGCCCCGCTGTTCTCGAACTCCTGACCTCAGGTGATCCACCCGCCACAGCTTCCCAAAGTGCTGGGATTACAGGCGTGAGCCACTGCGCCCAGCCAGATGGAGTTAAAATCTTTTAATTAAAAAATATTGGCCAGGCAAGGCCGGGCACAGGGGCCACACTTTCTCCCTGGGGGGTTCTTCCACCCAGAGCACAACTCTCTCCTTCACTGCCTTCAGTCTCTAATTGAATGGCGACTCTTCCAGGAGGACTTTGGCCACTGTTGAAACTAGGCCCCCGGTCATCCTCTAATCCTTTCCTCTGCCTTATTACCTGACATATATATTTGTATATATGTATCAGCAGGCTTACAAACTAGAATATAAGCTACGTAACATTAGGGACTTCTCTTTTATTTACCACTGCATCCCCAGGGCCCAGAACAAGCCTGAGCCCATAATGTTGAATAAATATTTCTTGAGTGATTCAAGTAGCTCAAGTGACATTACAGATCACTCATGGTGACCTATAACACAGGCAAGCACATAGTACCATGGAGTCATGGATATTTTTCTAAGGAATAGGATGGAGGGGACAAAGCTGGAGGCTATTATAATAGTCCAGGTAAGTAAAGAGGTAGTAGGAAATGTGATAAAATGGCATAGAACTACACACACACATTGAACCAATGTGAATTTCCTGGTTTTGATATTGTGCTATAATTACATAGGATGCAACCACTGAGGGAAGCTGGGTGAAGGGCCTCTCTATACTATCTTTGCAATTTCCTATGAATCTATAAGAATTTCAAAATTAAAAGTTTTTATAAAGTGAGGGAAGGGGTAATAGGGATGGAGAGGAGAAGTGTCAGCAGGACTTAGTGACTGGCTTGATACAAGGGGTTGGGATATGACTCCCAGGTTTTGGTCTTGGGTGACATGATGAAATAGGGGGAGGCGCACTAACTAAAAGGTGGAAGGAGCAGGCCAGTTTTAGGCATGAGATAAAGACCGATTGGGGTTGGGGGATGTCTTTAGTCGATCTTCAGGCCACACAATCCCTTATTACCTGGACTGCCAGGGAGTAATAACACCATCATCAGGGCCCCCAATCAGCACCAGGTGGCCCACACGAAGAAAGTTCTTCCGCCATACTGTAGGATGGGAAGAAGAGAGGCTGAATCAGCCACAGGGGTCAGGATAGGTTGGAGAGGGAGACATAGGGAGTCAAAGAAGCAGAAAAAGCAACACAGGTAGGAGCCTGAATTCTCACCTGTGGCATTGGGATGGTCTCTTTCCCCATTGATCAGGGCCAGGAAGCTGCTGGCATTGAGGTACAAGTCATCGTGGTGGGGATCTGGGTACAAAGGGCAGTTAGAAAAAGAAGTAGAAAAGGGAGGCAAGACTGGTGGTGAAAAGCCCAATAAGGAAGCTGCAGCAATAGTCAAGGTGGATAGTAATAAAATAGTAGTGATAATATGGGCCAGGTGCAGTGGCTCACGCCTATAATCCCAGCACTTTGGGAGGTCGCGGCAGGTGGATCACTTCTTGAAGTCAGGAGTTCGAGACTAGCCTGGCCAACATGGCAAAACCCTGTCTCTACTAAAAATACAAAAGTTAGCCAGGCATGGTGGTCCATGCCTGTAATCCAAGCTACTCAGGAGGCTGAGGCACAAGAATCACTTGAACCCAGGAGGTGGAGGTTACAGTGAGCTGAGATTGCACCACTGCACTCCATCCTGGGCAACACAGTGAGACTCCGTCTCAAAATAATAATAATAGTAGTGATAATAACTGTAAACACAGTAACAAGTACTATTTTTTTTTTTTTTTTTTTGAGAGAGTTTTTTTTGAGACAGCCTCTTGCCCAGACTGGAGTGCAGTGGCACAGTCTCAGCTCACTACAAGCTCTGCCTCCTGGGTTCATGCCATTCTCCTGCCTCAGCCACCCAGGTAGCTGGGACTACAGGCGCCCACCACCACGCCCAGCTAATTTTTTGTATTTTTAGTTAGCCAGGATGGTCTCGATCTCCTGACCTCGTGATCTGCCCGCCTCGGCCTCCCAAAGTGCTGGGATTACAGGCGTGAGCCACCGCGCCCGGCTTCACTTTTCTGTTTTTGAGACGAAATCTCACTCTGTCACCCAGGCTGAAGTGCAGTGGCACAATCTCCGCTCACTGCAACCTCTGCGTTCCAGGTTCAAGCAATTCTCCTAACTCAGCATCCCAAGTAGCTGGGATTACAAGCGTGTGCCCACACCCAGCTAATTTTTTTGTATTTTTAGTAGATACAGGGTTTCACCATGTTGGCCAGGCTGGTCTTGAGCTCCTGACCTCAGGTGATCTGCCCACCTCCGCCTCCCAAGGTGCTGGGATTACAGGTGTGAGCCACCACACCTGGCAATAGCAAGTACTTTTATCTAGCATCTACTATATAAGCCAGGTACTACTCAAAGTACATTGCATTCATTTATTGATTTGATCCTTACAACCACCTGGTGAAGTACATGCTATAATATTTTACAGATAAGGAAAACTGAGTAACAGAATGGTTAAGTAACTTGCCCAAAGTCACCCAATAGGGTCAAGATTCAAACCCAAGTATTCTGGTCCCATGGTCTGGTCTAGAGATTGGCAAACTGTGACCAATGGGCCAAATCCAGCCTACTACTTGTTTTTGTAAATGAAGTTTTATTGGAACACAGGCACATTCAGTCACATATGGTACATGGCTGCTTTCACACTACAACAGCAGAATTGAGGAGTTGTGAAACAGACTCTATGTCCTACAAAGTCAAAAATATTTACTCTCTGGCCCTTTATAGACAAGGTTTGCTGACTCTCGCAACAGACTAAACCGTCTAAGGCAATAAGGTGACACACTTAAAACATTCTCGGCTGGGTGCGATGGTTCACACCTGTAATCCCAGCACTCTGGGAGGCCGAGGCGAGTGGATCACCTGAGGTCAGGAGTTTGAGACCAGCCTGGCCAACACAGCAAAACCCCATCTCTACTTAAAATACAAAACTTAGCCGGGCGTGGTGGCGCCTGCCTGTAATCCCAGCAATAGCAAGTTGCTACTAGAGGAACTGAGGCAGGAGGATCGCTTGAACCTGGGAGGCAGAGGTTGCAGTGAGCCGAGATCTTGCACTGCACTTCAGCCTGGGCAACACAGCAAGACTCCTTCTCAAAAAAAAAAAGAAATTCTGAACAGAGCCTGTTCAAATAGCTCAATAAATGTTAGTTATCTTTATTGTTATCACTGCTATTGGTTGTAGCAGAGGTGGAAGCAACTGACCTGATCCATGGAAGCCCCAGTTCAGCGTCCCCACTCACCATGCCAGTAGTTGCAGATGGAGAATTCCTGACCCCAGGGGCTATAGCAGATCCGATAGAGGTTAGACCGCATGGAGGTGGGGAACAGCCACTTCAAGTAGTCCGTGTCTGGCAAGAGAATGGCAGTGTTAAGTGACCATAAACCTCTGTTCCCCCAAAACTCAGGGCATTCTATGGGGTCTAGTGCCCACTCACCTCCATACTGTCCCATCTGTGGAGAGGAGAGGGAGATGAAAGAATCCACATTGTGATCATCCATGACAGAAAGCAGAGCCCGGCACACAAGGCCCCCTGTAGGCAGAACACCACATTGGGCAGACACTTAAGGACAGCAAAGCCAGCAGCACCCCCCACCCCCACTGCCACACACACACACACACTGTACATAAAGGAGACTGAGGCTTACGGAAGGCAGGCACACCCTGTGCCAAAATGTCACACATCATATAAGTGACTGAGCCCGAATTAGATGCTGGGCCTCCTGCCTCTAATTCTAAGATGTTTTTACCTGCCCCATTTGCCCTTGTGTCCAAGAACCATGGGTAATAGGAAACAAAGGGGCAGCAGTGTAGCAAGCTTCCCTCCCATTCAAGACAGAGATGAGACCCAGGTGCTGAGGGAAGTCAGAAAGGAAGGGCTCAGGTACCAGGGTTGTGCCTGGAGCAATGTGGTTCAGAAAAAGGGACACTAGGAAGTGTCCCTCAGATAAGGATCAAGCCTCAGATAGGGCTTAGGAGTTAGGGGCAGGGGAGTCGCCTACCCTGCGAGTAGCAGATGAGATGCACCCCTTGAGGGGCCTTTGCCATGATGGGGACCACAGCCTCTCGGAACCCTTGCACCTGTTCCCACAGGGGTCGCAAGCTCTCTCTCCCATCGAAGAGATCGAGCACTGTCACCACAGTCCCGGGGTGTGTCTGTGGGAAGGGGGCAATGCAGCCACCGGGGATAGGCTAAGAAGCTCCCACACGCCACCCCTGGCCCGCATCCACAGGTCTATTGTACCCTGCTAGAACCAGGGATCCCGTCCCCCAACTCTCCCCCACGCCAGCACCAGCTCCCTGAGGAACTGGGCAGGCCCAGAGGGGTGGCTTTCAGTTCCCCGCTCTCCCTCCCCTGCCACAGTAGACGCCTCTAACGCCCTGCACCCAGGTGTCCCCTGCCAGACCTCATTGATGTATTCCAGCAGGTGGCGGAAGCTGTAGGAGCTGTCGAAGAGCCCATGCACCACGATGACCGGCTTGTAGGACGCGCGGTGGGGCGCGGGGGCTGCAAGCAGCAGCAGCGGCAGGAAAGGTAACAGAAGTAGGACCCACGCCGCGGGGAGCCGCTGCCCCCAGAGCCCCAGCATGCTCCCGCCTGAGGAAAGGGTGATAAAGGCCTGTGAGAGAGATGGCAACACCCTCCTCCCTCGGAACAGACGCCTGGCAATCAAGCCACCTCCTCTCGGTCCCACACCAGGTCCCTCACCATGTCCCTGTCACAAAATAGCCTACTTTTAACTTACTCCAACCCTCTCCCTACAAACACACCCCCCTACCACGTTGACGCACCAACGCGCACCCGAAGTCCCGCCCCCAACTCAGCGTTCGGGGGACCTGTTCCCTAGGTTCAGGGATGACTGCATCTCCCCAGCCATGAACAACGCGGAGTTCTGTAATACCCCAGCAGCAGCCCAGGCCCCTTGAAGAGTGCAAACTCCCACCTGGCCTGGGTCCGTAGGCCTCGCTCCACCCGCTGTTTACTTCTCCCAAGACTGGAACCCACGGGGGAGGGGGGAGGGTGAGGAAAGAGAGCGCAGGGGAATGACGGATGGGAGGGGGAAGGGCGGGCTGCTTGGGGTCGCGCAAATCCGTCACGTCCGGGGCTTTCTCTGGCAACCGCGCGAGCGTTCCCCGCAACACTGACCCAGGACCGGAGGGGCAATGGAATATTCCATTGCGCTCTTGGTGCTGGGGAGGAAATAGGCGGAGCGATCCATTTAGGCCAGTGGGAAGAGGAAAAAGCAGCAAACATATTCTGGGAATGGAAAGAAGGCCTCTCCAGGCTTCGTTGCCCCCAGCGACCCAAAGGTCCGATTTCCCCTCCTTGATTCTCCCCACTTCCCAATACAGGCGTCTGGCTCGCAGCGGAACACGAAGTTTTCATTCCCCAAGGGGCGGCCGGGGGGTGGACCAGGGAAAGGTAGTCCTCTGCATTTTGCCGTGTGCTGGGTGAGTGGCAGGGTGGCCTGGAGGGCTGATGCCAGCCCGGGCTTGCCCCTCAATACCCACCCCCACCCCACCCTCCAGTCCGCCACAGGTCAGCGACTTACAACTCTTCATTCTGAAGTGCGTGTAGTGCCCTTGTCTCCAGAGACGCGGAGAGTCCTCGAGGCCCCTTGAGCTAAGTGCAACCTGGCCCAATTTCTCCTGCCCTACTCTACTCCCCTCCCTATAAGCGACCCACCCCCCAAGGGGCGGAGGGCGCATAGGGATGCGCTGACTCATGCCCTTGTAATTTCGACCAGTCTTTCAACCTGAGCGACCCCCACAATCTGGTTCTCTGAGTTATCTGTGGGTGGCTCCCTGCCGTGACCCTCAGGCGTCCCACCTCTCCGCCCATAATCCCTACCCGACACCCTAGAGCCTCAGGGCTTTTACTTATTAGGGCTTTTACTTAGCATTTAAAGACGTTTTTCTAGACAGAAGGATTTCTCAGCTTGTCTGAACCCCTCTCTCTGTTGACAAGGTCATTGCTTGGTCTAAATTTGTCTCAATCAAACCATTTTGCGCTTGGAGTGGTGTAGAGTGACGATGGGGTGGCGGTAAGGGGTTGAGGGCTCACGCGAACGCCTAGTGACCAGAACGACTGGTGTGAAGCCGTGATCTGACTCTCTGGAGCCTGGGACTGGTTTCAGCGAGAGCCTCTGTACTGCTCTGTAGTCTCCGCTAGGACATGGACGAAAAGGGACGCAGCCGGGAGAGCGACTGCCTCAGGTGGGGGCTGGGGGGGCGTAAGGGAAGAATAATGATTATCTGGCTGTGTTTTTGTTTAAAAAAAAAAAAAACTGGTGTAAATCTACATAGACTTCCTATCCTTGCTCCCTTCACCCACCCACGCGCTCCCAAGATGCAATAAGCAAATAAAAAGACTAATAACGCTGTACCGCAGGTCGACTCAGGAGGTGGAGATGCGTCTTGGTGGGAGGTGGTTGGTGGGAGTAGGGGGGTTTAGGGAATGGATCTGAACATTGACCGGCCCGGAGACTCTAAGCAGCCTCTTTAAAAACAAAGGGAAAGTGGGGGAACGAGCACACATTACCAACAGAGCTGCCAGAAATGAGCAGTTAAGTCATACTGCCTACCCCCTCCAAAAGAGCTTCAGCTCCTTAGTCCTGGACGAAGAAGGTATGTATGCACACCGCCCAAACTCTCTCTCCCTTTTCCCCCCAAGGCCCAGCTCCCCCCGAATTACAGACCTGGGCCTCTCTCTTTACTGCTAAGTTGGCAGGTTCACCATATCCTGGGAACTTTTCAGACCATCGCAGTTCTGAACTCTGCACAATTCTCTCTCACACACAAGTATTTATCTCTTCTAAATAGGGGGAAACTGGGGCCAAGGATTTGGGAGAAGACCCTGGCACCTTGCAGGGAGCTAAGACGGGGAGACGACGTGCCCCTGGAGGCACCTGGGTTATTAACTCCACTGAGAACCTGTTCACTTCCTCCCACAATATAATCACTAAGTGAGTCTTGGAGGGGGAGACTCCAGAGAGTTCTCTCTCCCTCCTTCCTTTCCTTAGTCCCACCCGCCTCGCCTGGTCTAGCCTCTGTGTTTCCATGACAACTCCAAAGGAGCCCAAACTGGGGGCTTGAATGCCAGGGTGAGAGGAGAAGAGAGGTGGTCCGAGAGCAGAGACACTAAGTGGGAAACGTCTGAAGCGCTCCCCCTCCCTCGCCTCGGTCCCTTTAAGCTCCCCCCCTCCCCGCTCTCCCTCCGCCCCCCCCACCCCCCGCCGCTGCCTTCATCTCTCCATCTCTGCGCTGCTGCCGGCTGCGCCATCCAGCACCCAGACTCCAGCACCAGTCAAGGACCCCCACTCCGGCTGCAGGGACCCTGTCCCAGCGAGACCGCAGGCATGTCATCCGAAAAGTCAGGTAAAAACAATAACAAAACCTCCCACCTCCTCCACTGTCTCCAGACTCTCCTTCCCCCTTGCCCCAACCCCCTCCCTTACCCCTCCTTAGCTGTAGTTCTATTTCATTTCCCTTCTCTCCAGCTCTCAACACTCCCCCAATCCCCCTCCTCTTTCTGTCTCCCCCTTTCTCTTCCTTTCCTCTTTCCAGTCGCAGCCTCTGACCCTTGCCAACAACATGGGCAGGGGGGTAGGTTGAGGGGGTGAAGGAGGTACAGCCAGGTTCTGCAGGGATGGCATCGTTGGGAGTGACAGATGGACAATTACTGGCTGGTATGGAGACATCCTGTGAAGAAATATGGAGACATGACCAGATGGGGGTTGTCAAGGGAGCAAAATCCAGAGGGCTTTTCTTAATCCGCCCTAAAAGAGGTCCTGAGATTCTCATAGAGGCTGGGGCACTCCTCCCCCCACTGAAGGAACAGCAGAGTGGAACACATGTCATCCCACATGTGTTTATACAACTGTTGAATTGAGCACATATTAACACAGGGTTGCATGTCTACACATACGCACACACAGAACTAGCTCCGATAGGCCAGCCCAAAGGCAGCTATTGCAAAGGAGAGGGGATTGGGTCTGCAGGTGAGAGCTGGGTGCATGGTGATGAAAAAGACACAAAAGAAGCAGAGGAGAGTTGTGACCTCAAAACTAGATTGGAAGGAAGAAGGAGCGGGGGCAGATGGCCTAGATTCAGCCCCTCTCTTGCCCCTCAAATTAGAGATGGTTTCTCACCTGTCTCTCTCTATGTGTATCTCCCATTATCTTTCTCCATCCCTGACCGGCTGTTTCCCCTTACCCCTCCTCAACTCATCACTATGTCATCTTTCCCCTTATCCTCTCCTCCACTCACCTCCCCCAGGACTCCCAGACTCAGTCCCTCACACTTCTCCACCGCCCTACAATGCCCCTCAGCCTCCAGCCGAACCCCCAGCCCCACCGCCACAGGCAGCCCCTTCCTCGCACCATCACCACCACCACCACTACCATCAGTCTGGCACCGCCACCCTCCCGCGCTTAGGGGCAGGGGGCCTGGCCACTTCCGCGGCCACCGCTCAGCGCGGTCCCTCCTCCTCCGCCACGCTGCCGAGACCCCCCCACCACGCCCCTCCCGGCCCTGCTGCCGGGGCACCCCCACCCGGCTGCGCTACCTTGCCCCGCATGCCACCCGACCCTTACCTGCAGGAGACTCGCTTCGAGGGCCCACTTCCCCCGCCGCCGCCCGCTGCCGCCGCCCCGCCCCCGCCGGCGCCAGCCCAGACTGCCCAAGCCCCTGGCTTCGTGGTGCCCACGCACGCGGGGACTGTGGGCACGCTGCCGCTGGGGGGCTACGTAGCACCCGGATACCCCCTGCAACTGCAGCCCTGCACTGCTTACGTGCCGGTCTACCCGGTGGGCACGGTGAGTGCCGGGCAGACAGGGACATGGGAAAGGGGGGCGCGATACAGGACTTGAAATTGGGAATACGCAGGGGGCTAGTAGGATAGAGGAACAAGGGCAGGAAATTGGTAATGTTCCCGGCACAAGTCCTAGAAAGAAGGGAGCCTGAGACAGGAGGGACTAGGGAGAGACCCGGGAGTAGGAGTCTACTGGTGCCCAAAGTCAGGGCCTGGGAGGGGGATCGGAGCCTAGAGGTTCAGAGGAGGTCTGAAAGTAGGAAACCGCCTGGCGGGGCGAAAATGGCAGCTGGGAACCAAGAGGGATGTGGGAGAAGCTTGGGACTAAGTGGGTAGGGGACGCCTGGTAGGTGTCTGGAGGGAAGAAACAAGGTCTGATGTGAGGCCAGGACAGCCCCAGTGGGAGCATACCTTGCGGGAGAGAATGTAGAAAGCCCAAGAATATGCTGGTTAATGAAGCCAAGGAAGGGAGCAGAAGGGCTTAGGTGGAATTTATGGGTGTCCTGGAAGGGTAGTGGGTGCTTTATGTTGAGAAGCCGTAGGAAAAATTGTGCTTTTAAAGCCACTCTGCCAGCCGCCCAACGCTGGTAGGCTGGGAGGGGGTCGGAGTGATGCCCCTTCCCCCCAACTTTCCTTCCACAGCCATATGCAGGCGGGACCCCGGGGGGGACAGGAGTGACCTCCACTCTCCCCCCGCCGCCCCAGGGCCCAGGGCTGGCCCTGCTGGAGCCGAGGCGCCCGCCACACGACTACATGCCCATCGCGGTGCTGACCACCATCTGTTGCTTCTGGCCTACTGGCATCATTGCCATCTTCAAGGCAGTGCAGGTAAGGGGCAGGGGCATATTCGGTTTGGGGACAGGGGCAGGGAGTTCTGGGCGTTCTGGGGCCATCTTAGAGAAAGGCTGAGACGTTCAAACGAGGCCACAGCTCTTTGACCTCCTTCCCCCATCCCTCCGCCGTAGGTGCGCACGGCCTTGGCCCGCGGAGACATGGTGTCGGCCGAGATCGCTTCACGCGAGGCCCGGAACTTCTCCTTCATCTCCCTGGCCGTGGGCATCGCGGCCATGGTGCTCTGTACCATCCTCACCGTAGTCATCATCATCGCCGCGCAGCACCACGAGAACTACTGGGATCCCTAAAAACGCCCCCGGTCCGGCCCCACTCTGCGCCCCTCGACCTCCCAGGCTCTTTCTGTAGTCATACTGCGGACCCAATGGGCGTCCTGCACACCCGCTTCTGGGGCCGTCAGACTTGGATACATCGTAAACTCCGCCTCCACGGAACGTCTCGCCTTGCGAGCAAGCTCCGAATCCAGTTCCTCAGGAACCCCTCCAAAACCCACAGTCCCAGGGACGCCGCTTTCCAGGATTCCGGCCAAACGCCGGACCCTCAGTCGCTCCAGGTCCCCTCACCCTCAAAGTGTAGCGCCCCCGGCCGAGGAACCTCGGTTTTGTCCCTAAAACCCAGCCTCCTCTATAAGCTCCGCCCCAACTCAGACAAAACCCCGCCTCCAGGTCGGCAGGCTCCGCCTTCTTTTCTTCTCCGCGGGGTGATTCAGTCCAGTGATTGGGTTTGTGGCTCCAGGCCTCTCTCACAGATGGACAGACTCCTCCCTTTCTTATGGCAAAAGGACCGAGCCCTGGGGTAGTAGCGCCCCCACACTCCTGTTTTTTCCAAGTACATTTTCGTCCCTCCACCCAGGTCTCTGCCTATTTTCTTGCCAATCCCAGAACCTTTCCTTTTGTTTTTTTTTGAGGACATTTGGGAAGTTCCTGGTGTAGGATCCTTCTCCCTGGGATAAGAAACCTGCCTGTAAACGCTCTGTAAATACTCCCTTCCACCCATCCCAGCCCCTGGGCAGCCGGGCAGAAGGGAATCCAGGCTATGGGACCTCCCAAGTCCCCGCTCCCTGCTCCCCTCGGCGGCCCCCGCCTTGTTCTGATCTGTGTGTGAGTGTGTGTGAACTTCTGAAAGACAATATTAAAGAGACTTAGTTGATTTATCGCCCGCAATTCCAAAGACTGTGGCCCCGCAAAGACCCTCCCCGCTTTTGGTTCCCCCTTTCACTTCCCTTCATCTCCTCTTCCAGGGAAAAAAAAAGAAAACCCGACAGAGACTAACGTGAGGGAGACAGATTCCCAGATCGCCAGAGAAACATATGAATATGGGGGACGGAGGGGAGCTCCCTGGGAACCCACCAGGGAAGACCTTAGGGTCCATTCTCAGTAAGGCTTTATTTTCTCAGTGAGGCTTTATTTCCCCAGTACCCCTTTTCCATTCCCTGCTATCCCCAGAACTCCAGGAAGGCAAGATGACAGAGAGGGCAGACCATGGTGAAGAAGATGGTCAAGGATAGAGTGATGGGGGCCAGGAAAAGATGCCAGCTGCCCATAGCTGTTCCTGACTGTGAGCTGGAGGGTGGCAGACAACTTGGATTAGAGCCCCACATGCTGGACTGTAGGGGGTATAGGAAAGGCAAAGAGAGCAGATTGCTGTGGGAGCACAGGGAGGAGGTCAATGGCCTCTCAAGTCTCCCTGGGACTAGCTGCCTTCTCCTACCCTGAGGTCAACTAAGAGGCCTCTTTTGTGAGGGGAGTGGTGATTAAGGTATGGTGCCAGCAGTGGGCTTGGGTCTTTGGTTGTACACCCACAGGACAGGGTCCTATCCTGAATTTATGCATGTATGCAACATGCAGACTCCATGCTGGATGCTGATTGAGATGTCCACCCAGACAGCAGGTGTGACCCCTGACCTCATGGGGCTTACAATCTAGAAGGTTAGCTATGCACTGAGATAGGAGGTGTGATAGGAGATGTGGGAGGAGGGTGGGGTGAGGCATAAATATCATGGGTTCTCCCTTGGATGTTTTGGATTTAATGTGCCTACCTTACCAAACTTCTTGAAAAACAGAATTCATGGCTGGGTGCGGTGGCTAACACCTGTAATCCCAGCACTTTGGGAGGCCGAGGCAGGCAGATCACTTGAGGTCAGGAGTTCGAGACCAGCCTGGCCAACATGGTGAAACCCTGTCTCTACTAAAAACAAAAAATTAGCCGGGCATGGTGACGGGCACCTGCAGTCCCAGCTACTTGGAAGGCTGAGGCAGGAGAATCGTTTGAATTCGGGAGGCAGAGGTTGCAGTGAGCTGAGATCATACCATTGCACGCCAGCCTGGGCAACAAGAGCTAAACTCTATCTCAAAAATGGGGTGGGGGGGGTGGGAATATTGCTATCAGAGATATGTCTGTATATGTCTCTTTTTCATATCCACTATTTCTTGACTTACTGAAATATGCATCCACACCCTATTCTCCTGAAATCTCTCTCTCAAATGGCAACCAATTACCCAGATCCCAAATCAATGGCATTTTCACAGTACTCTGCCTCTCTAAACCCTCCCGTTTGTCCCTTGACCCTGAATTCCCCACACACCCAGGTTCAGAAACATATTACCTCCCTTCACCCCCACCTCCACACAGACCTCTAACCATTCCGCCTCTACCTTCCCTCCTTGCTTTTTCTCCTCCCTTCAGCTAAGTGTCCATCTCTGACTTTTTTCCCTTCTCTGAGACTTTCCTTTGAAAAGCTCATTCACTCGACTCAGCTGATCAAATGCTTTTCCAACCTGTATTTTACATGCAGACTTTTTTCCAGTGCCTGCAGATCATAGCCACATGGACGATGCTTGTTGGTCCTCTAAAATCAACACATTCCAAAACAAACTGATGAAATGCCACAGAAAACCTGCTTCCCTGTCTCTCTTAATAGACCGTTTTCCCAATCACTCTTCCTTATCTGGAAATTTGCTGCCTCCTCCCTCTCCCTCCTGCCTTATTTTTGGTGTGCTCTCAAGCCCAGTCAGTTCTGCCACCACAGTGTCTTTTGAATCTGTAATTTTTCCCCAGCCCTTGCTGGAAAAATTACCTCATTAGGATTATTGCATCAGCTTTCCCAACAGGTCTCCCTACTTCCTACCTCTCCCTACCTCAAGTCTCCCTCCACACTATTGTCAGATCAGCCTCCCTAAACACACTTATGTAACTCCACTGCTCAAAAGCCCTTCAGGGTTCCCTATTGCCTACTCAATTATTTACAAAATTTGAATCTGGCCTTTAACAGCTTCCATACTTCAAAATCGTCCAGCTTCTCTGTTCATTCTAATTTCTAACCATACTGAATTACTCATCATTCCCACCTCCAGGTATTTGCCCAGCTGTTCCCAAATCTTAGACCTCCTTCCCAAATCTCTGCCTGTTATAAACCAAATTGTCTGCAGCTTGTCACAAGTTTCAGAGGCTTTAGACCACATCTAGGCTCTTGCTCATGATGTTCTCCACCTCCTCACATCTGCCTCTCTACTTGGTCAAATTTTATCTATATTTCAAGGCCCGGATCAATTCATCCCTCACTGTAGCAAAAAGGCGTCTCTCTTTCCTCTTGGCTAGCTAGATTAAAGCAGTGGGTTTCCAAACAGAGCTTCATGCATTCCTTGGAGCAATGGTTCTTACCCCAGGTTACACATTAGAATCCACTGGGCAGCACTGAAATATCTGAAAGCCCGTGTCGCATCCTAAAACAATTAAATCAGAATCTCTGGGCCCAGTGCCAGTGGCTCACACCTGTAATCCCAGCACTCTGGGAAGTCGAGGCAGGAGGATCGTTTGAGCCCAGGAGTTCAAGACTAGCCTGGGCAATATGGTGAGACCCCATCTCTACAAAAAAGTTTAAAAATTAGCCTAGGCCGGGCGCGGTGGCTCACACGTATAATCTCAGGACTTTGGGAGGCTGAGGTGAGTGGATCACCTGAGGTCAGGCGTTCAAGACCAGCCTGGCCAACATGGTGAAACCCTATCTCCACTAAAACTATAAAAATCAGCCAGGTGTGGTGGCATGTGCCTGTAATCCCAGCTATTCAGGAGGCTGAGGCAGGAGAATCGCTTGAACCTATGAGGCAGAGGTTGCAGTGAGCCCAGATCGCACCACTGCACTCCAGCCTGGGTGACAGAGAGGCACTCCATCTCAAAAAAAAAAAAAAAAAATTATCCAAGTCCCATGACTCGCCTGTAGTCTTAGCTACTTGGGAGGGTGAGGCAGGAGGATTGCTTGGGCCTGTGGGGCAGAGGCTGCAGTGATCACACCACTGTGCTCCAGCCCGGGCAACAGAGTGAGATCCTATCTCAAAAACAAACCAAAAAGAATCTCTGAGGGTGGAACTCAGGCATCAATATTTAAGACATGACCAGGTGATTCCAAAGGGCAGCCAAGGTTGGGAATCACACCTTTACAGGCACTTTAAGGACCACCCAAGGAGAGTGGAAAGGCCAAAAAATGACTTCAATCCAAGCAATTTTCTTTAGGAGAAAAGTATCTAGATCTAAGATTCATGTTATCTGCATATTTTCTCATCTCTTCCCACCTGATATCTTGACCTACACAGTTTACCTTGTGAGCTACTTGAAGGCAGGAGTGAAATCTGGCTTATCTCTGTTTTTCACATCCTCATCAGATAAAACCTCTTCTACCAATCTTTGAACTCGATTGAATTGAAAGGAATTAGGCAGAGGGAGAGATGAATAAAAAATGACTTAGCTTTCTTTTGCTTTTCCTTAGGAATGTTTGTTTCTTAATCTCAGATCTCTTAACCTCACCCAACTCCTCCCTCAAGAGGAAATAAAATGTTACAGTGTGATCCTCTTCCTACTGACTCACCTTCCTCTGCAGGTGATACCCTTGGCTCTGGCACCTCTATTGACAGAGACTCCATCCTCTAGGAGAGGCTCTGCCTTCCTATAACATCTGTATGGGTGCTCTCATTCCCCCATGATTAGATTCTGGGTCATCATTCCCCTCAATAATGGAAGACTCAGCACCTGATCACTCTACTTCCACCTCATTTCATTTTCTTATTTTTATTATTTATTTATTTATTTATTTTTGAGACAGAATTTTTGTTCTTGTCGCCCAGGCTGGAGTGCAGTGGCGCAATCTCGGCTCACTGCAAGCTCCGCCTCCTGGGTTCAATAGATTCTCCTGCTTCAGCCTTAGTAGCTAGGATTACAGGCGCCCACCACCACACCCAGCTCTTTTTTGTATTTTTAGTAGAGACGGGGTTTCAACACGTTGGCCAGGCGGGTCATGAACTCCTGATCTTAGGTGATCTGCCTACCTTGGCCTCCCAAAGTGCTGGGAGTACACTCGTGAGCCATCGAGCCCAGCCTCTTTTTCTTTTTTTCTTTTTTTTTCTGAGGCAGGGTCTCGCTCTGTCACCCAGGCTAGAGTGCAGCGGCAGGATCACAGCTCACTGAGCTTCGATCTCCCGGGCTCAAGTGATCCTCCCGGCTAATTTTTTTGATTTTTATTTTGTATTTTTTTGAGACGGAGTTTTGCTCTGTCACCCAGACTGGAGTGCAGTGGCACAATCTCAGCTCACTGCAACCTCTGTCTCCTGGATTCAAGCAATTCTCTGCCTCAGCCTCCAAGCAGCTGGGATTACAGGTGCCTGCCACCATGCCCAGATAAATTTTTTTTTTTTTTTTTTTTGAGACAGAGCCTTGCTCTGTCGCCTAGGCTGGAGTGCAGGGGTGCGATCTTGGCTGACTGCAAGCTCTGCCTCCTGGGTTCATGCCATTCTCCCGCCTCCGGCCTCAGTCCTAACCCAAGTAGCTAGGACTACAAGCGCCCGCCACCATGCCCAGCTAATTTTGTTTTTGTATTTTTAGTAGAGACGGGGTTTCACCATGTTAGCCAAGACAGTCTCAATATCCTGACCTGGTGATCTGCCTGCCTCAGCCTCCCAAAGTGCTGGGATTACAGGCGTGAGCCACCGCCCCTGGCCTGTTTTTTTGTTTGTTTGTTTTTGTTTTTGTTTTTTTGAGATGGAATTTTGCTCTTGTTCCAAGCTGGAGTGCAATGGTGCCATCTCAGCTCACTGCAACCTAGGTTCAACCTTGAACCTCTCAGGTTCAAGCAATTCTCCTGCCTCAGCCTCCTCAGTAGCTGGGATTACAGGCATGTGCCACCATGCCCAGCTAATTTTTTGTATTTTTAGTAGAAATGGGGTTTCACCACGTTGGCCAGGCTGGTCTCGAACTCCTGACCTCGTGATCCACCCACCTCGGCCTCCTAAAGTGCTGGAATTACAGGCATGAGCCACTGGGCCTGGCCTCTGGCCTTTGATTTTTTTTTTTTTTTTTTTTTTTGAGACGGAGTCTCGCTCTGCCGCCCAGGCTGGAGTGCAGTGGCCGGATCTCAGCTCACTGCAAGCTCCGCCTCCCGGGTTCATGCCATTCTCCTGCCTCAGCCTCCCGAGTAGCTGGGACTACAGGCGCCTGCCACATCGCCCGGCTAGTTTTTTGTATTTTTAGTAGAGACGGGGTTTCACCATGTTAGCCAGGATGGTCTCGATCTCCTGACCTCGTGATCCGCCCGTCTCGGCCTCCCAAAGTGCTGGGATTACAGGCTTGAGCCACCGCGCCCGGCCGCCTTTGATTTTTAATAGAGATGAGGTCCCACTATGTTGCCCAGGCCGGTCTCAAACTCCTGAATTCACACAATCGACCTGCTTCAGCCTCGTAAAGTGCTGGAATTATAGGCGTGAGCTACAGTGCCTGGCCCCGTTTTATTATTTTTATGTTTTCAATGTTCATGCAGATTCTCTAGTACCCTGCCCTTCTCTTGCAGTGATTTATTTCTCCCTGCTTCCCTTTCTCCCTATGCCATACCTTCAACTTGGTTTCCATCAATACCTGCTGCCCTTCTAAAATCTCATCCTCAGTCTTTTCATGTTGCTCCCCCATGCCCCATCCCAGAAATTATTCAACCCCCTCAGGGCCTCCCATCCACTGACTCTATTACTTTTCATTGTTGTTTGATCTCAATTTTTCACTTTCCTCATTACCCAGTTTAGATTCCAAGGTTCAACACGGTAATCGCCTCTCAGCCCTCACCCTGTACTCTTGGCCCCGCTTCCTCTGACACATTTTATCCCTGGTCAAATCCCACTCTGCCTGCTCCACACCTGCATTCAGCAGCTGGGGAGAAACACACTGTCATACTGACTGGTCTTGCTTCCTGTGGGCCCTCAGTGTGGCATGTCAGCTCGCCTTTCCCTACTCGGTTCACATTCCCCAAATCTGAGACCACAACTTCACAAGATGATGACCTTTCTTCCTATTTCGGTGAGAAAACAGAAACTTTCAGAAGGGAACTTCCTCACGGTCCCATCCCAAATTCACCAGTCTACGTGCAACTCTACTGCAGAGAGGCTGTGCTCCCACCTGCCACCTCATCTGTACCCCAGGATCCTGTTCCCTCTCACCTGCTCAGAGATGTTACTCCTGAAATTATCCCCATCTCTCTCTCTCGCTTAATCAGTTTACCCCTCTTTACTGCAACACTCCCATCATTATACAAACATGCTATAATATACTACATCTCTGAAAAGAAAGAAAAAAACTCTTTTGCTACTCACCTATGTAGTAAAAGCACAACATTCAGAGAATAGTGCTTACCCTTTGGCAGAAGAGGAATCTGGAAAGGGAAATTCAGGGAGCCTCAACTATACTGGGGAAGATTTTACTTCTTGTTTTTTGCTTTTTTTTTTTTTTTTTTGAGATGGAGTCTCACTCTGACGCCCAGGCTGGAGTGCAGTGGCATGGTCTCAGCTCACTGCAACCTCCAGGTTCAAGCGATTCTCCTGCCTCAGCCTCCCAAGTAGCTGGGATTATAGGCATGCACCACCACACCTGGCTAATGTTTTAGTAGAGACAGGATTTCGCCATGTTAGCCAGGCTGGTCTTCAACTCCTGACCTTAGGTGATCCACCCACCTGGGCCTCCCAAAGTGCTGGGATTACAGGTGTGAGCCACCTCGCCCTGCTGGGAAGATTTTACTTCTTAAGCTGCCTGATATTCACATAATTATTCTTTGTAATACATATATATTTATGCATATAAATTATAATTTTACATGTATAAAATAATACATTCATTTTTAAATTTAAACACTCTCCCCTGACCCAGCTCACTCCCTCAGTGTTCCGCTTCTCTCTCCACTTAACAGAACTTCTCACTGCCTCCACTTTCTCACATCTCATTCACTCTTGAATTTCCCTCAATCAGGCTCTCATCCCCACCACTCTACTTAAACCACATGTCAGAGTCACAAGTGACCTCCAAGTTTCTAAACCCAATGGTCGAGGGTCAGTTTGTGGCAGGCACAGTTCTCCCTGACAGTCACACAGACAGGCCTGCATAGCACCCCAGTTACACAGATAAATTTCCACAGCATTGCCTTAACATTGAGCAAATAGTTAAACCTAGGGAAATCGGTGCCCAAACATCAAAGCTAGAAATGAAACACATGGTCAGTAGGAGACTTGCTAGGGGCTTTTCCCTTGCTAGAGCAAGTCAAAATAATAGAGACAGTCTTACATTCCTAGTGCCAGGACCTGTCTCGGGTCTATGATATCTGAGATAAGTCAAGGTAACAGAGGCAGCTGTTTAAATAGATTCATTGGAGAATCTAAGGCGGCTCTCCGCACCAAGCTGTAAAGGAGATAAGATAGAAATAATCACTCCAGTACCACAGTAGACAGGCCTTGAAGGTGTTGGGGCCCTCACACGTTAATCAGACTTAGCAAGAACTTTTTTGCCTCTGACCTTCTAGTTGAAACACAATTAGTTACCATTAGACTTAGGTGAATGCCATACTGCATGTAGGCACATAACCTAAACCTATATAAGCACTAAGAAAATAGTAACACTGGCCGGGTGCAGTGGCTCACACCTGTAATTCCAGCACTTTGGGAGTCCGAGGCAGGTGGATCACAAGGTCAAGAGATCGAGACCATCCTGGCCAACATGGTGAAACCCTGTCTCTACTGAAAATACAAAAATTAGCTGGGTGTGGCGGTGGGCAGCTGTAGTCCCAGCTACTCGGGAGCCTGAGGCAGGAGAATCATTTAAACCTGGGAGGCGGAGGTTGTGGTGAGCCGAGATCGTGCCACTACACTCTAGCCTGGCGACAGAGCAAGACTCCATCTCAAAAAAAAAAAAAAAAAAGAAGAAAAAAAGAAAATTCTAACACTTTGAGTTGGTCTGGTGGAATTATCTCCGACCTTCTCCCTGTATCCAGTGACAGCAATAAATTCCCTTCTCTCCTAGTTTGTCTGCTTCTCATTATTGGGCCACGAGAAAATGCAGCCGAACCTGGCTTGGTTCCAGGAACAAGTTCTCAACTAGAGTCTAAACTAGGGTTTCTCAGTTTTGGGCATTATTGACATTTTGGGTCAGATAGTTCTCTGTCATGGGGGTCTGACCTGTGCATTGTCTTGCCAAGTATCTCCTGTGGGACATCTTGACCAGTGGTTTTCAAGAGTGGGTGATCCTCCCATCCCACTCCCAGCAACATCTGGCAATGTCTAGAGTTGTTTCGGTCAACAAAACTGAGGAGGTGCTCCTAGTGTCGAGTGATTAGCGGTCAGACATGCTGTTAAACTCCTTGCAATTGGAGGACACAATAAAGAATTATTTCACAATCATAGAAAAGAATGAAATTGGCCAGTCGCGGTAGCTCACGCCTGTTATCCCACCACTTTGGGAGGCCGAGGTGGGCAGATCACCTGAGGTCAGGAGTTCGAGACCAGTCTGGCCAATGCGGTGAAACCCCATCTCTACTAAAAATAAAAAAATTAGCCAGGCGTGGTGGCACATGCCTGTAATCCCAACTACTTGGGAGGCTGAGGCAGGAGAATCACTTGAACCCGGGAGGCGGAGGCTGCAGTGAGCCAAGATCATGACATTGCACTCCAGCCTGAGCCACAAGAGCAAAACTTCATCTCAAAAAAAAAAAAAAAAAAAAATGAAATCATGTCCCTTGCACCAATGTGGATGAAGCTGGAGGTCATTATCCTAAGTAAACTAACTCAAACATAGAAAACCAAATACTTGGCTGGATGTGATGGCTCATGACATCCCAGCATTTTGGGAGGCCGAGGCAGGCGGATCACTTGAGCTCAGCAGTTCAAGACAAGCCTGGTCTCTACCAAAGATACAAAAAATTAGCTGGGCATGGTGTTATGTGCCTGTGGTTCCAGCTACTTGGGAATCTGAAGTGGGAGGATCATTTGAACCAGGGAGGCAGAGGTTGCAGTGAGCTGGGGTCACACCACTGCACTCCAGCCCGGGTTACAGAGTGAGACCCTGTCATAGAAAAAAAAAAGGCCTAGCACAGTGACTCATGCCTGTAATCCCAGCACTTTGGGAGGCAGAGGCGGGCAGATCACCTGAGGTCAGGAGTTCGAGACCAGCCTGGCCAACATGGCAAAACCCCGTCTCTACTAAAAACACGAAAATTAGCCTGACATGGTGGCATGCACCTGTAGTCGCAGCTACTCAGGAGGCTGAGGCAGGAGAATCACTTTAACGTGGGATGAGGAGGCGGTTGCGGAGAGCAGAGATAGCGCCACTGCACTCCAGCCTAGGCAATAGAGCAAGGCTCCGTCTCAAAAAAAAAAATAATAAATTACCTATTGGGTACAATGTTCACTATTTGGGTAATAGGTACACCACTAGAAGCCCAATCCCCACCAGTATGCAATGTAATCATGTAACAACCAACCAGGTATACTGCTTGGATTTAAAATTGTTGGGAAAAAAAAGAAAAGAGAAGAAGAAAAAAATTATCCTGCCAGGTGCAGTGGTTCACATCTGTAATCCCAGCACTTTGGGAGGCTGAGGCAGGAGGATCACTTGAGTCCAGGAGTTTGAGACCAGCCTGGGCAGCATAAGGAGTCCTTGTCTCTACAAAAAATTGAAAAATTATCTGGGCATAATAGCAGTCACCTGTGGTCCCAGCTATTTGGGAGGATGAGGTAGGAGGATCACTTGAACCTGGAAAGTCGAGGCTGCAGTGAGCTGTGATAACCCCACTGCACTCCAGCCTAGGCAACAGAGGAAGACCCTGTCTCAAAAACAAAAAAGAAAAGAAAGAAAGCATTCCCTAGTTCCTTAATTGCTGCTCCTTCTCAGTCTTCACTGACAGCTCCTATTCCTTTTCCAGACCCTTAAATATTAGAGAGCCTCTGGACTCTATTCTTGGCCCTCTCCTCTACCCTAATCCAAGCTCCCATGATTCCATTGTCCCTTCATTTGTCCCTTAATTGAATTTTCTGCTTCTAGTTTTTATTGATGTGGTCTGCCCTCTATGCAGAAACCAGAGTGATCTTTAAAATTACCAGATGATATCATGTACCTGCTCAAAACCCTCTGACGGCTCCTGATCACATGTGGAACAAAATACAAAAGTCCTTCCCATGGCCTATGAAGCCTGCCTGGCCTTGTTTCTCCCCGCCTCTCTGTCTTCATCCCTTACCACTCCTTCCCTTGCTCACTCTGCTGCACCCACTCTGACCTCCTTTCTGAATTTGATATAAAAACCCAATTCCTGCCAGGCGCGGTGGCTCAAGCCTGTAATCCCAGCACTTTGGGAGGCCGAGACGGGCGGATCACGAGGTCAGGAGTTCGAGACCATCCTGGCTAACACGGTGAAACCCTGTCTCTACTAAAAAAAATACAAAAAAAGCTAGCCGGGCGAGGTGGCTGGCGCCTGTAGTCCCAGCTACCTGGGAGGCTGAGGCAGGAGAATGGCGTAAACCCGGGAGGCGGAGCTTGCAGTGAGCTGAGATCCGGCCACTGCACTCCAGCCCCTGCGACAGAGCGAGACTCCGTCTCAAAAAAAAAAAAAAAAAAAAAAACCCAATTCCTTTCTACCTCAGGGCCTTTGCACTCTCTTTTCTTTTCCTGGACACTGTCCCTCCCGTTATTTGTATGACTGCCTGTCCCTCCCGATATTTGTATGACTGCTCTTTTACATCATTTATATCTGTACAAACATCACCGCCACAAGGAGGCTTTTCCTCATCACTGGATTAAATATAGTACCACAGCCAGGCACAGTGGCTCTTGCCTATAATCCCAGCACTTTGGGAGGCAGAGGCAGGAAGATTGCTTGAGGCCTGGAGATTGAGACCAGCCCAGATAACACAGTGAAACCTCGTCTCTACAAAAAAAAAAAAAAAAAATTAGCCAGACATGGTGGCATGAACCTACAGTCCCAGCTACTCACAAGGCTGGGGTGGGAGGATCACTTAAGCCCAGGAGATCAAGGCTGCAGTGAGCCATGATCACACTACTGCACTCCAGCCTGGGCAACAGAGCAAGACTCTATAAATAATAATAATAATAAATTAATACAGCACCATGCACCCCTGGGAGCACTTTCTATCCCATTCCCTTACCCCTTACCCTGCTTCATGGTGTTCATAGCACTTATTAATGCCTGAAATTGTATTATATTTTATTGATTTTTTTGTCTGTCATCTTCAATTCAATATAAGTTACCACAGATCCAAGACTTTTTCCACTGCCTTATTCCCAGCATGTAGCTCAGTGCTTGGTACAAAGGAGGCCCTCAGTAAAGATTCCTTGGCTGGGCGCAGTGGCTCACGCCTGTAATCCCAGCACTTTGGGAGGCCGAGGTGGGCGGATAACGAGGTCACAAATTCGAGACCAGCCTGACCAACATGGTGAAACCCTGTCTCTACTAAAAAAAAAAAAAATACAAAAGTTAGCCAGGCATGGTGGTGCGCACCTGTAGTCCCACATACTCAGGAGGCTGAAGCAGGAGAATCGCTTGAACCTGGGAGGCGGAGGTTGCAGTGAGCTGAGATCGCACTACTGCACTCCAGCCTGGGTGACAGAGCAAGATGCCATCTCAAAACAACAACAAGAACAAAAACCAACCAAACAAACAAATTCCTTGAATGACTGAATGGATAAGCAGTTCATAGAGTTGTGTGAGAGGAAAATAAGCTAATATATACAAGACATTTAGAACAATGCTGGGTATTATGATCATAATGCATGGCCAGCCTTTGGTAAAGTGAAGCTGTTATCATTAAACACTTCACTGCCGAAAAGGCTGCCTCCCTCCTGCTTGAAAACCCTGCCTATAAGGGAAGCACAGCAAAATGCTTTGGGACCAAAAAGGAGGGAGGAACGATTTTGACACAAATCCCAGCAAAACTAGAAGCCACAGAAACCACCAAAGCTAAACAGAAGGGGAAATTTATTTAGCTTTTGGAAAGCTAGAATTTTTGTCTCTCGTGCGGATAATAAATGGAAGAGAGTAAGTACAGCATATGGTTCCATGTGGTGAGTATGGAATGCAGGGGAATGTGAGAGTGTAAAAACTTCCAACCAGCTCAATGCCTGGTGACAGGGCAGCACAAAGGAGTATTGGAATAGCCTGGGGGCCGGGCACGGTGGCTCAAGCCTGTAATCCCAGCACTTTGGGAGGCCGAGACGGGTGGATCACGAGGTCAGGAGATCAAGACCATCCTGGCTAACACGTTGAAACCCCGTCTCTACTAAAAAAAATACAAAAAAAAAAAAAAAAAAAAAAAAAATGGAATAGCCTGGGAAAACTGAGACTCATAAACTGGAGAGGAATAATCCTGGGTGTTAAGTGGCTTTCCTTACTTCTCCTGCCTTGTGCTGCTTCCTCCACCTGCAATTAATCTCTTCCATTTATGTTTCTTTTTATTTTTCTGTTTGTTTGTTTGTTTGTTTGTTTGTTTGTTTGTTTTGAGGAGTCTCGCTCTGGCGCCAGGTTGGAGTGCATTGGCACCATCTCAGCTCACTGTAACCTCCGCCTCCTGGGTTCAAGCGATTCTCCTGCCTTGGCCTCCCGAGTAGCTGGGACTACAGTCGCCCGCCACCATGCCCAGATAATTTTTGTATTTTTTGTAGAGACGGGGTTTCACCATGTTGGCCAGGCGGGTCTCGAACTCCTGACCTAAAGTGATCCACCTGTCTTGGTGCTGTGGCTCACGCCTGTAATCCCAACACTTTGGGAAGCTGAGGTGGGCGGATCACTTCTGGTTGGGAGTTTGAGACCAGCCTAGTCGACACGGTGAAACCCCATTTTCACTAAAAATACAAAAATTAGCCAGGCGTGGTGGCAGGTGCCTGTCATCCCAGCTACTTGGGAGGCTGAGGCAGGAGAATTGCTTGAACCCGGGAAGCAGAGGTTGTAGTGGGCTGAGATCTTGCCATTACACTCCAGCCTGGGTGACAAAGTGGTACTCCGTCTCAAAACAAAACAAAAACAAAAACAAAAAAACAGGGAGGGAATTGTTTTGACACCAGTCTTTGGCTAATGATGAAACTGTCTCCCTTCCTGGCCGTCCTGGCATGGTCTTTATAGTCTGAGGCACAATGGTGAGAGCAAACTGAAGAGGGAGTTCCTTAAAGTGAGGTACTCAGAGTGGGATCCTTCTTTCCTGGAGAACTGTGGTAGCCCAGGCTGTGTAGGTAGCTGGACAAGCAAGACTGAATCACAATAGGTCTCTAGATCTTCTATTAGGAGGAGGACCTGCTACACCCAGTGGAGCAGGTTACACCAGTTATATATGCAAAATGTAGGATAAACTAAAACGGCACAGAGCCAGAGGAGAAACAATGGGATGAGACCATTCTAGAATCTCATCCCATTGGTTCATTGCTGGGTGTGGTGGCTCACACCTATAATCCCAGCACTTTGGGAGGCTGAGATGGGAGGATAGCCTGAGGCCAGGAGTTTGAGACCAGCCTGGTAAACATAGGGAGACCCCATCTCTCTAAAAATAAAAATAAAAATAAAAAAAGTGTGGTTCATGAACCAACAGCATCTGCATTAACCAACTTATTGAAATGCAGAATCACAGGCCCCACGCCAGACTTCCTAAATCATAATCTGCAATTTAACAAGTTTCCTAGGTGATATGTATGCACACTTATGTTTGAAAAGCACTAAGATTTCTTGATGAAGGAGGGCTTGAAAGGCAATGATGGATGTGAAAGGAAAGGTAAAGAGAAGCCTCAGGTAGTCACCCAAGGAACAAGGTCGGTTGGAGAGAGAGTCCCGAGAGTTTATCTTTGAATACCCTGTACTGAATGAGCTCCAAACATAAAGATAGTTAACATAGGAGGGCCTGAAGTCTCCAGATAAAAGGCTGCTGCCACCATCACTTACCACCACCTCCGCCATTCTCCACTCTATCGTCATCTGCCCCAGTCTCCATTCCAGGACTTCTCTAAACTTTCTTTTTTTTGTTGTTGTTGTTTTTTTTTTTGTTTTGTTTTGAGACGGAGTCTCGCGCTGTTGCCCAGGCTGGAGTGCAGTGGCATGATCTCGGCTCACTGCAAGCTCCGCCTTCCGGGTTCACGCCATTCTCCTGCCTCAGCCTCCCGAGTAGCTGGGACCATAGGCGCCTGCCACCATGCCCCAATAATTTTTTTGTATTTTTAATAGAGACGGGGTTTCACCGTGTTAGCCAGGATGGTGTCGATCTCCTGACCTCGTGATCCGCCCGCCTCGGCCTGCCAAAGTGCTGGGATTACAGGCGTGAGCCACTGTGTCCGGCCTTTTTTATTTTTTTTTATTTTTATTTTTTTTTGAGACGGAGTCTCACTGTGTCGCCCAGGCTGGAGTTGCACTGGCGCGATCTCGGCTGACCGCAACCTCCGCTTCCTGGGTTCATGCGATTCTCCTGCCTCAGCCTCTGAGTAGCTGGGATTACAGGCGTGCCCTACGCCAGGCAATTTTTTTTTTTTTTTTTTTTTTTTTTTGTAATTTTAGTAGCGACTGGATTTCACCATGTTGTCCAGGCTGGTCTCCAACTCCTGACCTCAAGTGATCCCCCCTCCCCACCTCCCCACCTCCCACCGCCTGGGATTACCGTCATGCGCCACAATGCCCGGCTCTTTTTTTTTTTTTTTTTTTTTTTGAGAGGGAGTCTTGTTCTGTCGCCAGGCTGGATTGCAGTGGCACGATCTTGGCTCACTGCAACCTCCGACTCCCTGGTTCAAGCAATTCTCCCACCTCAGCATAGCTGGGATTACAGGCACACTCCACTGTCAGGCCTCTGAGCCCAAGCTAAGCCATCATATCCCCTGTGACTATACGTATACACCCAGATGGCCTGAAGTAACTGGAAAATCACAAAAGAAGTGAAAATGGCCTGTTTCTGCCTTAACTGATGACATTACCTTGTGAAATTCCTTCTCCTGACTCATCCTGGCTCAAAAGCTCCCCCACTGAGCACCTTGTGACCCCCACCCCTGCCCGCCAGAGAACAACCCCCTTTTACGGTAATTTTCCTTTACCTACTCAAATCCTATAAAACGGCCCCACCCCTATTTCCCTTCGCTGACTCTTTTCGAACTCAGCCCGCCTGCACCCAGGTGATTAAAAAGCTTTATTGCTCACACGAAGCCTGTTTGGTGGTCTCTTCACATGGACGCGAGTGAAAGCCACCACGCCCAGGTAATTTTTTGTGTTTTTAGTTGAGACAAGATTTCACCATGTTGGCCAGGATGGTCTCGATCTCCTGACCTAGTGATCCGCCCACCTCGGCCTCCCAGAGTCTCAGTCGCCCAGGCTGGAGTGCAATGGCGCGATCTCAGCTCACTGCAACCTCCGCCTCCCAGGTAAGCCATTCTCCTGCCTCAGTCATCCGGGTAGCTCGCATACAGGCGCCCGCCACTATGCCCGGCTAATTTTTGTATTTTTTTTTTTTTTTTTTTTTTTTTTTTTGAGACGGAGTCTCGCTCTGTCGCTCGGGCTGGAGTGCAGTGGCCGGATCTCAGCTCACTGCAAGCTCCGCCTCCGGGTTTACGCCATTCTCCTGCCTCAGCCTCCCGAGTAGCTGGGACTACAGGCGCCCGCCACCTTGCCCGGCTAGTTTTTTTGTATTTTTTAGTAGAGACGGGGTTTCACAGTGTTAGCCAGGATGGTCTCGATCTCCTGACCTCGTGATCCGCCCATCTCGGCCTCCCAAAGTGCTGGGATTACAGGCTTGAGCCACCGCGCCCGGCCTAATTTTTGTATTTTTAGTAGAGACGGGGTTTCACCATTTTGACCAGGCTGTTCTTGAACTCCTGATCTCAAGTGATCCGCCCGCCTCGGCCTCCCAAACTGCTGGGATTACAGGCGCGAGCCACCACGCCCGGCCCACCTTTTTTTTTTTTTTTTTTTTTTTTTTTTTTTTTTTTTTGAGACGGAGTCTGGAGTCTCCCTCTGTCGCCCAGGCTGGAGTGCAACGGTGTGATCTCGGCTCACTGCAACTTCTGCCTCCCGAGTTCAAGCGATGCTCCTGTCTCAGCCTCCCGAGTAGTTGGGATTACAGGCGCGCGCCACCATGACCTACTAATTTTTGTATTTTTAGTAGAGACAGGGGTCTCACCCTGTTGGCCCACTTTGATTATGGCCTGGCCAGCCCGACCTCGCCAAATTCTGTTCGATTCTGCCTAGTTCTGTTGCTCTGGCCTAGTTCAGTTGCTCAGTTGCTAAGGCCTGGAGCGTCATGGTTGCGGAGGAAATGATGTCACGTTCAATAGGCGGGCTAACCAGATTCCTCCCTTCTCCCGATTGGCTGCCAGGAATTTGACTAGATTCGGAGTCTCGCGAACTCCAGGGTTAGTTGTCAGTATCTTTCCCAGTTGTTCCTCCCCCCACCCCCGCCCCCTCCCCTCTCCGGCTGCCCTCTCCGCGTGGGAAAAGGCTCCGAGGGCAGTATTCAGTAACCATTTAGCTTTGGAAGGAGAGGTGATTCCCATGGCGCGGCTCCTCCTGCCACCATGCTAGGCACTTTGGCCGCGCAGGTACTTATTGACCCGACCGGGTGTCCGTAGTTGGCGGGGCTACCTTAACCGCAGGGAATTGTGGAATTTATAGTTCTAAGTTATATATGGGTGGAACGGGGAAGCTCGAGCAGATTTTTGGAGGAAAGCAATATTGGGGACTTTCAGGACTGGGGGCCTGGGTCTCAGAAGAATGGGAAAGGACGAGAAAGGAGTCTAAATAAGAACCCTGCTATTAGCATTGTTTGGTTTTCTTTTCAGGTGCTGACCTGAACCTGATTCATCCCTTTCTGACCAAAACCGTTCACTCACAGTGGAAGGGACCAAGCATTCAAATGGAGACGCCACCAGTCAGTACAACTGGAGAAAAGGACACCTCTCAGCCGCAACAACAGTGGGAAAAGAACCTTCGGGAGAACCTTGAGTCAGTTACTCAGATTAGGCAGCAGCCCCGAGACCCTCCTACCGAAACACTTGAGCTGGGAGTAAACCCAGATCCAGCCAGCCAAATTCTAGAGAATACTCAAGGAACTGAAAAACTGGTTGCTGAACTTGAAGGAGACTCTCATAAGTCTCATGGATCAACCAGTCAGATGCCAGAGGCCCTTCAAGCTTCTGATCTCTGGTACTGTCCCGACGGGAGCTTTGTCAAGAAGATCTTAATCCGTGGCCATGGCTTGGACAAACCCAAACTAGGCTCCTGCTGCCGGGTACAGGCTTTGGGGTTTCCTTTCGGATCAGGGCCGCCAGAGGGCTGGACAGAGCTAACTATGGGCGTAGGGCCATGGAGGGAGGAAACTTGGGGGGAGCTCATAGAGAAATGCTTGGAGTCCATGTGTCAAGGTGAAGAAGCAGAGCTTCAGCTGCCTGGGCACTCTGGACCTCCTGTCAGGCTCACACTGGCGTCCTTCACTCAAGGCCGGGACTCCTGGGAGCTGGAGACTAGCGAGAAGGAAGCTCTGGCCAGGGAAGAACGTGCAAGGGGCACAGAACTATTTCGAGCTGGGAACGCTGAAGGAGCTGCCCAATGCTATGGACGGGCTCTTCGGCTGCTGCTGACTTTACCCCCACCTGGCCCTCCAGAACGAACTGTCCTTCATGCCAATCTGGCTGCCTGTCAGTTGTTGCTAGGGCAGCCTCAGTTGGCAGCCCAGAGCTGTGACCGGGTGTTGGAGCGAGAGCCTGGCCATTTAAAGGCCTTATACCGAAGGGGGGTTGCCCAGGCTGCCCTTGGGAACCTGGAAAAAGCAACTGCTGACCTCAAGAAGGTGCTGGCGATAGATCCCAAAAACCGGGCAGCCCAAGAGGAACTGGGGAAGGTGGTCATTCAGGGGAAGAAGCAGGATGCTGGGCTGGCTCAGGGTCTGCGCAAGATGTTTGGCTGATTAAAAGTTAAACCTTTAAAAGAGACAGGAACTTGTGAATTGTCGTCTGTGCTGTGAGATTTGGGGGTAGGGGGCCAGAGGGAAGGTTTCAGCCCATATCCCATTCTCAGCTTTTGGCTTCCTAGGGGAGGTAGCAGTGGTCCCACTGCGCCCCTTTTGAGGGACTTAGCTATCTCCGAAGACACACAGAAGCTGTCTAAACTAAACTTCATGGCTGGGGGAGATGGTGGACCTTAATACTGGGTACTACATCTCCCAGGCTCTTTATCACTGGAGCCTGTTTGGCGCATGCGCTTGGCGGTCTGGCACTATCTGGAAGTTACTTCCTGCTGCAGTGCTCCCATTGGGCCCGCCTACACAGCCATCCGAGTCTGTTGATTCACGTGCTCAGCACCCAGGTCTCTTACTGGTCGGCAGGGCTTCCGGGACGCCCCCTTTTTTTAAAGAGTCAACTGATTAGTTGGTAATGGGGAGAGGCGGGCCTTGGGAACCGTCTCATGGTTGGGGGGTGGGGGGGAAAGATGGCGGAGCTGATGCTCCTGAGCGAGATTGCCGACCCGACGCGTTTCTTCGCCGACAACCTGCTGAGCCCGGAGGACTGGGGTCTGCAGAGTGAGGCCCCGGGGAGGGGAGGGGGCTAAGGCAAACTGTGTCCCTGAGGCACGCGGGAAAGAAGCAGAGGCCTAAAGAGGAAGTCTGGGCAAATACGGAATCCGCCATCTGAAGGAGGGCGGAGCAGGGGGATCGTTGTGCATTAAGGGGATACAAAAGTCGGGGAAGAACTGCTCCCTGCTGGAACGTCGAGTTGTTCCGGGGTCGGAGAAGGAGGGGCTGAAGTCCTCTGGTTGTATCACTTTTCAAGTGGGCGGGCGGTGGGTCTGGCCGAGCCGAGCCAATGAGGGATGGGGCGGGGGCTTATGTGCGATCTGTAGGCTGGGCCCACCGAACGAACCCCCTGACGCTCAGCATTCCTTGCAGACAGCACCTTGTATTCTGGCCTAGATGAAGTGGCCGAGGAGCAGACGCAGCTCTTCCGTTGCCCCGAGCAGGATGTCCCGGTATTGTGTCCCCAGCCTTTCTCTAACCCTTGGTGGGTGGAAAGTGAGCCCAGAACCTGGACTCATTCACAGGCCAGAGCTCATCTGGAGTCACCCCTACTTTCTCACCCTTTCTCACGCTCCTGACCTCTTACATCCTCCGTTATTTAGTTTGACGGCAGCTCCCTGGACGTGGGGATGGATGTCAGCCCCCCTGAGCCCCCATGGGAACTCCTGCCGATCTTGCCAGGTAAGGTAGACTTTGTGGTTCCCTCAGCTTTCCAGAAACCCTCATCTTCCCACTGTTTCCCAGAAACTACGTAGCTTCCTATATTCTCACACCTCTACGTAAGTGCCTATCCTCTCTCCTTCAATCCCCAATTTTTGTTTCTTCTCCCTTGCTGTGGTGCAGGAATCCCCACCGACATGTCCTTGGGTACTTTTTGGACTCTTCCCAAGCTCTGCTTCCTGATAATTTCTAACTCCCTTTCCTCCAGATCTTCAGGTGAAGTCTGAGCCGTCTTCCCCCTGCTCTTCCTCCTCCCGCAGCTCCGAGTCATCACATCTCTCCACAGAGCCCTCCAGCGAGGTGAGAGAGCCATATCCTGCCTACTCTCTGTGGCAGAGACTCTGCTTCATTCTCTTCACCCGTGGGTGACAAAGAAATGATTTAAATGATTTGTGTGCTGTGAGTCATGAGGTGTGTGAGGTGTGGGGGGCCTTCTCCACTACTTTTGCCATTTCTTTAATATCCTCATTTTCTTCATCCCCTTTGGTTATCTAGCAGTGAAGATGTTTTTTGTTTTTTGTGTTTTTTTGAGATAGGACCTCCCTCTGTCACCCAAACTACAGTGTAGTGACATGGTCACGGCTTACTGTAGCCTTGACCTCCTGAGCTCAGATGATCCTCCTGCCTCAGCCTCCTGAGTAGCTGGGACCACAGACACATGCCACCATGCCTGGCTAATTTTTTTTATTATTGTTTGTAAAAATGGGGTCTTCCTATGTTGCCCAGAGTGGTCTTAAACTCCTGGGCTCAAGTGATCCTCCCACCTTGCCATTCCAAAGTGCTTGGATTACAGGTATAAGCCACCACGCCTGATCTGGGGTCTTTTTAATATAAAGAGTTATGTGGGGCTGGGAAGAAGAGAGTTATTAACTGCTGAGAATTCTGGAACTGTTCTTGCCCAAGTTGTCCACTCTAAGGCCATATTTGAAATCATGAGACTTCATCAATTCTCCTAGAAATAAAGTAGAAAGAATGAACAGGATAGAAAGATGCTCAGTACCATTCAGACCAGAATGTCAAATAATTGATGGCTTGTAAGCCCTAAACTTCTAAAGCTTTTTGTTCTTGCTCTTACTATCAACATCTCCCGTGTTTTTTGCCCTTCTTTCTGCCTCCTGCCCCACACCAACTCTCACCCAGGCTCTTGGGGTAGGGGAGGTGCTCCATGTGAAGACAGAGTCCTTGGCACCCCCACTGTGTCTCCTGGGAGATGACCCAACATCCTCATTTGAAACCGTCCAGATCAACGTAGTCCCCACCTCTGATGATTGCTCAGGTAATAACAGCCTGCCCCCAATCCTCGGCTTTACTACAGGGAATGTGTTGTGTGTGTGTGTGTGTGTGTGTGTGTGTGTGTGTGTGTGTGTGTGTAGATGGAGGGGAAGTGCAGGCAGCAGGACGGGAGAAAAAGGTCAGGAGGGGAAATGGCAGAAAACCAGAAGGGAAGGCAGGAAGGAAAGGGAACATTTCAGGGAACCGCAGCAAGGGCAGTTCTGAGGAGATGGAGATTATTTTTCTCTCTTTTTCTTGTTCTAGTATTTTGTCATGCCATTCAACTTGCTTTTTAAAACGTGAACCGTTTAGGGCATATCTATCTGTGTGATTCCCCTCCACCCAACATTTTATTATAAACATTTTTGTTGTTGCTGAGACAGGGTCTCACACTGTCACCCGGGCTGAAGTGCAGTGGCGTGATCTAGGCTCACTGCAACCTCCACCTCCCAGGTTCAAGTGATTCTCCTGTTTCAGCCTCCCAAGTAGCTGGGATTATAGGCGCCCGCCACCACGCCCAGCTAATTTTTTGTATTTTTAGTAGAGATGGGGTTTCACCATGTTGGCCAGGCTGGTCTTGAACTCCTGACTTCACGATTCGCCCACCTTGGCCTCCCAAAGTGCTGGCATTACAGGCGTGAGCCATCGCGCCCAGTCCATAAACATTTTTAAAACATACGGAAAGGCTAGAACACCATATACTAAACTAGATTCTACAATTAACATTATTTGTTCTGTTTTTAAAGTGTTCCCAAGTTTATTTACTCGTAGCTGTTTCTTTAGTCAATGTTTATTGATGTGATCATATCTGAAGTATAATCATTTTAAAAAAGAAATATTTATTAAGTACCTATTCCATACCAGATACTGAGCAGAGTCCTGGGCATGCATAGATGAACAAGACCTGACCACCATGCTGACTTTCAAACCCTGTGATTTAGTAATGAGAGAAAGACAAGTACCAGTCAATACAGGTGTGGTCATTCTAGGATAGAAATCAGTAGAGGTGGGGCCGGCGCAGTAGCTCATGCCTGTAATCCCAGCACTTTGGGAGGCTGACGCGGGCGGATCATGAGGTCAGGAGATCGAGACCATCCTGGCTAACACGGTGAAACCCGATCTCTACTAAAAATACAAAAAATTAGCCGGGTGTGGTGGTGGACACCTGTAGTCCCAGCTACTCGGGAGGCTGAGGCAGGAGAATGGCGTGAACATGGGAGGCGGAGCTTGCAGTGAGCTGAGATCGCGCCACTGCACTCCAGCCTGGGCAAAAGAGCAAGACTCCGTCTCAAAAAAAAAAAAAAAAAAAAGAAATAAATCATTAGAGGGTACCGTGAAAGCTCATAAGGGGACATTTCATCCACATTGGGGCTAAATCTGGGACATGCTCCTGGAAGAAGGGTTTCTTGAGAGTTTTGAAGGACACGTGGAACTTAGCCAGGAGGACAGTGTGGAGGTTGACTTGTGTGTGAGGAGCCTACATTTCTTCAGAGTGGGCGTAAGAAGGATTTGGGGAGTAACGTGGAATGCAGAGGCTACAGGGCCAGGTGGGGCCCCTGCTAAGGGGCTCTTAGCTTTTATCCTGTGGATATGTGGGGGCCTTTGAAGAATTAAGCAGGGAAGTAATATGATTAGGAAGATGATTCTAGTGGCAAAGTAGAGAATGGGTTGCGGAGAGGCAGGGCCGGAGGCAAGAGAACCAAGGAAGAGGCTTATGCAGTTAATCAAGTAAGATATTCGGATGTCGTGAAGAAAGCAGACTTGAGAAAGAATGAAGTGGAATAGATGAGTTGTGGTGACCCCCTGGACATTGGAGAGAGGAGTCAAAGAGGTTTGTGGCTAGGATGGCTGTGGATGGGTGATGTTACTGTTCATTGGATGGAGACTGCAAAAGCAGGGGCTTTCTGGTCAGGGAAGATGACGAATTCAGCGTTGGACATGTTGATTTTTTTTTTTTTTTTTTTTTTTTTTTTGATATGGAGCTTCACTCTTGTTGCCCAGGCTGGAGTGCAGTAGTGTGATCTCGGCTCACCGTAATCTCTGCCTCCCAGGTTCAAGTGATTCTCCTGCCTCACCCTCCCGAGTAGCTGGGATTACAGGCATGCTCTACTATGCCCAACTAATTTTGTATTTTTAGTAGAGACAGGGTTTCTCCATGTTAGACTGGTCTTGAATTCCCGACTTCAAGTGATCCGCCCACCTTGGCCTCCCAAAGTGCTGGGATTACAGGCATAAGCCACGATG
Source organism: Rhinopithecus roxellana (assembly GCF_007565055.1). Lineage (NCBI taxonomy): Eukaryota > Metazoa > Chordata > Mammalia > Primates > Cercopithecidae > Rhinopithecus > Rhinopithecus roxellana. The sequence continues at coordinate 25,715,569 of NC_044552.1, read as the reverse complement.
CCCAGTAGACATGTTGATTGTTGATTTCAAAGTACCTTCTGGATCTCCTGGCACCATCTCTCACCGGCTGAACTCCAACCAGGGAGCCCACTTATGCAGTCCATTCAGGTTCTTCCTGGATCTCAGAGCACAGCAGGCAGAGATGGAGAGTGGATTTGGAAGGACAAACAGATTATATCCAGCAGATTAATAAATGTCATGAAGAAGACACACAAAATAAGGATTGAAATACCGTTAGCAGGCCGGGCGCGGTGGCTTATGTCTATAATCCCAGCACTTTGGGAGGCTGAAGTGGGTGGATCACGAGATCAGGATGTTGAGATCATCCTGGCTAACACAGTGAAGCCTCGTCTCTACTAAAAATACGAAAAATTAGCCGGGCGTGGTGGCGGGCACCTGTAGTCTCAGCTACTTGGGAGGGTGAGGCAGGAGAATGGCGTAAACCCAGGAGACAGAGCTTGCAGTGAGCTGAGATCGCCCACTGCCGTTAGAAGCAAAAGGATTGTTGGTGGCTTTGCATCACATAGTGTTATTAGAGTCAGATTCTCCTCCATACTTAGGTATTTTTTGAGGTCCTGTACTTTACCCTCAATGGACATGAGATATAGTTTTTACTTTTGGGGAGTTTTGTGAGGGTTATAATACATCATGGTTAAATAGTCTCCGCCCCCCCTTTTTTTTTTTGAGACAGAATCTTGCCCTGTCACCCAGGCTGGAGTGTAGTGGCATGATCTCCACTCACTGCAACCTCCGTTTCCTGGGTTTAAGTGATTTTCCTGCCTCAGCTCCCCTAGTAGCTAGGACTACAGGCACGCGCCACCAGGCCTGGCTATTTTTTTTGTATTTTTGGTAGAGACAGTTTTGCCATGTTGTTCAGGCGGTGTCGAATTCCTGGCTTCAAGCGATCCACCTGCGTTGGCTGTCAGCCTCCCAAAGTGCTGGGATTACGGGCGTGAGCCACCTTGCCCAACCATGGTTAAATAGTTCTGATAGTGGTTACCTCTGTGCAGGGAATCTGAGTGGCTGGAGGACAGGGAAGGGAAGATTTTTTTTTTTTTCACTTAATTTTCCTTTATTCCTTTGGATTTGTATCATGACCGTATTATCTATTCAAAAATGTAAATTGAAGTTTTAAAAAGCAATCTTAATGGTTATATAATTAAGTACCAAAGTAAACAGTATGGACCAGAGGTAGTGGTGGACTGTTGACCTGTGGGCTGCATCTGGCCCTCAGAAGGATTTTATTTCACCGACATGGGGCCTAGCATTTTCTTTCATGGAGTGATCAACAAATCGTAAAGGCGGATTTAATGGAGGCCATGAAGGCTCAGAGATGACTGAGGCTTTGCTGTTTGGTGCCTAGGAGGAAAACTTGTTTGACAGGGCAATCAGGAAGCCTCATTTATGGCCAGTTAGATTTGGGTGACTGTTGAGGCATGAGAATGGAAGGGACCAGCAGGCAGCTTGGAAGTCAGAATCTGGTGCAGGTGAGTAGCCAGTGGGAGATGCAGACTTGGCGATTGTCAGCATGGAGATGCATTGGGCCAGGATAAGGTGGAAATCCAGCAAGATCAGAATTTGGGCCATGTAAATGCTGGAGACCCCCTGCACCTTCCCCTGCTCAGGCCTCTTCTATGTGAATAGACAAGTTCTGTGAACAAGAAAGAGGGAAAAGCAGAAGGGCAAGGACAGTCTTGAGGGACACGGAGCCGGGATGAGAAAAATTAGAGGAGCCCCTGAAGGAGAAAGGGAAGCACTAGGCGAAGTGGTGTGGAGAGCCAGCAGGTGAGCAGCTCTGTGACTTCCCCTCCTGGATTGCCTGCAGTCTAGGGCCAGAAGAGTTTTATTTTCAGGTTCAAAGAGAAAGGACCCATTTCCCCATCTTAACCCTCTTTTTTATTTTTTTGAGACGGAGTTTTGCTCTTGTTGCCCAGGCTGGAGTGCAATGGCGTGATCTCAGCCCACCGCAACCTCTGCCTCCCAGGTTCAAGCGATTCTCCTGCCTCAGCCTCCTGAGTATCTGGGATGAGAGGGATGTGCCACCATACCCGACTAATTTTGTATTTTTAGTAGAGACGGGGTTTCTCCATGTTGGTCAGGCTGGTCTCGAACTCCCGACCTCAGGTGATCTGCCCGCCTTGGCCTCCCAAAGTGCTGGGATTACAGGCGTGAGCCACCGCGCCCAGCCTCTCATCTTAACTCTCTTAACCCTTCAGTGTTTACATGATATCCAGCTTTTGCCTCATCCTGCCTCCCACAGATGTCCAGACCAAGATAGAACCTGTCTCTCCATGTTCTTCCATCAACTCTGAGGCCTCCCTGCTCTCAGCCGACTCCTCCAGCCAGGTGAGCACCAACTTCCTTCCTCCCTCCAGGTGCTCCAGTGAGTTCCTCCTGACCTAGAGGTATGAGAGCTTTCTCTTCTTCAGCTCCTTCTCCTTGACACTCCTCCTGACTAACGTATCTCTGGAATGCCCCACATAGGCTTTTATAGGAGAGGAGGTCCTGGAAGTGAAGACAGAGTCCCTATCCCCTTCAGGGTGCCTCCTGTGGGATGTCCCAGCCCCCTCACTTGGAGCTGTCCAGATCAGCATGGGCCCATCCCCTGATGGCGCCTCAGGTAATGGGGTCTCCTGACACTTGGAATCCCTAGTGAGAGGCCTGTGGTCCTGACATTTCTTGTTTTTTTCTCTCACCTTCCTTCAGGGAAAGCCCTGCCCACCCGGAAGCCGCCACTGCAGCCCAAACCTGTGGTGCTAACCACTGTCCCAATGCCACCCAGAGCTGTGCCTCCCAGCACCACCGTCCTTCTGCAGCCCCTTGTCCAGCCACCCCCAGGTACTGAAAAAGAAGAAAAGGGCGGGGCGCGGTGCTCACGCCGGTAATCCCAGCACTTTGGGAGGCTGAGGCAGGCGGATCACCTGAGGTCAGAAGTTTAAGACCAGCCTGGCCAACGTGGTGAAACCTTACCTCTACTAAAAATACAAAAATTAGTGGCGAGTGGTGGCAGTCGCCTGTAACCTCAGCTACTCAGGAGGCTGAGGCAGGAGAATCACTTGAACCCAGGAGGTGGAGGTTGCAGTGAGCCAAGATCATGCCACTGCACTCCAGCCTGGGTGACAAAGCGGGACTTCGTCTCAAAAAAAAAAAGATAAAATAAAATAAAATAATTAAAGAAGGAGAAAAGGAGGCGGGCTGCATTGACCTTGTTAGGGAGCTTGCAACCATTGAGGCTCCCAATCCTTGGGTGCTCTGGTGTGGGTGTGGACACAAGGACCCCACCTAGCACACAACCCTCTGACCTCCTCTGCTCACTTGCCCCAGTATCCCCAGTTGTCCTCATCCAGGGTGCTATTCGAGTCCAGCCTGAAGGGCCGGCTGCCTGTCTACCGCGGCCTGAGAGGAAGAGCATTGTTCCTGCTCCTATGCCTGGAAACTCCTGCCCGCCTGAAGTGGATGTAAGTGTTGGGGAGAGAGGAGTAGGGCAAGTGATGGGAAGGGAAGAGGGAAGTCTGTCATGGAGAGAACTGTGGGATGAGGAGGGAGTTGAGACCTAGGAGCAAAAAGTGAGGAAGCAGACCCGTTAGACCATTCTGGGGGTCAGAGTGGACTCCTGGTTCTATATGAATATCAACTCCAGGTAGTTTTAGGGTCCTTTAGGTTTGCTGTCACTGCAGATGGAGAAATGGGGTTGGTCTCCGTAAATTAAAGGCAAGGAAGTCATACTGTACTATACGACTACGGTCGTGGCCGTAGTTGGGGAGGGAGGCTGCCTCCTGGGGGAAAATCAGGTAGACTGTATAAGTAGTATAACAAGGTTAAACTTTGAACCCTACAAATGTGGGTTGACAGGAAGAAAGACTTACCAAGGAAAGAGTTTCCACCAGCATGGAGAAAGTTCTTCCTGCACTGTAACCTTTCCCACCTCTAAGAAGCAGTAGCAGGGCATGTTTGAGAGAAGGGCCCCTTCCCTAGAATGTTTGAGTAGAGAGGAAAAACCTCTCTGGCTGTGTAGGTGTGTCAGGAAGGCAGGGGAGTGGCCGTGTGAGCTCTGGGTAAATCATTCCCTGGGGTTTGGGAGCATAGTACCCCTCTGCCAACTTATCTGTCATTCTTTTTTGACCTTTCGGGTGCCTAGGCAAAGCTGCTGAAGCGGCAGCAGCGAATGATCAAGAACCGGGAGTCAGCCTGCCAGTCCCGGAGAAAGAAAAAAGAGTATCTGCAGGGGCTGGAGGCTCGGCTGCAGGCAGTACTGGCTGACAACCAGCAGCTCCGCCGGGAGAATGCTGCCCTCCGGCGGCGGCTGGAGGCCCTGCTGGCTGAAGTAAGACCAGTCTGTCCCTGGGAGACCAACAGGAATACAGCCTCCTTGGAATGGGTCCCCTTTTTGTTGTCTCTTTCTTTGTACCTTAGAACAGCGAGCTCAAGTTAGGGTCTGGAAACAGGAAGGTGGTCTGCATCATGGTCTTCCTTCTCTTCATTGCCTTCAACTTTGGACCCGTCAGGTGAGACCTTCCTTGCTTCACTAGAACCTTCCATGTGGAGCCCACCTTGCAGCCTCCTAGCTGCCTGCTTTGGCCCAGGCCATTTCCTTATGCCTATACACAAATGGTTCTGGTGTCCTTGGCACCGATGATGTGTCTGGTCAGCCCCTTCCTGCTCTATTATTTTTCTTTTTTTTTTTTTCTTTTTTTTTTTTGGAGATGGAGCCTCGCTCTGTTGCCCAGGCTGGAGTGCAGTGGTGCAATCTCAGCTCACTGCAACCTCCGCTTCCTGGGTTCTAGCGATTCTCCTGCCTCAGCCTCCCGAGTAGCTGGGACTACAGATGCACGCCACCATGCCCGGCTAATTTTTTGTATCTTTTTAGTAGAGACAGGGTTTCACCGTTGTTACCTAGGCTGGTCTCAAACTTCTGAGCTCAAGCAATCCACCCGCCTCGGCCTCCCAAAGTGCTAGGATTATAGGCGTGAGCCACCTTGCCCAGCCTCCTGCTCCATTATTTTTCCAGTGGAGAGTGGATGATGGTGATAATGTTAGTAGAAATAGTGACTATTAAATGCTTACTGAGTTCTAGGCTCTAGGTGATGCACTTTCTTTTTCATATGTAGGGACCATCCTTATTCCCATCTTCCAGAGGCAGACTGAGGCCTGTATAACAGATTGCAACTCAAGCAGTCCATCTGCAGAGCCCTTATTCTTAACACTAGACACTTGATATAGCTGAAATTCTTCATTGTGCTCCATCCCTCTTTATCCACAGCATCAGTGAGCCTCCTTCAGCTCCCGTCTCTCCTCGGATGAACAAGGGGGAGCCTCGACCCCGGAGACACTTGCTGGGGTTCTCAGAGCAAGAGCCAGTTCATGGAGTTGAACCTCTCCAGGGGTCCTCCCAGGGCCCTGAAGAGCCCCAGCCCAGCCCCACAGACCAGCCCAGTTTCAGGTAAGGAGAGAGAGAGAGAACCCCCCTCTCCTTTGAGGGTATGAGTTGGTCTTCTCCCCGCTTTCAGTGAGGGGAACCCAAAACTTGCTCTTGCCATCATCGCTTTCTTTGCTGTGGGAGTGCTGGGCAGTCGCCACGTGTGGTCTCCTTCCTACCTCACTCCAGGAACCTGACAGCCTTCCCCGGGGGCACCAAGGAGCTACTACTGAGAGACCTAGACCAGCTCTTCCTCTCCTCTGATTGCCGGCACTTCAACCGCACCGAGTCCCTGAGGTGTGGGATTCATCGCTGGGGCATCCTCCCCCAGCCTCCCAAGGCCCTGTGCAGTCAGCCTGACTGGCCTGTGTACTAAAGCGCCAGCGCTCCCTGCCCTCTTCTCACTCCTGTGGGTGGGCAAGGAGGGTGGGAATCTTGGCCTGGCATGGAGGTCCTGAGCCTCCTCCATTTGCCCAGGCTTGCTGATGAGCTGAGTGGCTGGGTCCAGCGCCACCAGAGAGGCCGGCGGAAGATCCCTCAGAGGGCCCAGGAGAGACAGGTAGGGTGGGTGGCTGGTTCAAGGAAGGCCACTTGAAGACAAGGGCTGAAGGCCTCGTCTGGGGATTCCTAGCGGGCATCTCGCTGTGGAAGTTTGAGGGATCGTTTGAAGGAAGTGGAGGGTTGAGTGGGAGGTGGCATTAGCTTCCAGGGGCCGTTTGTCTCTTTCCCTTTTCCCTTTACTCTCTCCAAATCCTTAGATACTTCTCCTTCCAGAAGTCTCAGCCACGGAAGAAGTCACCTCCAGTTAAGGCAGTTCCCATCCAACCCCCTGGACCCCCAGAAAGGTGAGTGTGGGGCGGGGTGCTTACTTATTAAGTGAAATTCCACTCTCAAGAACTGTACCCCCAGTAGCTCTCCTGTGCCTGTCATTACTGTCACCAGTGGGATTATACCTCCCTCCTCCACTCAGGGTCTCCTGTCTTTTTCTCTCATCCTACCCCCTTCCCTGGTAGAAACTGAGCATTGGGCTTAGTTCCCCTCAATTCCTATTTCCCCACCTTCCTAGGGATGCTGTGGGCCAGCTGCAGCTATATCGCCACCCAGACCGTTCGCAGCCAGCGTTCTTGGATGCAATTGACCGACGGGAAGACACGTTTTATGTTGTCTCTTTCCGAAGGGTGAGTTTCTCTTGCCCGCACATCTCTGTCACCCTAGGTTCCCAGCAGTCTGTCTTCAGTGGGGGGATGTAGAGTAGAGCTGGGGAGCCTGTTGGCATCTTTGCCTCCACCCTTCCGGCCTGGCCCCTCTGTTCTCCAGGACCACCTGCTGCTCCCAGCCATCAGCCACAACAAGACCTCCCGGCCCAAGATGTCCCTGGTGATGCCGGCCATGGCCCCCAATGGTAACTCTTTCCCTGCTGGGTATGGGGGCAGTTCCAACAGGGAGATCCAGCCTGGGAGCTGAGGGGGAAGGGGGAGAGGAGCAGGGCATCCAGAGAGCTGCTGGATGCACAGGTGAGAAGCAGCAGGAAGTGGGTGGAGGGAAGAGCACCATGCAGGAGACTTTGGGAGGGAGATGAGGGTGAGGGTCCTTCCCTGGTGAAGGTGCTTGGGTAGATGACTGGGCAGAGGCAGGTGGGCCGGGAACCTGCTAGCCTCTCACTTCCTTTTTTCTCTTGATGTCCTCTCCTGTGTAACCCCACACTCATCAATGCCCTTTTCTTTTCCTACCCCTCTCCTTGTCCCTGCACCAAACTCTGTCCTTGCCATCCTGTTTATAACTCCCACTATGGATCTGCCTCCTCACTATTGCCCTTTCCTTTCCTCTCTGCTCACCTCTACTTTTCTGACTTCCTCCCCTCCTCCCTCCAATCCCTGTTTGCCTCCCCGTCTCCTCTTCCTTAACTCTCCCCTTCTCACAGAGACCCTGTCAGGCCGTGGGGCCCCGGGGGACTATGAGGAGATGATGCAGATCGAGTGTGAGGTCATGGACACCAGGGTGATTCACATCAAGACCTCCACGGTGCCCCCCTCGCTCCGAAAGCAGCCCTCCCCAACCCCAGGCAATGCCACAGGCGGCCCCTTGCCAGCCTCTGCAGCCAGCCAGGCCCATCAGGCCTCCCACCCGCCCCTCTACCTCAATCATCCCTGACCTCTGCCATTCACACTGACTTAGAACGGGAGGAGGGGGTACCGGGTGGCAGGTGGGACTGTTTCAAGTTTCCCTGATCCCCAGGCTTGGGGCAATTGGTAAAGGAAAGACCAGTTGTGGGGGTTAAGCACTTATTTGAGGTGGGGGTGTTCACCTCTCTTCTTATCCCTTTTCAGAATATAGGGCTCCTCTCATTCTTATGAACCCCCAGTCCCGGCTTCTTTCTTTGAGGGGATTGCGTGAGGTTCAGTTGTGGGGTGGGTGGTGGGCTGCTGCATATTCTTTATTTTGTTTCTCTGTTATGGCAGTGGAGGTGGGAATTTAGTCCCCAGGTGGGACAAGGGAAGTTTTTGCATTTTGGAGCTAGTTACTGGGAGTAAGGGAGGGTGGCAGGGGGAGTACAGGTTTATGTGTGTGCATTTCTTTTTTATTATTATTAAATAAACAACTTGGAGGGAGTTGAAGGAGTGGTGGCTGCCTTCCTGGCTCGTGATGGGGAGTCTGGGGGAAAGTGGCTTCTCCAGAGCCAGCATCAAAGAATCAAGCACTGAAGACATAGCTGGCTCTGAGGTGGGGTGGGTGCAGCATCACAGACTGCATGTCATCCCCTTGTCCCCACCGCTGCAACTCTGGGGTGTATCTGTGTCTAGCAATGATGTCCCATGGTGGGACAGACTAGAGGATACGCATCCCTGGAATGAGAGTCAACAGGAAAGATGGGGCTCCACACCCTTCAGGGTGAGCAGCCTCTGGGTCTCCTGCTCTCAAGCAGGTTCTCCCCCTCCTCTTGCTGTCCAGGATGAGCAGCTCAAACAAACAACAGGAGCTGGGGCCAGATGCTCAGAGCCCAGAAAGCGGGGGCCTTGGTGAAGAAGGGGTGATATTTGGAAGGGAAGGGGGATGTGGCAGGATATCCTCTAAGCCCTAAACTGGAGGGGACTGAGACTTGAGAGTCCAGATGAAAGACTGAAAAGAGTGGGGAAGGCAGAAAAAGCTGTGCATTCTTATTTTTTAATTTTTTTGTTTGTTTGTTTGTTTTTTGAGATGGAGTCTCGCTCTCTCACCCAGGCTGGAGTGCAGTGGCGTGATCTCGGCTCACTGCAACCTCCGCCTCCCGGGTTCAAGCAATTCTTCTGCCCCAGCCTCTCAAGTAGCTGGGATTAGAGGCGCCCACCACCACGCCCAGCTAATTTTTGTATTTTTAGTAGAGATGGGGTTTCACCATATTGGCCAGGCTGACCTCGTGATCTGCCCGCTTCAGCATCGCAAAGTGCCCGGCTAGGCTGTGCATTCTAACTAGGAAGAAGGGGAGCAGGACAAAGTGAGGGGTTGAGTCTGAGGCCAACCTGGGAGAATCCCCCTCCAGCTGTTCCTGTCCAGCAGTGCCTCAGGCCTGACCCTGCAGGAGTGTCCTGGGTCAGCTCGAGGGTGTGAGCTGGGCCTGGGCTCAATGCCCAGATGACTGGACAGGGGCTGGGCCCAGGCCTGAAGGAGGGAGGAAGAACCTCATGTGTCCAGCCAGGCAACCCCCACACCCCTCCCGCTGCCGTCACCCATTACTGTGTTTGGGGTGAAAACAGACCAAGTAACTATGGCAACCTGGAACCAGGGCTCCCAGGAACTAGACCTTTCCTCCCTCCAGAGGGCAACCCAGCTTCTCAGCTGTGCTTTCTATCCCAGAGTCCTTGAGCTTTATTCACCCTGTCTCTGGAGGGGGCGCGGTGAGAACAAGGGTTTTGGAAGCACATCACCTAAGCTGGATTCCCTGCCCTGCCTTTCATTAGTAGATGTCCTTAAACATTCTGAGCCTTAGTTTCCTTTTCTGTAAGATGGGATGTTCCTACCTCCTCATCAGGGTTGATGACAGGATGAAAGATGACATCCTCAGTGCCTGGTCCGTAATAGAGACACCTTTTCCTCATCCCTTGCCCCTTTCTGTCTCCATCTCTGTTGTGCTTCTCTCTTCTACTTCTATCCAATCTGTGTTCCACTGTTTCATTGTCCAGTGGCTCTTCCTCCTTCTTGCCCCCAGTTCGGGAAAGTACTTGAAGTGCTGGCATCTCAGTGGGGGGCCCTGGGGTAGGACATCCTGCTCCTCTGCTAAGTGGCAAGGGACAGCTGGCACTTTGGTGTGGATGAGACATCAGACCTCTCTTGGCTGAGGGAGTGCGGTGGTGGGAGGGATTGAGAAGGATGGTGGGTGGGTACCTGACGCGGGGTGAAAGCTGGGCAGTCTCTGGGCTGCTGCCCTCTAGGCCCATGTGGATCTCCATTCCTCTGGCCACACCCCCAAGGCCACTCAGCATGCCAGTCTGCTGTCACTCCTGTACCTCATTGGCCCCTCCTGCCCTATGCCTTTGTCTTTCTGTTCTGCTTTCCTTATGCCACTATCTCCTGCTTTTCTTCCTCAGGATCCCGCCTTTTGTTCTCTCTCATCCCTGACCTCATTATCCCTCCCTTCCTCTTTCTAGACTTCTTTCCTGCCTTTCTTTGCCCTCTGCCTCATTAGCAGTTGTCACGACCTCTTTTTCACCCATTATTCATTGTTATTTTTTTCTTCTGTTGTATCTGCCCCGCCCCATCCACTGCTTCACTGTCTTAAATTTTTTTTTTTTTTAATTTAAAAATAGAGGTGGGATCTCACTATGTTGCCCAGACTGGTCCTGAACTCCTGGCCTCAAGCAATCCTCCCATCTCGGCCTCCCAACGTGCTAGGATTACAGGCATGAGTCACCGTGCCGGCCTTATTTTTAAAAAAAATTTTTTTAAATTCACTGTCTTTTTCCTTTGTTGTTCTTGGTCTTTTCATCTGCTGCTGCTGCTGATCCTGTGCTTGTCACCTCCCTTTTTCATGCCGCCCCCTTTCTATTTCCCATTCTGCTCCCTCGTTCACATTTCTTGCCCCTTTCCATTGTTTCCTCTCTTTTCCCCCACTTTGGTCCTCTCCTCCTCCTTCCTTCCCCCACTCCCTTCACTTCCCACACCAATTCTCCATCCTCTTCCCAGCTGTGGGGGCCAGCACTGGGGAGCCTGATGTTTGTCTCATCGTTCTGCTATGGCTTCTGGATACAGCACATCTGGATGCCGGGGCCCAGATGTGTGGTTGCCACAGCGACCTGGGTCCCTCTGGTAAATACAGGCGCCCACCCGCCTCAGAGCAGAGAACAAAACAATTGTGTGACTTTCTTTTGTCACGAGATAGAAATGTCCTTCCTCCTCCCTTCTCCCCACACCCATGTCTCCAGGCAAAGGAAGTTTTAAGGGTCCAAACTCTTCTTTCTGAGGCTCCCTTGCCCCCCTTTCAGCTGTAGCCTCTTAGTTCTCTCCCATCTTTCATCCTGGGCTCTGTCTTTTCGTTCTGTGTTCCCCATCCTCACCCCACCCCCAGTTCTCAGTAATGGAGTGTTGACCACCCCCTTCCCCATCTGATACCATTTCTTCTAACTGAATCTACACAATACCTGGATGCAGAAAGAAGTTTCAAAAATCTGGATTTTCCACCCTTCTTTGTGCAAGAGCTTCAAAGAAGCCACTTCGTTTGTTTGTTCCCTAAGTCTTCAATCCTTTTCTTTCCTGGAGTTGTTCGGGAAGGAGAGCGAATACAGGCTTAGGAATCAGAACACCTGGGTGAGGCCCACCTTCACCACTACTAACTTAGTCCCTTGAACAAGACCCTTAATGTCTATGAGCCTCTGTTTCCTCAGCCACAAAGTGGGATTAATGCCCGCACTGTGTAGGAAACTGTTTTGTAAACGGAAGCCCGGCACAAGTGTTTTCTATCTTTCCCCTCTCTGGGACTGCTTTCTTGGACTGCCGCCCCTGGCATCTCTTGTTCCCCTGTCTTCATCCTTCAGGTCCTTGCCCTCAATTGCCCTTACTCTTCTGTGTCTGCCTTCTCTCCTCCCTATCTTTCCTTTCCTTTTTTCTATCTTTCATCTCTTTTCCTCCTGAGGTCAGGACAGAAACTTGGAGGATCATTCAAGGAAGGAGGCTTAGAGCTGAAGACACAGGGACTGAGGATACAGAGAACAACCGGAGCTTGTGGATGGTTCTCGACAACACTGACCTTTCTACCCACCCCCAGGACACCTCAGTGAAGCCAACCCCACCTCTGACCACTGGGCTTCCCTGCCTTCACGCCTGGACTCCTTACTCTTTCCCCCTCCTCTCTCCCAGTCCTTTCACATTTCAGTGTTGACTTGGCATTTATTGGTCACCTACACTATGCAAGGCTTGGTGCTTTTCTTACAAAATGTGAATATATAAGACATGAGCTTCTCCATGAGCCTGGAAACCAAAGGATGAACCAAATGGTAAACAATGATAATTCGAGAACCTGAAGCTATATCTGCCAAGCGTCCAGTGGCTTCCCCAGATGTCTTATAAGCTTGTGTACATCTGGGATCCCACATTTTCTCTCTGAGACCCCAACAGTGGGCTTCCAGAACATCCCAGCACCATCCCTCTGGCTCTCCTCTCTGGGGTCCCTGGCCACTCTCTGTGCCAAATGTACTTATGTTGACCATTCTTCCTAAATAATAAAGCCAGGATATAGGGCATAGGCACACACACACAAAAGGATATGACCATGAAGCAGAAATCTGAACAGGTCAGAGGAAATTCGTACTCTCTTCTGGCCTGTGTGTGCGACGCTGTCTCCAGACCCTGCCTCATCCTTTCACTGCTGTGCTCCCCACCTCCTGCCAGGAGATCCTTGGGAAGCTGCTGCCTACTCCTGGCTCTGGGGGCTTCAGGCCAAGGCAGAGGAAGGAAGCTGAGCCTGGCTCTATCCGAGATGCTGACTTCATCCTCCCCATCAAAGCCAGGAAAAAAACAGCCACACACACCCAGACACACGGACACACACGGGGACACCCACGCGAAAGCCCATGTGTGCCTTTGCCCTTGGCCACATGGAGCTTACTAGGCATCTGGCCCAGCCACATGCAATGCAAGCACGCCCTGACCCAGGAACACCACACACCTGCCACCATGGGGATCTGACCTGGTGTACAGACACCTGGGCCGCCACCCATGTGGCAGAATCAAGCACATACAGGTTCCTTCACGTCCCTTTCACTATCACCTGTGACTTGGCCAAGTTACACCTCAGTGGTGAGGTTTGCAGCGGGATAGAGAGACTCAGTCCTCACTGTGAAGCTGGGGGTAGTGGGTTCCCACTCAGCTGGGATATTTCTCCTCTGTAGCAAAAGTCTCTTTTTCAGCTCCTTGTCAGGGCAACACATGGGGAGATGAAGCCAGGGAAACACCCAACAGACTTGTGGGATGTGTCTGTCTCCCTGTTCCCCCTGTCCTCTGGCTGTCAGTCTTCTGCCTGGGACCAGAGACAGAGTGCCCATTTCCTCCAGCCCCTACCTCTCCCCGCCTCTGCTGCTGCTACCCTGCAACACCCAGGCACCAGCCCCCCACCCTGCTTTCCACCACTTCACCCTCTGTTCAGGTGACCTAACCTTATATTTGCCTCCTGCCTCTAGCCCTTTCTTCAACCCTAAACCTTCTTCCTAACCTTCAGGCTTTCCTTCCTTGTCTCCCCTCAACGCCAGCTTCCTCCCCAAGGGTTCTTTGTCCCAGTGTTCACCCAAGCCCTTGCCCTGCCAGTGCCTAAGCCTCACCTGCTCTTTCTCTAGGGATTTGCTGAGGTAGGAGAATGCAAAGGAGGCAGTGACAGGAGAGGGACTGAGCAGAGCAGACAGGGGTGGCTCGACGGGATAAGCAGAGTAGATAGAAATGGTGGGACTAGGGCAGGGCGGGGACTTGGGGTCCCAGAGACAGTCCCAGTTGGAGAAAGAGGTTGCCTCCTGCCTCCTGCCCCCTGCCCCTGCCCCCTGCTCCGGACTGCCAAGGGAGAACTGGTGAGAGGATGAGGGCGCCAGCGCTGGGTGATAGACTTGGGGTGTGATCCAAAGATCTAAGCTAGAGCAGTAGCTGGGAAGAGATGGGAGGGGAACATAGGGGAGGGAGGGGAAGGGGCTGGCCACGAGGAAGGATATAGGCTGAGAGGAAACCACCGGGGTCAGAGAGGAGGGGCAGCAGGTGGGGAAATGGTAGGGAAAAAAGAAATGGCAGGAAGGGTGGGGGATGTCAAGTTGGGCAAAAATTAGGGTGAGCGTTAAAAGTGGGATAGGGAAAGGACATGGGAGGTAAGACCAGGGCTGGGGGTTGAGATGAGGGTATAGTGAGACAGTGATGCTAGACAGGGAGTGGGGGCTGGGGTGGGGCAGGACAAGAGGAGGGGTGGCATGTGGGAGGGTCTGGGAGGGGTGGGAGGACCTGCCCTATCTCCGCTCCCCTCCCTGACCTCATCCTGGTCCTCCCCTTCTCCTCCCCTGCTCGCTGCAGACTCTCTCCTTCTCACTGTCGCTGCCGAGATCCACAGTCGGTTGTGGCTCAGCCCCTGTTGCAGGGGACAAGTGAGGGAGACTTCCCTGTCCTGCCCTGAGACGCCGCCCTCCCGGGGTTGGGGACAGAGCAGGTGCAGAGGCACTGCAGCTGCCCGGTTGCCCAGGTAAGGAACAGAGTTCTGGGGAGACCCAGAAGGAGAGGCAAAGGATTTCTCGCCTATCCCCACACCCCAGGTGAAGGTGTGGCAGGTGAGCTCTCAGCAGTGCTTCCAGAGCAAGGACTTCTGTTCAGGACAGAGGACATAGGAGCATTCACTGGGAACCAGGCTCCCTGTGAAGGAGTGTCTGGGAGGAGAGGGTGGTATGTGTGTGTTGGGGTGGGCAGTGTATGTCAGGGCTTGGATGGGATGCAGACAACTGAGAGGGGCTGGGAACAAACCGAGAGACTCTGAGAGTCAGATGGTGGAAGCAGGGTAGAGGTGGTTATTGCTGAGGTGAGCCCCTGGGCCCTGGAGGTGCTGGGGCTAGCGGGAAGATAGGACTAGGCTGAACTGGTGACCAGCTGAACCTCGGAAGGAAAGTGCTTGCGGAATCCCAAGTGTCGGACTGGAGCAACTGAGCCCAGGCTCTGGGCTCCAGGCTCCAGGAGGTGCCAGAGGGTGCTTCTTTGGGCATCCAAATGGGGGGACTCCCTAGGTGGCAGCGTGAGAGTTGCCGGGAGGGAGGTCTGGGAGATCTCTTGAGGAAATACTGAAATGGGACAGTCAGGACTCTCGGGTCTGGGAAGTACACAGAGCCTGCAGAGAGGATCCTAAAACTTGTTCTTGGCCAGAGCTCTGCACTCATGACTCACGGTTCAGCAGGGCTGGGATGGCTGAGAGATGCCTCTGGGGGCACAGGGGCTCCGTCTTCACTCTGTGCCCCTTCCAGGCTCCCCTTGCCTCTGTCTGTCTGAACCCGCGCTCTCCCTCACCCTGCCCTCCCCACCAGTACACGTGACATGCCCCGGGTGGGGCGGGCGGGCCCCTTATCTCGCCTGGAAAGAATTTAATGGCATAGAAACAACTGGAAGTGGAACTGAGAGAACTACTGGGAAGGAACTCGGAAACACCACAGCTGCCGCCTGCCCCGCCCCTGCTTCCCGCATCTCCAGCCCCTCCTCTTTTCCCTGATCCTGCCTCCAAGTCCCTGGGGACCCAGCACCTCAATTCTTCAAACTTCCTTCTGCTCACTCCAGACCTGGCCACTAGGTGCAGGACCAGAAACTGCCTTCCTGTCTCTCATTGCACCCCTAACCATTTTCAACTGGAGTCTGGAAATCCTCTCTCTTAAGTTTTCCATTCCTAGGCCAATTAGCTCCCCAGAATAAGGGGCATCTGGGTTCCCCAACTTACCCCTCCCTGACACCTCCTTCCCACCTGGTTCCAGCCCAATATCTGGGACCCCCACATTCCTTTTTTAGTCTCACTCCTGGAATCCTTCTGTCTTCACCTCTCATTGCCAGATTCAACTGGGGGTGTAGCAGGAGGGTCAGAGGGAGACATGGGGGTGGGACCATAACCCCCATCTCTGGAACATCTCTTATGGAAGCCAGCCCCTCTCCCCACCCCTTGGGACCTGTGCAGTCCCTAATGAGCAAAGTGTCAAAGTTGGCTACAACACCGAATACCCAGGAAGCTGAGTCACAGTTTGGGAAGATGCCCCCATCCCTGCCAGCCCTCCAGCTGTGGGGAGGGTGCCAAGAGGGTGAGGCCATATCTCCCCCAAAACACACACTGCAGGGAACCACTCCAGACATAGTGGCAGGGGGAATGGTGAAGGGGAGACACAAGAGACCCAATTCTTTGCTTGCCCAGCACTGAGAGAAGAGCAGAATTCTTGCAGGAGCTGGAATGGGGAGCTGGAGGGGTGGGTGGTGGCAACAGGGCAGGGAGGGATCGGGAAGGAGCCTCTGGATGTGTGGTCAGTGGAGGCTGCTGTGCTCTTCTAGACCAATCTCACCAGCTTTCTAGAAAAGCTGGTGAGCTCTCTTCACTCTTTCCTGCTGCAAAGACCCTCTCTGCTTTTCCCCACTGTGCAGCGAAAGGTGAGGAATCCAATTATTTGGGGAGGGGCACTGGACATCTCACAGAGGCCTCCAGGGGTACGGGGAAGTATGGTGGAGGCCATGTGTCCGCTGCTCCCCACTGGGGAAGGGCCTCCTATTTGGTTCCTCTCACACCATCCAGGTTCTTTCACTCACAGAGCTGCCCTTGGAGCCAGCAAGAAATCAGCCTTCTTAGGCATCACCCAATGACTAGGTGTGGAGGAAACCTGAAGGGGAGATTGAGTGTGTGTGCATGTGTGCATGGGCACCCGTATGTGTACCTGCAAGGATGCAGGTTTTGTGGGTGGATTTGTGTGTCTGTGCAGGTATGTTTGTATTTGTATTTGTATTTGTGGATGAGCACACATTAATATATTTGTAAGTGTACAACATAGTTGTGCCAGCGCTCCCATGGTGTGGGAGTGATTTGCATGGCCTTAGACACAAAGTGACAGGATTTGAGGGTCAGCCAGAGCCCATCTCTTACCCAAAGGTACACTCCAGGCTGAGAGAAGGGCTGGGGGGACAGGAAAGGCAGCTCTCTGTGTGCCAAGCCTCTCAGCCTGGGCTTTCTTGGGTGGGGAACCTCTTGGTGTGGAAACACTCTGTCCCTGTTCAGCTCTGTTTCCGTCTCTTGCTGGCTGGTAGTAGAATGTGATGGCTGGTAGCCCTGAAAACTCCTTTTTCTCTGATCCAGGAGAAAAGTTTAAGAGTTGAAAGCCAGAAGATGTGTGTGTGTTGGGCGGAGGTGTGTGTGTGTCACAGTCACCTCCGCCTACCAGTGACACATCCCCCACTCCTCACTGGTCAGCATTTCCACACCCACCCTACCCTCCTCCTTCCCCCAGCCTCTGGTCTGGAAGAACTGGGCACCTTTCAGCATCTCAACTCTTCACCCGAGCTGAATCCTGCCTGGCCCCTCACACTGCTGTTCGCCATAGCCCTCTCTCCTGTCTCATCCTGGGACCCCCCTACTACCTTTCTTCCCACCTCTTGTCTCTGTGTGCTCCCCAATCCCTGCCTCAGTAAACTCCACAAACACACACAAGTGGGTAACCATCATCCAGATCAAGAAATAAGACACCTTTAGGCTCCCAGAAGCCCCCCCACCATGCCGCTACTAGTCACTGCCCCCTCAAGAATATCACACTTCTGACTTGGAGCACTACAAATTAATGTTGCCTCTCCTCAAACTTCACATAAACAGAACTATGCAGCATACTCTTTCCTGTGTCTGGCTTTTGTTCAACCTCATCTTAGTAAGATCCATCACCCTACTGCATATAACTATAGTTCATTTCTGCTTTATTTTATTCCACGGTGTGAATAAACCACAATTTATTTAATCTATTCTACTAATGTGAAATGGTTGGGTAGTTCACAGTTTGGGACTATTATGAGCAGTACTGCTATGTTAGGTATATTCCTAGGAGTAGAATTGCAGGGTCATAGGGTTTGCATGGGTTCAGCTTTAGTACCTTTAGTAGATTCTGTCAAACAGTTTTCCAAAGTGCTTGTACCATCTGGTCCTGCCAGGATCTCCCCTGGCCTGGCCTCTGATTCTGCCTCTGCCCTGGTGACTGTGTCTAACCAACTTCCATTCCCAGACACTGTCCGTGGTCCTAGCCCTGACCTTGGTCCTGCCCTTGGTTCCAGCCTTAATGCTAGTCCTGTGTTTATATTGAACTTTTCATTCATTCATATAGTCGGTAAACATTTATGGAGCACCACTTATGTGCCAGATGCAAGGATACAGCAGCCAAGAAAGAAAAATAGGTGCCATGCCTGCCCTCATGGACTTTATAGTCTAGTGGGCAAGAAAGTAATAAAATAATCTCACCGTATATTTATATATTATTTTGGACTTCAAAAAATAAAAAAAAAATTTATTTATATATGATTGCAAATTGTTATAAATGCTGCAAGTGAGAATGGTGTGATGCTGTGATACCACATGGTAGGAGGACCTGACCTGGTCAGGAAAACTTCCCTGTGAAAAAAATGGCAGGCTGAGACCTGAAGGATGAGAAGGCCTAGAGAGAAGGGAACAGTGTTCCACACGGATGGAACAGCGTATACAAAGGTCTGGGGTTGAGGATGGGCACAGAGAATGTGAGGGACTTGAAGGTCAATGGGGCTGGAATGGAGGGAGGGAGGGAAATGTTATGGGAGGTGAAGTGGGGGCAGGGGACACATGATGGTAGGGCTGTTTGTCAGTGTTCTAAGAGAATTTGGAAGGGAGGCACTGAAGCATTTTGAGGAGAGGGACATCCTGATTGCGTTTGTGAGACTGTAGAGAACAAGGGTAGAAGCAAAGGGAAGAGTCAGGGCTGGACACAGTGGCTCACACCTGTAATCCCAGCACATTGGGAGGCTGGGGTGGGAGGATTGCTTGAGCTCAAGAGTTCAAGGCCAGCCCGGGCAACATAGAAAGATCCTGTCTCTACAAAAAAAAAAAAAAAATTTAAAAATTAGCTGAGTGCGATGGCACACACCTGTAGTCCCAACTACGCAGGAGGCTGAGGTGGGAGGATTGCTTGAGCACAGGTCAATGCTGCAGTGAGCTATGATTGCACCACTGCACTCCAGCCTAGGTGACAGAGTGAGACCCTGCTTCAAAAAAAAAAAAAAAAAAAAAAAAAAAATGCAGCCAGGAGGCAGTTGCAGTTGTCAGGCAAGAGGCAGATGGAAGTTTGGATTAGAACAAAGGTAAGTGAGAGAGAAGGAAATGAATTAAAGAGATGTTTATGAGAAAATACAGGTAGATACAAGGAAATATGGTGGCATTGAATGGGCTGTTAGGTTTCTGGCTTGTAAAGCTGGATGAATGGCGGGGCTCTGAGTTTCAATGGGGAATTCTGGGAGGGAATGGGATACAGGAAAGTGACTGTGAATTCAGTTACAGGCATGGTGAATTTGAGGTGCCCAAGTGGAGATGCCAAGTAGGCAGGTGGATATATTGCCGTGGAGTGAGAGGAAGATGACGGGAGTGTTTTACAAGTTGGTGTATAGTTTGGAAATTGAAGTCATGAGTCTGGATGAAGGTACCATGTGGATGACTAGAGCAGCAGGTCTATTAATTTAGTAGAAATTTGTTGCACATTACAATCATCTGGGGAGCTTTTAAAAATACTGAATAAAATTCAGTTACTTGGTCATTCTAGTCACATCTCAAGTGTTGCAGAGCCTCCTATCCCTCCTGGCTACCATACTGGTCAGCATGGATACAGAATGTTTTAAAAGAAAAGGGCCAGGCGCAGTGGCTCATGCCTGTAACCCCAGCACTTTGGGAGGCTGAGGCGGGCAGATCACCTGAAGTCAGGAGTTCAAGACCAGCCTGGCCAACATGGTGAAACCCCATCTCTACTAAAAATAAAAAATTAGCCAGGCGTGGTAGCAGGCACCTGTAGTCCCAGCTACTCGGGAGGCTGAGGCAGGAGAATCGCTTGAACTCGGAGGTAGAGGTTGCAGTGAGTGGAGATCGTGTAACTGCATTCCAGCCTGGGCGACAAAGTGAGACTCCATCTCAAAAAAAAAAAAAAAAGAAAAAAAGAAGAAGAAGATACGGTGAACTGTGTCCAGTGACTTTGAGAGAAGTAGAAGGTCAAGCAAGATGAAGACAAATGTCTCTTAGATTTTGTAGCACCAAAGTCATTGGGAAGCCTTAGAGGGAGATGTTTGGTGGGTTGGAGGGAGTAGAGTGGATTGAGGCATGCATGGGCTATAGGGAAATGGAAACACCAAATACAGATAAATCTTGACAACTGTGGCCGTGAAGTAGAGGAGAGAAATATGTGGTGGCTGGAGGGGGTGTGAGATTGGGGAAAGGTTTTTTAAGGTTTAATTTTTTTTTTTTAAATGGAGTCTCTCTCTGTTGCCCAGGCTGGAGTGCAATGGCATGATCTCAGTCCATTGCAACCTTTGCCTCCCAGGTTCAAGCAATTCTCCTGCCTCAGCCTCCCAAGTAGCTGGGATTACAGGCACCTGCCACCATGCCCAGCTAATTTTTTTTTTGTATTTTTAGTAGAGATGGGTTTCATCATGTTTGCCAGGCTGGTTTTGAACCCCTGACCTCAAGTGATCTGCCCACCTTGGCCTCCCAAAGTGCTGGGATTACAGGCATGAGCCACCACACCCAGCCATGGTTCAATTTTTATACAGCAAAATTCAAAAGTCTTAAGTGTGCAGCTCAACGAATTTCTGAATATGTATACATCTATGTAACCACCCAGATTAAGATACAAAATATTTCCAGAAATATGACTCCTTGCGGTCAATAATCCCTACAAGTAATCCTATCCTATCTTCTAAAAGTAAAGATTAACTCTGCCTGTTTTTGTTTGTTTGTTTGTTTGTTTGTTTGTTTTTTGAGATAGAGTCTCGCTCTGTTGCCAGGCTGGAGTGCAGTGGCATGATCTTGGTTCACTGCAACCTCCACCTCCGGGATTCAAGCAGTTCTTCTGCCTCAGCCTCCCAAGTAGCTGGGACTACAGGTGCATGCCACCATGCCCAGCTAATTTTTGTATTTTCAGTAGAGACAGGGTTTCACCATGTTGGCCAGGATGGTCTCCACCTCTTGACTTTGTGATCCGCCTGCCTTGGCCTCCCAAAGTGCTGGGATTACAGGCTTGAGCCACCGCACCCAGCCTCTGCCTGTTTTTGAACCTCATATAAATGACGTCATTCAGAGTGTTTTCTTTTTTCTTTTCTTTCTTTCTTTCTTTCTTTCTTTCTTTTTTTTTTTTTTTTTTTTTTTTTTTTTGTAGCTCAGGAATGGTATATAAGATTATAAGAGTGTTCTCTTTCTGTGTGTGGTATTTTTTGCTCAGCACTGTGTGTGTGAAATTCACCCATGTTGCATGTAGCAATAGGGTGTTTTTTTTTTCTTCTTCTTCTTTTTTTTTTTTTTTTTTTTGCTGTATAGTATTCCATTGTATGACTCTGGCACAATTTATCCACTTTATGAATGGACACTTGAGTTGCTTTCAGTTTTGGCTAATATAGGAATAAATCTCATGAACATTATTGTCTACATCTTTTGGAAGAACTATGCAGTCATTCCCATTGGATATTTAGTTATAGATATCTGGGTTATAGACTATATGTTTTAGCAGATACTACTAAACAACTTTCCAGTGTTTGCACTAATATATGCTCCCACTTGCAACAGGTGAGAATTCCAGTTGCTTCACATTCTTGCCAATATTGAGCAACGACAGCCTCTTTGAAGAGGGACAAGCATTCTGGAGGATATTTAGTGGCATCTCATTGTGGTTTTAATGTACATTTACCTGATGACTAGTGATTTTGTGCATCTTTTAAAATGCTTCTTGGAGCTGGGTGCAGTGGCACACACCTGTAAGCCCAGCTACTCTGGAGGGTGAGGCAGGAGGATTGCTTGAGGCCAAGAGTTCAAGGCCAGCCTTGGCAACATAGCAAGATCCCATCTCTACAAAAAATTTAAAAATTAGCCAGGCATGGTGATGCCCATCTGTAGTTCCAGCTACTCTGGAGGCCGAGGCAGGAGGATCACTTGAGCCCAGGAGTTTGAGGCTGCAGTGAGCTGTGATTGTGCCACTGTGCTCCAGCCTGGGTGACTGAGGTAGAGTTTATCTTAAAATAAAATGAAATAGACTGGGTGTGGTGGCCCACGCCTGTAATCCCAGTAACTCTGGGAGGCCAAGGCAGGTGGATCACTTGAGGTCAGGAGTTTGAGACCAGCCTGGCCAACTTGGTGAAACCCTGTCTCTACCAAAAAAAAAGAAAAAACCCTGGGTGCGGTGGCTCACGCCTGTAATCCCAGCACTTTGGGAGGCCCAGGTGGGTAGATCACAAGGTCAGGAAATAGAGACCATCCTGGCTAACATGGTAAAACCTCGTCTCTACTAAAAATACAAAAAAATGAGCCAGGCGTGGTGGCAGGTGCCTGTAGTCCCAGCTACTCGGGAGGCTGAGGCAGGAGAATGGCTTGAACCTGGCAGGTGGAGCTTATAGTGAGCCGAGATTGCGCCACTGCACTGCAGCCTGGGCGACAGAGCAAGACTCCATCTCTACAAAAAAATGAGCTGGGCATGGAGGTGCATGCCTGTAATCCTAGCTACTCCAGAGGCTGAGGCAGGAGAATCACTTGAGCCCAGGTAAAATAAAGAAAGTGTTTGTTGACCCTTTGGCTGTATTCTTTTCTGGAGTACCCATTGTCTTTTGACAATTGAAAAAACTGGGTTTCCTGATTTTGGCTTGTTGTTTTGTTTTTCAGCGTTTGTTTTTTGAGACGGAGTTTCACTCTTCTGCTCAGGCTGGAGTGCAGTGTGATGATCTCAGCTCACTGCAACCTCTGCCTCCGGTTTCAAGCGATTCTCCTCCTCAGCCTCCTGAGTAGCTGGGATTGCAGGCGCCCACTACCACACCCGGCTAATTTTTGGATTTTTAGTGGAGATGGAGTTTCACCATGTTGGCCAGGCTGGTCTCGAACTCTTGACCTCGTGATCCACCTGCTTTGACCTCCCAAAGTGCTGGGATTACAGGCGTGAACCACCGCACCCAGCAGCCTTCTTAGTCTCTTAATGATGTAATTTGATGACCTGAAATTTTGTTTTGTTTTGTTTTCTTCTTTTTGTTTTTTTATTTTTTGAAACAGGGTGTCAGCTCTGTTGCCCAGACTGGAGTGCAGTGGCATGCTCACAGCTCACCATAGCCTCAACCTCCCAGACTCAAGTGATCCTCCCTCCTCAGCCCCTGAGTAGCTGGGACTACAGATGTACCACCACACCCAGCGAATTCTTTCTGTTATTTGTAGAGACAGAGTCTCACTGTCTTGCCTAGCCTGGTCTTCAACTCCTGGGGTCATGCAGTTCTCCCACTTAAGCCCCCCGAAGTGCTGTGATTACAGATATGAGCTACTGCACCCGGCCTATGGTTAGGTTTTGTGTGTGTTTTACTTAAGAAATCTTGCGGCTGGGTGCAGTGACTCAAGCCTGTAATCCTAGCACTTGGGAAGCTGAGGCAGGCAGATTGCCTGAGTTCAGGAGTTTGAGACCAGCCGGGCCAACATGGTGAAACCCCGTCTCTACTAAAAATACAAAAAATAGCCGGGTGTGGGGGCAGATGTCTGTAATCCCCGCTACTAAGGAGTCTGAGGTAGGAGAATCACTTGAACCTGGGAGACAGAGGTTGCAGCGAGCTGAGATAGCACCAGTGCACTCTACTCTGGGCGACAGAGCGAGACTCAGTCTTGAAAAAAAGAAAGAAATCTTGCTTACTCCAAGGTCAGAAATTCTTTCTTCTGTAAGATATTGCTATGAAAGATATTGCCTTACTTTTCATATTTAGGTCCTGGGTTCATCTCAAATTATTTCAGTATATCAGACATAAGGTGGAGAATGACTGTTTTTTGTTTTGTTTTGTTTTGCTTTTTTTTTTTTTTTTACTTAGGGATATTGGATTGATCCAGCACCAGTAACTAAAAATACCATCCTTTCTCCTCTTAACTGCAGGGGCACTTTTGCCATTAATTAGGTGACCACATATGTGTGGGCCTGTTTCTGGGCCCTCTTCTGTTTCATCTGTCTATCCTTGCACCTTTAAAATAAGTCTTGATATTTGATCTTGTAAGTCCTGAGGAAGAGGGGTTTTGTTTGTTTGTTTGTTTTGTTTTCAATCGGAGATATTTGAGCAAGGATCCAGTTGAGAGTGAGGAGTTGAATAAAAAAGAGAGAGAAGTCAGGCGTGGTGGCTCATGCTTTTAATCCCAGCTACCTGGGAGGCTGAGGTGGGAGGATGGCTTGAGCCCAGGAGTTCAAGTCCAGCCTTAACCAGGGGGTTGAGCAAGATCCTGTCTCAATATTAAAAAGAGAAAGAGGTCACGTGGTGGCTCATGCCTGTAATCCCAGCACTTTGGGATGTCGAGGCGGGCAGATCACTTGTGGTCGGGAGTTTGAGACCAGCCTGCCCACATGGTGAAACCTCATTTCTACTAAAAATACAAAAATTAGCAGGGCATGGTGGCGGGCACCTATAATCCCAGCTACTCGGGAGGCCGAGGCAGGAAAATCACTTGAGCTAGGAGGCAGAGGTTGCAGTGAGCCAAGATCACACCACTGCATTCCAGCCTGGGCAACACAGTAAGATTCTAAAAAAAAAAAAAAAAAAAAAATGAGAGAGACAGTAGGAGCTGGGATCCAGGTGTTTGGGGAAGGATTGGCCCTAGGTACTCATCCGCTAATTCATTCAACATTAATGTGTCAGAACATTTATGTGCCAGACACAAGTATACAGCAGTTCTGGGATAGATGAGGTCCTTGTTCTCATGGAGCTCCCATTCTAGTATTGAGAGAAAGGTAATAAACAAGTAAACAGATAACTCAGGCAGCAGTAAATGCCATGAAGAACAGGAACAGGATTTTGTGATAGAGAGTAATGGAAGACTGCCCTAATTGGGAGTTAAGATTTGAAGATGGAGCCAGACTTAAGAGTGAAGAGCATCCCAGACGTAGGGAACACACGATGCAAAGGCCCTTGGAGTAGTGAGAGCTTGTAGTGCTCGTGGGAAAAACAAAACACCAATGTAGGGCCAGGCATGGTGGCTCACGCCTGTAATCCCAGCACTTTGGGAGGCTGAGGTGAGCAGATCACCTGAGGTTAGGAGTTCGAGACCAACCTGACCAACATGGAGAAACCCCATCTCTACTAAAAGTACAAAATTAGCCGGACATGGTGGGGCATGCCTGTAGTCCCAGCTACTGAGGAGGCTGAGGCAGGAGAATCACTTGGACCTAGGAGGCGGAGGTTGTGATGAGCTGAGATTGCACCATTGCACTCCAGCCTGGGCACAAGAGTGAAACTCCATCTCAAAAACAAAACAAACAAAACAACAACAACAAAAACCCAGTGTAGGGGAACACAGTAGAAAAGGGGGTGAGGAGCAGGGTAACTAAATGGTATCAGAGAGGTAAAGAAGAGACTTCCCAGGGAGGGTATCCTTTAGGGTTGGGCTGAATGTGCATTTTTACATGCATGTGAGTTGGGTAGATTCCTTGTGGGTGGTGGGACTGTGGGTATGCGCTGGAGGATTCATTTTGTCTCCTTTTTGAAGCTGCTCTCATACCTGCCCTTTCTCCCTGCAGCCTCCTGAATGATGCCAGCCCAGTATGCTCTAACCTCCAGCCTGACTCTCCTGGTGCTACTGGGCACAGCCAGAGCAGGCCCCTTCTCTTCACGGTCCAATGTGACACTGCCAGCCCCCCGGCCCCCTCCCCAGCCAGGGGGCCGCACGGTGGGGGCAGGAGGGGGAAGCCCCTCTTCTCAGCTTTATGAGCACACAGTGGAAGGAGGGGAGAAGCAGGTGGTATTCACCCACCGCATTAACCTGCCCCCTTCCACTGGCTGTGGCTGTCCCCCAGGCACTGAGCCCCCAGTCCCTGCTTCAGAGGTGCAGGCCCTGAGGGTCCGGCTAGAGATCCTGGAGGAGTTGGTGAAGGGGCTCAAGGAACAGTGCACTGGGGGATGTTGTCCTACTGCTGCCCAGGCTGGCACAGGTGAGCAGGTCATCACAGAAGAGGGTGGAGAGGTGTGTTAGGGTGGGGTGGGCATTGCTAGTCTATAAAGGTCCTTGGTATGAATTAGAAGAAGGCACTGCTGCCTCACCCTTAGAGGTGTGGATGCAGCCCAGAACACAACTTGGAGAGCAGAGCTGGACTACATGTCAACTAAAGCATACGCGAGGGCCCTGAGAGGCTGCACACATTACACATATTAGCAACTGGGAGCAGACACGGCCTCATGAGATGAGGCTGGCCTGGCTAGGGGACCTGCACATAGGAGCACTATATAGGTTCAGCCTCTCTCCCAGGAGAGAGACTGAGACCTGCCTCTCCCTCATACTCCAGGTCAGACAGATGTGCGGACCCTCTGCAGTCTGCATGGTGTGTTTGATCTGAGCCGCTGCACCTGTTCCTGTGAGCCAGGCTGGGGTGGGCCCACCTGCTCAGACCCCACAGATGCTGAGATTCCTCCCTCCTCCCCACCCTCAGCCTCAGGCTCCTGCCCAGATGACTGCAATGATCAGGGTCGCTGTGTCCGCGGTCGTTGCGTGTGCTTTCCCGGCTACACTGGCCCCAGCTGTGGCTGGCCATCCTGTCCCGGGGACTGCCAAGGCCGTGGGCGCTGCGTGCAGGGCGTGTGCGTGTGCCGGGCAGGTTTCTCAGGCCCCGACTGCAGCCAGCGCTCCTGCCCTCGGGGTTGCAGCCAGAGGGGACGCTGTGAGGATGGGCGCTGCGTGTGTGATCCAGGCTACACTGGTGAGAACTGTGGCATGAGGAGCTGCCCTCGCGGTTGCAGTCAGAGGGGGCGCTGTGAGAATGGGCGCTGCGTGTGCAACCCTGGCTACACTGGCGAGGACTGTGGGGTGAGGAGCTGCCCTCGGGGCTGCAGCCAGAGGGGACGCTGCGAGGACGGGCGCTGCGTGTGTGACGCCGGCTACACTGGCGAGGACTGTGGTACGCGGAACTGCCCCTGGGACTGTGGTGAGGGCGGGCGCTGCGTGGACGGCCGCTGCGTGTGCTGGCCAGGGTACACAGGCGAGGACTGCAGCACGCGGACATGTCCGAGGGACTGCCGGGGCCGCGGGCGCTGCGAGGACGGCGAATGCATTTGCGACACGGGCTACAGCGGGGACGATTGCGGCGTGCGCAGCTGCCCTGGCGACTGCAGCCAAAGGGGCCACTGTGAGGACGGCCGCTGCGTGTGCTGGCCAGGGTACACTGGACTCGACTGCGGCTCGCGCGCCTGCCCACGCGACTGTAGAGGTCGCGGGCGCTGCGAGAACGGCGTGTGTGTTTGCAACGCGGGCTACAGCGGCGAGGACTGCGGTGTGCGCAGCTGTCCTGGAGACTGTCGTGGCCGGGGCCGCTGTGAGAGTGGCCGCTGCGTGTGTTGGCCAGGCTACACAGGCCGGGACTGCGGCACGCGCGCCTGTCCTGGCGACTGTCGCGGGCGCGGGCGCTGCGTGGATGGCCGCTGCGTGTGCAACCCGGGCTTCACCGGTGAGGACTGTGGGAGCCGTCGCTGTCCCGGGGACTGCCGTGGGCACGGCAGTTGCGAGGATGGCGTGTGCGTGTGTGACGCAGGCTACTCAGGGGAAGACTGCAGCACGCGCAGCTGCCCCAGGGGCTGCCGAGGCCGCGGCCAGTGCATAGATGGGCGCTGTGTGTGCGAGGACGGCTACTCTGGTGAGGATTGCGGTGTGAGGCGGTGCCCGAATGACTGCAGCCAGCACGGCGTGTGCCAGGACGGTGTGTGCATCTGTTGGGAAGGCTACGTGGGTGAGGACTGCAGCATCCGCACCTGCCCCTCCAACTGCCATGGGAGGGGCCGCTGTGAGGAGGGGCGCTGCCTGTGCGACCCAGGCTACACTGGCCCCACCTGTGCCACCCGCATGTGCCCGGCTGACTGCCAGGGACGTGGGCGCTGTGTGCAGGGAGTGTGCATGTGCCACGTGGGCTATGGCGGTGAGGACTGCGGGCAGGAAGAGCCTCCAGCCAGCGCCTG
The DNA here is from genome assembly GCF_007565055.1 of Rhinopithecus roxellana. Classification (NCBI taxonomy): domain Eukaryota; kingdom Metazoa; phylum Chordata; class Mammalia; order Primates; family Cercopithecidae; genus Rhinopithecus; species Rhinopithecus roxellana. The sequence continues at coordinate 25,688,010 of NC_044552.1, read as the reverse complement.
CCCTGGAGGCTGTGGGCCCCGGGAACTGTGCCAGGCAGGCCAGTGTGTGTGTGTAGAGGGCTTCCGAGGCCCTGACTGTGCCATCCAAACATGCCCAGGGGACTGCCGTGGCCGAGGAGAGTGTCACGATGGCAGCTGTGTCTGCAAAGATGGGTATGCTGGCGAAGACTGCGGGGAAGGTGAGCAGGCAGCCTTCCCCAGTGTGCTCTGGGGCTGCGATTCTGTGAACAGAAGCCATGGGGAAGATCTGAGCCTGAGGAAGAGTGGAGGGAGGGCATGTCATTCGGAGGAGCCAGTGTCCACCAGGGGCAGCAGAACCACAGGGGCAGGGCTCGCCAGTGGGCAGGACTGGCCTTCAGATCTCTGAGGAGCAGGTTGGGACTTATTTAGTTGGATTTAGGGAAATTCTGTGCTCCCGATGATGAAGAGAAGATGAAGGTGGCCAAGCCCCGTTCAGCCCTCTGTCAGCTATTCTCCACTAGCAGAGAGGAGTGGGAGTTGGGATGGGCCTCTTGGATGTCCCTGAGTAAAAGGGGCTGTGGGTGGGGATGGTTGCCTTGTGCTAACCAGCTTTTCCTACCCCATTCTCTTGGGCAGAGGTGCCAGCCATTGAGGGCATGAGGATGCATCTCTTGGAGGAGACAACAGTTCGGACAGAGTGGACCCCGGCTCCTGGCCCTGTGGATGCCTATGAAATTCAATTCATCCCCACGGTGAGAGAGATGCCAAGCTCCAGGAGGGGACTGAGTGAGCAGGATGGGTGGGGGGGGGGGGGGGGTGGGCAGGGCTCACCTCCTGGAGGAAGTTCTAGGTAATCATTGGTTGAGTCCAGATGGCTAGGTTCCTGAAGCTGCTGTAAAGGCTTTCTTAGCCTGCTTGACACTGGGCACTGAGGCCTCTGCAGCATCTCCAGCAAGCATTGGTCCCACACAGTTGGAACACTTAGTAACAGAGAGCTCAATACTTCCTGAGGCTGCCCAGTCCATTGTTGGTCATCACTGTTAGTTGTTGTTGTTGCAGAATCCGTCTGCCCCCATTCTAGCACCTGTCCGTTGGCCCTAGCTGGGTAGTCATCAGCAGCTGGAATGTTTTTTGCTTTCCCTGTGTCCTACACCACAGGCCTTCAGGTATTTGCAGACACCAACCTGGTGTCTTCATTCCTCAAGCAAAACCTCCCAGTTTCTTTTTTTTTTTTTTTTTTTTTTTTTTTTTTTTTTTTTTTTTTTTTTTTTTTTGAGACGGAGTCTCGCTCTGTCGCCCAGGCTGGAGTGCAGTGGCGCGATCTCGGCTCACTGCAAGCTCCGCCTCTCGGGTTCACGCCATTCTCCTGCCTCAGCCTCCAGAGTAGCTGGGACTACAGGCGCCCGCCACCGCGCCCGGCTAATTTTTTGTATTTTTAGTAGAGACGGGGTTTCACCATGGTCTCGATCTCCTGACCTTGTGATCCGCCCGTCTCGGCCTCCCAAAGTGCTGGGATTACAGGCGTGAGCCACCGCGCCCGGCACCTCCCAGTTTCTTCACCCCTTTTCTCTAAGTCTTTGTTCTCTGAATACTTTACCTTCCTGTGACTCTTGCTTTTTTCATGTGCCCCCAAAATGTGGGGGCAGAGAGGGGCCCACTGGCTTACTCTGGATTTACGGACACTTTTCTCAGAGTTGGCATATATTAACTTGTAGTCACAAAAGTGGGTAGCTGTTTTGGTCATATTTGGTTTTTAAAGTAACTTTTAATTATAAAAGTAATATAGGCCCAGTGCAGAAAACTTAGAAAATACAGATTAGCAGGGAAAAAAGATGGAAGGAAAGAAGACAACATTCAACTATATACACTTCTTTTTTTTCACCTAAATATAGGCCTTTGCATTTGGCCCTGTTCAATGTTATCTTTTTTGGTTTGGGCCAAGCTGTCTAGGCTGTTGCAACAATTTTGAGTCTGTGAACTTCATCTCCCATCTCCTTGTCATCAGCACATGCAAACCAGTTTTTTCTCTGTCTGCCTCCAACTTGCTCTTTTTTTTTTTTTTTTTTTCTTGAGACGGAGTCTCGCCCTGTGGCCCAGGCTCGAGTGCAGTGGTGCCATCTCAGCTCACTACAACCTCTGCATCCCAGGCTTAGGTCATCCTCTTACCTCAGCCTCCCAAGTAGCTGGGACTACAGGTGTGCACCACCTTAGCTTACTAATGTTTGTATTTTTAGTAGAGATAGGGTTTCTCCATGTTGCATGCCCAGGCTGGTCCTGAACTCCTGGGCTCAAGTGATCTGCCCACCTCAGCCTCCCAAAGTGCTGGGATTACAGGCATGAGCCACCACGCCCAGCCATCCAACTTGCTCTTAAAACATTAGAGGGAACACCCTAAGGACAAAGCCTTATAGTCACTCATTTGGGACCTCTCTTTATGCAGATTAGGCTTTTAAGATATGGTCATTTCCCTAGCTCCAAATCTTCTGACATTTCTACCATCCAACTCATGTTTTCCTGCATCATCCCACAAATGCCATGGGGTGTGGGCCATGTCACCCTCATCTTCATCAGCTTAGCCAGGACTCTGTAAAAATAAACAACTCCCCGGGCCTAAGGCCTCAGAAGGCACTAGGACAGAAGGGGATAGCTCAGAGGAACTGTCATCCTCACTCCACTTTGCTTTGTCTTGTCATTATGCTCCTCAGGCCAGCCCCCTACCACGTTCTGCCTCTCCTCACTCTCCAGCCAAAGCAGAAGCAGAAATCTCAACTTTGTGGCGCAACCAAGATAGCTTGAATTTTTTCTTCTGTTTAAACATCTTTTTTTGTTGTTGTTATTATAAAAATACTTTAATCACGAGACAAGAATTTGGCAACTAGAGAAAAGAAAAACAATTCCTGGCTGCTCCTCACTAAAACAAGCACTGCTAACATTTTCAAGTGTTTCTCCCACTCTCTTCTTCTCTGTGTATATTATTTACATAGCTCTAATCTTGAAAGGGTGGGACTTTGAAAAGGAAGTTTCCTAAGAAACTTCAGGGAAAGAATTAAAATAAACACTTGAGATAAGAGGAGCTTTTAGGGCAGCAGTTGTCTCCTGCTCTGAGTAAATAAACACAAACCCATCCTTGGTGTTGTCAAGGGTGCCGCTTTCCAGTTGATGCCCTAGACTTTCTCCGCCACTCAGAGCCAGGGTGGCGGTGCCAAGTTCGCCTGTGCCAGGCTTGGCCATGTTCTTAGCTCATCCATTCTGCTCTCGGTATGGGCGTCTGTCACATTCTGGGTCTTCTCTGAGCCTGGGTGTGGAAGACACTCCTGTAAAATTGGTCCCCAGACACTCCTCTTGGGCCTGGGCTGCTGACCCTCAGACCATGCGTTCTGCTCTCTGTAGCTGGCCCCTGGTATCGTACCTTCTGCCTTGGCAAGTGCTGTCTATTTCTTTTCTTTTCTTTTCTTTTTTTGAGATGGAGTTTCACTCTTATTGCTCAGGCTGGAGTGCTATGGAGCAATCTCGGCTCACTGCAGCCTCCACTTCCCAGGTTCAAACGATTCTCCTGCCTCAGCCTCCTGAGTAGCTGGGATTACAGACACCCGCCACCACGCCCAGCTACCTTTGTCCATTTTTGTGGGCACAGAGTATATTCAGTAGCTGTCTGTCCTCTGGCTGCTGCTGTCATCCTAGAAGCCTATCTCTACCTCTTCCCTTCCCTCTTCCCAGAAGCACTTCTCTCTCAAAGCCCAAACTCTGCTATTCCAGATCAAGGAACACACCTAGTTATTGAAATTATTTTTCAGAATGCAGAAGAAGGAGGTTTCTCCTCTCCCTGCATACGTGGCATTGTTACCGTGACTCAGTGGTTCTCAAAGTGGGTTCCGTGGACCTGCAGCATCAGCATCACCTGGGAGTATGTTAGGCATGCAGATTGTCAGACTCCCCTCCCCAGATCTACTGAGTCAGAAAGTCTGGGCACAGAGCCCCGTAACCTGTATTGCAACAAGCCCTCCAGGTGATTCCGATGCCCCTCCAGCCTGAGGCCCACTAAGTGAAGGAATGTTGCTATTTTGCAAAGTGCTGGCCCCACTATGAATGTGAGAGAAAGCATGGGGAAACTGAGGGAGATGAGTTCCTGAATGAGAAAAAGGTTCAGATATTCCTTGTCTGGGTGTGTCCTGCAGCCTGGAAACCAGGGCTAGGCTGAGCGTTCACTGGGACTCAAAACCTTGCAGCCTCAGAGAAGTTTTTGCTTGGGTCTGGTCTAAAAACAGCAATGAGGGTGAGATAAGCTCCAAGGACCAGCCAAGGTAGAGTTCTTCATCTGGAGCCACGAGGTTAATATTGGGATAAGGTCTAAGATGTCCCAAGAACAAAATCAGTGAAGCAGGCCAGGTGCAGTGGCTCACGCCTGTAATCCCAGCACTTTGGGAGGCCAAGGTGTGTGGATCACCTGAGGTCAAGAGTTTGAGAACAGCCTGACCAACATAGTGAAACCCCATCTCTACTAAAAATACAAAATTAGCCGGGCATGGTGGTACATGCCTGTAATCCAACTACCTGGGAGGCTGAGGCAGGAGAATCCCTTGAATCTGGGAGGCGGAGGTTACAGCGAGCTGAGCTCGTGCCATTGCAGTCCAGTCTGGGCGGCAAGAGCGAAACTCCATCTCAAAAAAAAAAAAAAAAAAAAAAAAAATCAGTGAAGCATCCAAGCTTCACCAAGGGGCAGAGCCAGATGCCAGCATCTGTTTGATGCTGCTTCAGGGCCAGGTGTGGTGGCTCATGCCTATAATCCCAGCACTTTGGGAGGCCAAGGTGGGTGGATCACCTGAGGTCGGGAGTTTGAGACCAGCCTGACCAACATGGAGAAACCCTGTCTCTACCAAAAATACAAAATTAGCCAGATGTGGCGGTGCATGCCTGTAATCCCAGCTACTTGGGAGGCTGAGGCAGGAGAATCGCTTGAACCCGGGAGGCAGAGCTCACAATGAGCTGAGATCACACCATTGCACTCCAGCCTGGGCAACAGGAGTGAAACTCCCTCTCAAAAAAAAAAAAAAAAAAGGAAAGGAAAAGAAAAAAGAAAGCCTGCTTCAGACCAGCAAGCTGGTACTAGGAGATGTGGGAGACATGGGTTAGGTTGATGGATTAGGTTGATGATATATATATATAGGTTGGTCTTATGGGAGAAGAACTCTGGGGATAGGCTTGCCTCCCTGAAAGAACCAGATATCATCAGGGAGCATCCAAGGTGTGTGTGTTGCAGCGGCAGGGATGGGGTGGGTGTGGATAAAGAGAAAGAGACACACACACAGAGAAAATGAACAAATAAATTCTGGGAACGGTAAGGATTTCATGGGTCTTGAGTTGAGGCCAACCCAAGGCTTCCTAGGCCGGGGTATTCTAGGGCAGGATGAATAGGAGAGGGCTGGAGGTCCTGTGTGCCCAGGAAACCTTTTCAGCCCAGAAAACTGACAAAGCTTTACTTCATCCTCAACCCAGAAATCTCTACGTGGCCTTCTCATCTGGTTTTATACTTTGGTATTTACTGTGTTGATTTCCCCACAGCTCTCTTGGTTTAGGAGAGTACCTTTTGAAATTTCCAATCCTACTTGGCTGAATGGAGGTGTCCCCATCACAGCCAACATAGCTAGGCAGAACAGAGCGTCCTTAGCGGCTGTCCTAGCTGGACAGCACGGCGAAATGTGGGGCTGTTAGAATGCTCACAGATGTCCAGTTCCTCCTGTTTCCCCAGTGGTGGGCACTCCAGGAGACCCTGCCTGGAGCAGGGTCCAGTAGACTTCCTTTGGGGCCACCACACATAATCATAATTCCTTAAATGTACCCTTGTAGGAGTGTTGTCTTCTCGCAAGCATTTCCTAAGCATAGAGATTGTTTGAGTATCTCATAGAGTCAAGATGTGGTCATACGTTTAGCTACTAGAGTCTGAGCTACCTGAGGACAGGGACCATATATTTTATTTTTGTGTCTCCAATGCCCAGCATGATGCCAGGTACAAAAACTACCATCAGGAAACATATTTGTGGAACTTTGAGCAGGTGGGTCTTGTTTTGAGGAGCCTACAACCCGGGTGAAGAGACAAGAAAAGTCCCTCAAGGGAAAGGTGGTGATGCGAGTCCCACTCCTATTACACAGCCATGAGCAGGCGTCTGCCGGCAGGTTCAGAGGGTGAGGCAGCCCCCTTAAGGAGAAAGTGCAGCTTGAAGGGGCATCCTTGATCGACTTCATTTGTTCTGACAGGACCGAGCTTAGGAGAAGCCTCCTCATGCCCAGGTAGTCAGAGTTGCCAGGGCAAAGCCTGAGGGAGAGTCGTGGTGCATGTTGGGTGGAATTCTGGCAGATGAACACGTGGTACCCATGAGAGGGGACTCTGGCAGATGAGCAGGGGGTGCCTATGAGAGGGGTCTCTGGGATCACACTGCCAGGGCCTAAATCCTTGCCGTTTTCTTGGTGTTGGTGACCTTGGCAAGATACTTGTCCTTCTGTGTCTCAGTTTCCTCATCTGTAAAATGGGACTAATAGGACCTGTTTTGTAGGGTTGTCGTGAGAATTAAGTGAGTTCATGGATGTACATCACCTAGAACAGTGGCTCACAAGGAGTTAGCGCACTCAGCATGTTTGCTCCCCAGCTTGTACAGGGTCAAGTTCCACACAGTCCCATGTTGACACTAAGAATTGGAGAAAGAAGATATAAGGGGGATTGAGCAGCAGAGGCCAGAGTGCCAGCCCCTGAGCCACCTGGTGCTGTCTCTCACAGACAGAGGGGGTGAGCCCCCCATTCACAGCACGGGTTCCAAGCTCTGCCTCAGCCTATGACCAGAGAGGACTGGCCCCTGGACAGGAGTACCAGGTCACCGTCCGAGCCCTTCGAGGGACCAGCTGGGGCCCTCCTGCCTCCAAGACCATCACCACCAGTGAGCGCTGGGGCTGTGGGGAGGGGTGTCCGGAGTGGAGATCTTGACTGGAGAGGGAATCTGCCCCCGGGGAGGGCAGAGGGAAGGGACTGGATGGGGGCTAGGCTCTTGGAAGGAAAGATGATGACTGAAGAACCAGACACCCGCCTGAGCCCTCCTTCTCTTTAACCTGGCTAGTGATCGATGGGCCCCAGGACCTCCGAGTGGTGGCTGTGACGCCGACAACACTGGAGCTTGGCTGGCTGCGTCCCCAGGCCGAGGTAGACCGATTTGTGGTGTCCTACGTCAGTGCCGGGAACCAGAGGGTGCGGCTGGAAGTGCCCCCTGAAGCAGATGGGACGCTGCTGACTGACCTGATGCCAGGCGTGGAATATGTGGTGACTGTCACAGCGGAGCGGGGCCGGGCAGTCAGCTACCCAGCTTCCGTCAGGGCCAACACAGGTATGGCTGGCCAGAGGTTAGGGAAGGGCCCTGGTTTCCCAGCCTTGGATCCTCCTCCTCAGGAGCCCAGGCTCAGGGCTCACAGGCTCCTCTGAATGCATCTGACAGGTGTGTGGCAGTCTCGAGGCACCTGCTGGGGGCCTTGCTGTGTCCTGAGGCTACTGGGGAGACAGAGCCCCAGTAGCCTGGAGATGCCTGGAGTCCTGTAAGAAGGCTGCAGGTTAGCCTATGAAAGGAACCGCCCCAGGGAGAGAAGTGAATAGGAGATGCTGGCTGATCCAGTCAGTTAAGGGAGGTTCTTATTTAAATTTAGTTACAGGGACAGGCCTTTTGCTGATAGATCTTGTGGGACTGGAATTAGGCAGATTAGAGATCATCAGTCCTGTTGACTTTAGGATTGGAATTGCTGGGAGGTGGGTCTCACAGCAGTGATTTTCCACTAAACCTCGAGGTTTCTTAACAGATACCTGGATATTTTTCTTTTCCTGTGACAGGGGGACACCCACCTCGCTGTAGCTCACGTTCTCCTCCCGACTCCCCTTTCTCTCCTTCAGCTACAGGGCCCCACCCACGGGCTTCTCTCTTCTTTCTAGGGCACCAACAGTGGTGGGCTTGGAGGGGAATGGGGGGGCTGCGGGACACTGACCGATTTCCCTCCGTTCTCTTTCCAGGTGGGGCTGGGGCACAGGGAAGAGGCTTCTGGCTCTGGTGGGAGGGATCGAGGGAGGGGCTGCCGGGGAGGATTGCCGGAGGGAGCTGCCACTGACCTGTTCTCCTCCCCTTTTTCGCCCCTGGCAGCACCAGGTCACTACAGTTACCCGGAGGTGCGCCCCCCAGCCCCGCCCCCCAAGACCCGGCCCCAGCCAGCCCCAGCCCCGCGGCCCCCACGGCCCCCTCGGCCCTCGAGGCCCGCAGAGGAAGGGGAGGAGGAGTCCCCGCCCAGGTCAAGCCTGTCCCAGCCCCCACGGCGGCCTTGGGGCAACCTGACGGCCGAGCTGAGCCGTTTCCGCGGCACGGTGCAGGACCTGGAGCGCCACCTGCGGGTTCACGGCTACCCACTGCGGGCCAACCAGACTTACACGTCGGTGGCGCGCCACATCCATGAATACTTGCAGCGGCGTCTGTTGGCCGCCGCCCCCGCCGGCTCCCCCGCACCCCTGACCCGCCACCCCCGCCCCACCGCCAGCCCTGACCCCGGCACCAGGAAACGGGACTCCAACCAGGGAATCTACGGCCTCTCGCCTGAAGGCGTCGACCGGGTGGCTGCGCCCCGCCACCCCAAGCCAGAGGTGCTGGGCAGTTCCGCCGATGGCGCGCTTCTCGTGTCTCTCGACGGGCTCCGCGGCCAGTTCGAGCGCGTGGTGCTGCGCTGGCGGCCTCAACCGCCTGCAGAGGGCCCCGGCGGTGAGCTGACCGTGCCGGGCACCACGCGCACCGTCAGCCTGCCCGACCTCAGGCCCGGCACCACCTACCACGTGGAGGTCCACGGGGTGCGGGCGGGGCAGACCTCCAAGTCCTACGCCTTCATCACCACCACAGGTAGCGTGGGCTGGGGCCACGGGACACCCATGCCTTGTCCAGCCTCACCTGCCGTTGGAGCCTGCATTCATGAGTTCCTCCTGCTGCCACTGGCACCCTTCTACCTTCAGGCCCTACCTGGCCGAGGCTCCAGGGGGCCCCAGGACAAAGCACAAGTCCAGTGTCCCTAGAAGACGTCCCCACCCCCAGGGTCCTGGCATCCATCCTGTGGATGCCTAAGGTCAAGGCAGCCCCTTCTTTGGGGTTCCCGGGACACTTCCAGAATTGCTATTTTAGGCCATAGAGGGGGATGTGGTTGGGGTGCCTGCAAAGATTCACTGGAGCAGTTTGAGTGGGCTGGGAATTGAAAACAGTGATTCCCCTTCTGACTCACTGTGGTGAGAGTGGCTCAAGACTGTGGTCAGTGGTTACTGTTTTCCACAACTGGGCCTTGACCTTGAAGGGAAACATCAGAACTGCGTGGGGGTGGCCTGGGTGCCATCAGGCAGCAACTGTATGTCGGGGAGGTGAAACCACTGCTTTTTGATCTGGCTTTTCAGACCCTCTGGCTCACTTTATGCTGATCTCTCCCACAGGAACGATGTCTGGGCTTGGGGAAAGGGCACCCTGTGGCTGCTGTGGGGCGGGTGGTGGACCTCTTCTTCCCCTATAGGGCCCAGATGCCACCTGACCTGGATGTCCACCCCCACACCCTCTTTCTCTTCCCACTGCCCACTCTCCTCTTGCATCCTCCCTCTCTAACACCACTGTCTTTCTTCCAGGCTTCTCACTGCAGCACTAATGGAAGCCACCTGACCACCACCCAGTGGGGGGGGATGTATGTGGGGAGGGACATGGAAGTCTCCGGGGGCTGGAGGTCATGGAAGCCTTGTGGGGTGAGGGATAGCAGGCTTTATTTTATTTATCACCTGCCTGAAGCACAGGCCCATCTGCTCAGGAATGTGGTAGATGGGGGTGTTTGGAGGACTGGCTGACCTTTGGGAGGAGGGAGTGGCTCAGGTGATGGAACCAGAAGTAGAAGAGGGTAGGGCCCCAAGGCTCTTAAAGGCTGGAGGGCAGAACCTGGGGACTAGGGATCCCTTTCTCATTCTCATACTGGACTCTCCTCTTTTTCTCACCCTGCCCCTTCCCAGGGTCCTCACCCTCGGGCCTCTTGGGGACTACCGATGAGCCTCCTCCCTCAGGCCCCTCGACGACCCAAGGGGCCCAGGCTCCTCTCCTGCAGCAGCGCCCCCAGGAGCTGGGAGAGTTGAGGGTCCTGGGCAGAGATGAGACAGGGCGCCTCCGTGTGGTCTGGACCGCCCAGCCCGACACCTTTGCCCACTTCCAGCTGCGCCTGCGGGTGCCCGAGGGGCCGGGGGCACATGAGGAAGTGCTGCCAGGGGACGTCCGCCAGGCTCTGGTGCCTCCACCCCCTCCTGGAGCCCCGTACGAGCTGTCACTTCGTGGGGTCCCTCCTGGGGGCAAGCCCTCTGACCCCGTCATCTACCAAGGCATTATGGGTACATATTTGACTCTGCTCAGATCAATATCCTGAGATTGGGGGAGGAACTGGGGCTGTTGGGACTTCAGAGGTAGGGTGGATATTGAGGGGCCAGTGAAAGGCAGGGCTGGTGTTTGGGGCTAGATAGAGGAGAAAAGGAGAGAAAAGGAATTGCAGGTTCAGCAGGAAGATGGATCGAGGAGGATCTCAGAACAATGATGAGGATAGGTGGGGAGAGGGGAAAGAGGCAGAGGTAAAACGGCCAAGAGTGGGACAGAGATTCCAGGAGAGAGGCCGAAGGTCCCTGGCCCTCCATCTGCAGCTTTCCTTGCCCTTTCCCCTGCCCCTACTCTCCGGTTGCTCCTCTGCCCTTCCCTGCCCTGTAGATCTTTCAGGGTGGGCATGATAAGGCCTCTGGACACTGACTCTTAGCTCCCAGCACCTCATCCCTGAGAGCCTGGTTTGAGTGGACAGCAGTCCGTGGTCCCATCAGCCAGTTTCTGCTGGGGGTGAAGGCTCCTTGGGGCAGGGGGCTCCACAGCCATCAGGACTTCAGACATGGATGAGGTTTGCAGGACCAGCGAAAGACAGGTCCTGGAGTACCTGGCTTTCACACCCCCTCTTTGTTCCTCTCTGTGGGACCAGGGTGGCTGACTCATCCCCTAGCTCCAGGTCAAGCTCAGATAGGGTGGTAAGAAAGAAAGCACCAGGTGGTTTCAGCTCCTCCTCAGGTGGGCAGAGGAGCCTTCAGACTGCTCTGAAGCTGCAGTGGGGAGGCTTGGAACTCTCATACAGAACCCAGGGGGGACCTGAAACCCCCCAAAGATCCTGGGGTGCAGAGGGACCAAGACCCTGTGAGGAATGGATAAACTGTCACAAGGGAAGGAGCAGAGATTAAGAGGGAAATGCCTCTCTTCCAGGAGAGCTGGTCACTGAGGGGTGGGGAGATAGAGTCTTCCAGGGAGGGAGCTATCAAGGATGGAGTGAGGTGGGCAGGGGAGAGGGAAGGAGACACAGAAAAGAGAACAGTTGAGTCCACTATGCTTTGCTTTTGCCTCCCAAACTCCAGACAGGGATGAGGAGAGGCCTGGGAAGTCCTCAGGCCCACCACGCCTGGGTGAGCTGACGGTGACAGACAGGACCTCCGACTCCTTGCTTTTGCGCTGGACAGTCCCCGAGGGCGAGTTTGACTCCTTCGTGATCCAGTACAAAGACAGGGACGGGCAACCCCAGGTGGTGCCCGTGGAGGGGCCCCAGCGCTCAGCCGTCATCACCTCCCTGGATCCTGGCCGAAAGTACAAATTTGTCCTGTATGGGTTCGTTGGCAAGAAGAGGCATGGTCCCCTGGTGACTGAAGCCAAGATCTGTGAGTGACAGCAGCAACACCCTGCCCTCTGTAGTGCCCTGAAGGAGGTTTTCTCAATGCTTTGGGAGCCTGCTTTGGGAGGGAGCTCCAGGAAGGCTTCCTGGAGGCAGTGGTACATGAGCTGAATTCTGAAGGGAAAGTAGCGGTGGGGCAGGCACAGAGTTTGAGAAGCTCAGTGCAGCCTGAGGGAGTCACGATGATCGAGGTGGGGAGAGCATGGCCTGTAAGAGAATCACTGTCACAGTTTCCTCTGGCTGGAGAACAGGGCATGTGGGGGTGCCAAAGGGCCTGGTCTCAGGGCTTCCTGTGCTGTACTGAGGGGCTTGGGCCTCATTTGAAGGCCCCTAGAGGGCCTGTGAGGGTAAAGTGGGAGAGTGACGTGACTAGATATTTATCTTGCAAATAGCACGGTGGCTGCTGAGACTAGCTGGAGAAGTGAGTTAAGAGCTGGTAAGTCCTGGCAGGGTTGATCCTGCCTATAATCCCAGCACCTTGGGAGGCCAAGGCGGGAGGATCGCTTGAGGCTAGGAGTTTGAGACCAACCTGGCAACATAGTGAGAACCCCCATCTCTATTATGACAAAAGATATTAGCCAGGTGTGGTGGTGCGTGCCTTTAGTCCCAGCTCCTTGAGAGACTGAGGTGGGAGGATCGCTTGAACCCAGGAGACCGAGGCTGCAGTGAGCCATGATTGTGCTACTGTACTCCAGCCTGGGTGCTATCCACACTCTGCACAGAGCAATACCCTGTCTCAACAAAAAAAAAAAAAAAAAAAAAAAAAAAAAAAAAGAGAGATGATAGGTCAGTTGGGATGGTGGCAGTGGGGCTGGATGTGGGAGGCGGAAAGCAAGGTGTACCAGGCAGCCCCCAGGGTTCTGGGTGAGACAGTCCCATTCCCTGCGGCAGGGAGCAGCAGAGGTGGGGAATAATGCCTTAGATAAACTTAGATCAACATCTAAGGGACACTTAAATAAATACCTTTTGTGCATTTATTGAGAGTCGGTTGTGATCAAGATGTTCAAAGAGGATCATCGCACTCCATAAAGCACACCTGGGAGGCATACCTACTTTATAGGTCAGGAGAACTGAGGCGCCAGAGTAGCAGTGTGGGGTTGGGGAAGAGACAGGGCCCCTGGAACCCCGGGGCCGCCTACACTCACAGCGGAGGCAGAGGAAGAAGGACCCACAGGGTAGCTTGAGGAGTGACTTGCAGGGAGGCGCAGAACCAGGGAGGGTGCTGTCCTGGACTCCAGGAAGGAGGGCGTGGTTGGACTTGTCAGATTCCAGAACAGTGAATCAAGGGCTACGGAGTGTCCACAGGATTTAGCAATGGCAAGGCCACCACTGGCCTCCATGAGAGCTACCGCCTGGTGGAGGGGTGAAGCTGGATCGTGAGGGTGGTGGAGGTGAGGACGTGGCTACAATCAGTGTAGACATCACTTTCTGGAATCTGGGCTGGGAACGAGAGCAAAGAGGGAAGATGGAGGCGGAGAGAGATGCACACAGAATGGGGATGGGGAGGGGTGTGACAGTAGCTTGTTGAAATGCTGATGGCACAGCTGCTGGGGAGTGGAGGGTCAGTGCTGCAGGTGAGGGAGTCCATCCGTGGGTCAAAGTTCCGAAGGAGGAGGAGAGGCCTGCAGCATAGATGAGGGAGGCTGTCCCACATTAAAACACTTCAAGGATTGTGCTCTCCTCTCTCGGAGAAGAAGCCAGCTAGTAGTTAGGCTTGGAAGCAGTGGAGGTTGTACTGGGAAGATTTCCCTGGCTATGGAGATGTGAAAGGGCCTGGCTGGGCTCCCCTCTTTCTGAAGCTCCCTGCTGCTCCAGTTTGTGGTTGGAGGCTGAGCCACACTAGTCCACGCAGTGCTTCCATGCTGTTTGGAAGAAGGCACCCATTCCTTTAAGTGGACACCACTCCTCACCAGGGCACACAGCTTGGCAAGCAGAGTGCTGGCTGGATTTCAGTCCCTTTGTACTCCCTCAGCAAATGCACTTTTGTACAGTGAACAACCTGCACAGCCTCACACAGCATTCCCATGTGGCATTTGGCTTCCTCGTTCTCCTTGGACCTAAGTCCCTCCCTTCTCTCTACCCGCTCTTCCTAGTGCCTCAGAGTCCAGGGACTCCACCCCGTCTGGGAAACCTGTGGGTGACAGACCCTACCCCAGATTCACTGCACCTCTCCTGGACTGTCCCTGAGGGCCAGTTCGACACCTTCATGGTCCAGTACAGGGACAGGGATGGACGGCCCCAGGTGGTACCTGTGGAAGGGCCTGAGCGTTCATTTGTTGTCTCCTCACTGGACCCTGACCACAAGTACAGATTCACTCTGTTTGGAATCGCAAACAAGAAGCGGTATGGCCCCCTCACGGCTGATGGCACCACTGGTGAGTAGCAACCACCTCAGCCCCCATGTGACCCCTTCTCAGCCCTCTGCACACTCGCCTTCAGGCTGAAACCAGCTGGGATCCCCCAGGAAGACAGCTGACTCCAGCTTCCTGGCCCCACTCCTGAGCTGAGGGGCAGCCAGACTCCCCCGCACTGCTGGGCCCCTTCCATCCCAAGCAGCAGCTCCCCGAGGCCCAGAAGGTGTGTCATACCCTGGCTGTGTCAGGCTTCCCAGAAGTTTAGCTCTCAAATTAATGGACTAGTGACCTCCCACCCCCCGTAGGTGTGACAGCCCGTCCAAACCCCAAGCCCCAGTCTCCCAGGCTGCCAGTTCAGCACCTGGCTGGATCTGCTTGTTTACAGCTCCAGAGAGGAAAGAGGAGCCCCCCCGCCCCGAGTCCCTGGAGCAGCCCCTCCTGGGGGAACTGACAGTGACCGGTGTGACCCCAGATTCTTTGCGCCTCTCATGGACGGTGGCCCAGGGCCCCTTCGACTCGTTCATGGTCCAGTACAAGGATGCACAGGGGCAGCCTCAGGCAGTGCCTGTTGCGGGGGATGAGAATGAGGTTACTGTCCCCGGCCTGGATCCCGACCGGAAGTATAAGATGAACCTCTACGGGCTTCGTGGCAGGCAGCGTGTGGGGCCCGAGTCTGTGGTGGCCAAGACTGGTGAGTCATGGCTGCCAGGCCTCCCTCCCCTGCTAGCCCCATCCTGTGAGCAGGACTTGGCTGGGGCTCCTTCCAGCCTCCCTCCACCTTCGCCTTCTCAGCTCATTTTGCCAAAGCCTCCACCCACTTCCTCCCCCACTGCTCTCCTATCCTCTGCATGCGAGGTCCCCGTTATCCAGCCTCCAGCTCCTCATCTCTTTCTCAGCCTCACTTCTTCATCTCCAAGGGCAGGTCCTATTTTCCCCCATTCCAAGCACCTGGACTCATCCTTCCACCTGGAGCTGTCCTCCCCACAGATGTCCTCACCATTCGGTCACTGTGTTCTCACCCCTCAGTTTTTACTGGGCTCCTTCATGGTCTGGTTTGGGCCATGGTCACTTCTGGGCTTCTGTCACCTGCTGCCCACACCCTCCTGCCATTTCTGCTGTATTCAGAGGTGGCAGATCCAAGTGACAAGAGCACCACATTTCTCTAGCCTTTCTCAGCATGAAGAGGACTTCTCCCAGCTCCCGACTCCTTGACTCCCAACCCGCTTGGAACAGGGCAAAGGGATTGCATTCAGCCCAGCATCCCAGCCTGTTCCTCCATGTCTCCAGTCTTTCCCTGTCTGGTGCCATTCCCCTAGCCTGTGAATTATTTGATAAGAGATAGTGTGGATAGTGGTTAGGAGCAAAGACTCCAGAGCCAACTGCCTGAGTCTCCCTACCAGCCTTGCAACTTGCTTCCTGGAGGACCTTGTGCAAATTGCTTAACCTCTCTGTGCCTCAGCTTTCCCTCCTGTCAGGTGGGGATAATGGTTACTACTGCACAGAGCTGTTGGAATGACATGAGTTAATATACATATAACACTTAGGCTAGACATGGGGCACGGTGGCTCATGCCTATAATCCCAGTACTTTGGGAGGCTGAGGCGGGTGGATCACAAGATCAGGAGATCGAGACCATCCTGGCTAACATGGTGAAACCCTGTCTCCACTAAAAATATAAAAAATTAGCCAAGCATGGTGGCGGGCACCTGTAGTCCCAGCTACTCAGGAGGATGAGTCAGGAGAATGGCGTGAACGCGGGAGGCGGAGCTCTCAGTGAGCCGAGATCGCACCACTGCACTCCAGCCTGGGTAACAGAGCGACTTCATCTCAAAAAACAAAAACAAAAATAAACCACCCTCACACACTTAGAATAGTGGTTGGAGCAGCAAAGCATTTTCAGAGCGAGCTGCAATTTCTCCCTGACTCTCTCACTTCCCAGTAATCTTTTTTCCTCCCCACCTCCCTCCCTTCCTCTGGGCTGTCATTCTTGCCAATTCTTTCCTCAATCTGCTATCCCAAAGTAGTCCCCCATGTAGCGGGTCACAGAAGGGCTGGCTTCCCTTGTGCCACAGTCTCCCCACGCCATGGAGCCTCAGCAGAGACCTAACTGCAGGGGGCGGGTAGGTGCCCACAAGGCTGTGATTCCAGAGCCAGCCGGGGAAGGGCACGGCCCTCCCTGGATCCCACTCACCCAGAATTTTTCTCCCACTCGTGCCTGGAGCCCTGCCTTAGCAATTCATTCCTTGAGGTTAAAGGGGAGGGAGGGGCAGGGCTGCCTGGGGAGGCCACAGCAGGAGCACATTCCATGGTCAGATCCTCATATGAGGGGTGGGGCAGCCACAGTGCCCTGGGGAGGGTGCAGGTAGGAAGAGGCCTCACTGCCCTCCTCACTGTCTGAGGTCAGCACTGTCAGTGAACATGGTTTGGAAGAATCCTCAGCGGCTTCCTCTCTTCCCATCTCAGCTCCTTTCTCAGACACAAAGGGAGACCCCCTCACCCCCACAGAACCCCTAGAGCAGGGTGGGGCAAGGGCTGTCTCAGCCCTTTCCATCTGTGAGTGACCCAATGGTGACTACAAAGGCTACAGAGCCCCTGAGCCCACAGCGTAAGGGCGCGTCCATGGCTGTCCTCTGTGGGCAGCAGCAAAGCCAGCAGCCCTTCATGCCTCTGCCTCTTCTCTCAGCTCCTCAGGAGGATGTGGACGAGACCCCCAGCCCCACAGAACTTGGCACGGAGGCCCCAGAGTCCTCTGAGGAGCCGCTCCTGGGGGAGCTGACAGTGACAGGATCCTCCCCTGACTCGCTGAGCCTCTCCTGGACCGTCCCCCAGGGCCGCTTCGACTCCTTCACTGTGCAGTACAAGGACAGGAATGGGCGGCCCCAGGCGGTGCGTGTTGGGGGCGAGGAGAGTGAGGTCACCGTGGGGGGCCTGGAGCCCGGGCACAAGTACAAGATGCACCTGTACGGCCTCCACGAGGGACAGCGCGTGGGCCCGGTATCCGCCATGGGCGTGACAGGTGAGTGAAGGGCAGGGGCCTGCTTTGGTTCCCTCCCACTGCTGGCTCCCAGCTTCCCTATAGCCAGTTGCTCTCCTTGCTCCAGTGGAACCTTGAGGCCACCTGCCAGGGGAAGACCTGGAAAGAGTATATCACTGGGGACTGAGTTACCACCAGCTTTCATGGCCCTGAGCAAGTTTTAAATTTTCTGCGCCCCTGTTTCCTTGTCCGTAAAATGGGGACATCTACTTCACAGAGCTATTGTGAGGGTTAAGTGAGTTAACAGATGTAAAGCATCAAGAATGGGCCTGGCAAAAGTAAATATGCTGCCAGTGTCTGCTGTGAGAATTGTTATAAATATTCTTACTCTGGGGTCTGCTTTGTGCCCTTTGGCTGGTTCAGTTACTTGATCAGAATGCACATGACTCTAAGGCCATACCACCCTGAAGATGCCCCATCATCTTCTCTGATCTCAGAAGCTAAGCAGGGTCAGGTCTGGTTAGTACTTAGATGGGAGAATGTGCATGAGACACTGGCCTCTTCATCAGTACAGCTTGAAGCAAGCTTTCTCTTCTTTCTAGTCTTTTCCGTTTTTTGTTTTTGGTTTTGGTTTTTTTTTTTTTTTTTTTTTTTTTGAGACAGTGTCTCACTCTGTTGCCCAGCCTGGAATGCAGTGGCATGATCTCAGCCCACTGCAACCTCTGCATCCCAGGTTCAAGCGATTCTCCTGCCTCGGCCTCCCAAGTAGCTGGGACTGCAGATGTGTGCCACCACACCTGGTTACTTTTTTGTATTTTTAGTAGAGACGGGGTTCACCATGTTGACCAGACTGGTCTTAAACTCCAGATCCTCAAGTGATCCACCCACCTCGGCCTCCCAAAGTTCTGGTATTACAGGGGTGAGCCACCACACCTGACCACAAAGCTTTCTCTTTCTTCTTTCTTTCTTTCTTTCTTTTTTTTTTTTTTTTTTTTTTTTTGAGACTGAGTCTTGCTCTGTTGCCCAGGTTGGAATGCAGTGATGCAATCTTGGCTCACTGCAACCTCTGCCTCCCAGGTTCAAGTGATTCTCCTGCCTCAGCCTCCCGAGTAGCTGGGATTACAGGCACGCACCACCATGCCTGGTTAATTTTTGTATTTTTAATAGAGATGGCGTTTTACCATGTCAGCCAGGCTGGTCTCAAACTCCTGACCTCAAGTGATCCACCTGCCTTGGCCTCCCAAAGTGTTGGGATTATAGGCGTGAGCCACCGCACCCGGCCACAAGTCTTTCTTTACTACTCATCCAGTGAGTGACTTTACAGCAAAGAAGAACATCCCTTCCACCCTCTCTCTCAGGCCTGGTTACAGGGCCACATCCATCGCCACACAGGCCCAGTCTGGGCACCTCCTCTCCAGGGCCAGAGCCCAAGAGGCTGAGTGGGCAGCAGTGCCTCTGGGACCCTCGGGCTGACCTGCCCGGTTTGGTCACAGTGAGGGGAATCTCTTTTTTTCCCTTTGCTCACAGAAACAAAGACATACCTTTCTCAAAAATAACTTTTACTGTAAGGGGAAAGATTAAAAAATTAAAAGTAGAGAAATAGATAGTTTTCCAGATCATGGTTTCTATAATTCCACCAAGCTCAGCCTCATCATGACTTGGTTGATTTCATTTCCAGAACCTTCCACCCTCAATTTATTTTCTTTGCCTCAGTCAGCCCTGAGAAGAGGGAGAGAACAAAACCACCCTGAGTGACTCTCCTTGGGGCCTGAGGTTGTATGGTGGAGGCTGGTGCCAGACCCAGACATGCTGCCAAGGCTGCTCCTGGAGTGACCCTCCCTCTGCCCTTCTGTCCCAGGGACCCACACTGGGCTCTGTGAGGCCCTGTGCCTGGTCCCTGGAGTAAGGATTGGCTCCACCAGGCACTGACTGAGGCGGTGCAGTAGAGATAAATGGAGTTTGGGAATCTGACAAACTGAGTTCCTTCCTGTCTTCCTCTATTCTCAGCTGAGTGATTTTTTTTTTTTTTTAGACAGAGTCTTGCTTTATCACCCAGGCTGGAGTGCAGTGGTGTGATCTCGGCTCACTGCAACCTCTGGTTCCCAGATTCAAGCAGTCCTCCTGCCTCAGCCCCCCAAGTAGCTGGGCTTACAGGCATGCGCCACCACACCCGGCTAATTTTTGTATTTTTAGTAGAGACAGGGTTTCACCGTGTTAGCCAGGCTGGTCTCGAACTTCTGACCTCAGGTGATCCACCCACCTCAGCCTCCCAAAGTGCTGGGATTACAGGTGTGAGGCAGCGGGCCCAGCCAGCTGTGTGATCTTGAAAACCTTACCTCCTCTCCTGGAACCTCAGCTTCCTCATATTCGGGGGGAGTAAGCGCCGCCCAGCTTGTTGTCACAGTTAGAGGTGGTGATGTGACATGTCTGGCATCTTCTCAGCTCATTCGTCTTTTGCTCAGACCTTCCCGCGAGGGAGTCCCTGTATACCCATGTTCTAATGCTGGATATTTTGAAACATGTATTTTACACGTCCTGGATAAAATAGATGAGGCCCTTTAGGAAAGAAATGGGCACCAATGCACATTTTCAGAGCAGCAAAGGGACGAAGCAGCTGGAGTCCGCCAAGCTGGAGGCTGTGCCTGGCAGATACACAATGTAGTTGTCAGGGGGAGAGGTGTGTGGAGCTCATTAGACACACTTCTAAATTGGAAAAGGACTGTCCCACATGCAGCATGGGGACTGCCAGAGTCATGAATCGTTATAATTGCACCTTTCCAATTAATCCAAACCACCAGCAATAAAGCTTGATGGTGAAGGACATTTTCATTCCCTCATGGAAAGAAGTGCAAAGAGGGCAAAAAGGAGCAGGGAATGGGTGCTGCGGGAACAAGTAAGGTTAGAAGGCAAATGAAATGAGAGAAAATGCCCAGCCTGGTACCTGTAAATAGCAGATGTTCAATACATGGTGGTCACTCTGCTCCCTCCCACCACCTCAGCTGCCTCCACACTGGCCCTCCCCTGCCTGACTCTTTTCTGTCTTCCTGAGGCCTGGTCACCAGCCTGTTTTAAGCAGGTGTCACTTGCCTGGAGCCTTGTCTTGTCCTCCCAAGGAAGCCAGAGAAGCAAGTTCTTAGGAGCCCCACCCATCCAGTCACCTTCTCGCCATTTTGCCTCTTGGGACCACCCTCTAGTTCACTGGCTAATGAGTGCTTCCTCATGCGGGAGTGGTGGGGATCTGCAGGTCCTGAGCCCAGACCTGCAGACCACTCACTATTTTACAGACATTTGTGGAGTGCCTACTCTGTGCCAGGCACTGGGACACAGCAGTGAATTAAGCAAAGCTCCTGCCTGAGGGGTCACATTCTAGTGGAGGGGGACAGGTAACAAATTGCACAAATATGTCAGTGGCACCAGATGTGACAGTGATCAGTGGTGGAGAAAAGCAGAACCTAGTAGGGGGACAACAAGGGCCTCGCAGAGAGGGCAGTGTCTGAGGAAAACCCTGAAGGAGATGAGAGAACGGCCACCTAGGTATTTGGGGAAAGAGTGTCCCAGACAGAAGGAAGAACAAATGCAGAGACTGGCAGGCGGAAAGCAGCCCCAGATGTCTGCAGACAGTGAGGAATGCAGTGTGTTTTGGGGTGGAGTTGGAGGAGGGCAGGCAATAGGGAATGAACTAAGAGATGAATACGGGACCTTAGAGGCCACTGCAGGACTTGGATTTCACCCTGAGTGAGGTAGAAGCCACTGCGGGAACCAGCTCTGGCTAATGTGTTAACAGGATTCTTCTGGCTGCAGACCCAACAGACCAAAGAGGGGTGAGGGCAGAAGGTGGTGACCTGGGAGAACGTTGTGATAATCCAGGAGGAGACGGTGATGCTTGGAGGTGGCAAGGAGGGGTCAGATTCTGAAGGTAGTGACAACAGGATGTACCCACAGGGCGGATGTGGAGTGTAAGAGAGGATTCGGGGATGACTCCGGGGGTTTTGATCTGAGCAGCTGGAAGAATGAAGTTGTAATCTTGGCTGGGTGTGGAGGCTCACGCCTGTAATCTCAGCACTTTGGGAGGCTGAGGCGGGCGGATCATCTGAGGTCGGGAGTTCGAGACCAACCTGACTGACATGGAGAAACCCCATCTCTACTGAAAATACAAAACTAGCCGGACATGGTGGCATATGCCTGTAATCCCAGCTACTCGGGAGGCTGAGGCAGGAGAATCGCTTGAATCCGGGAGGCGGAGGTTGCGATGACCTACGAGCACACCATTGCACTCCAGCCTGAGCAACAAGAGCGAAACTCTGTCTCAAAAAAAAAAAAAAAAAAAAAAAAAAAAAAGTTGTAATCTTACTGAGGTGGGGAGGCTGTGGCTGGAGCAGGTGTCGGGAAGCTTGGAGGCTCAGTTTTGCACTTGTTGAGTTTGACACACAAGTAGGCCTCCAAGGAAGACACTGCACAAACACTAGTCTGGGATTCAGGGGAGGTCTGGACAGAGGGTATAAATCTGGAGTCACTGGCATATAGATGGAATTTCAGCACTTTCCCAGGGTGTCAGTGACAGCTGACACTCTTCTCCCCCAACAAGTGTAGCCTCAGACACCAGGCAGGGACCTAGTGAAGGATTGTTGGCCAGACAGATGTTCAGATCAATGCACTTTTACATCAAAACCATCTTGCAGTTTCCACAAATGCAACAGACATCACTGGGTGTGGTGGCTCACACCTGTAATCCCAGCACTTTGGTGGATGAGGCAGGTGGATCACCTGAGGTCAGGAGTTTGAGACCAGCCTGGCCAACATGGCAAAACCCTGTCTCCACTAAAAGTACACACACACACGCACAAAATTAACCAGGCATGGTGGCGCACACCTGTAGTCCTAGCTACTTGGGAGGCTGAGGCAGGAGGATCGCTTGAACCGGGGAGGCAGAGGCTGCAGTGAGCCGAGGTCGCCCACTGCTTTGGGTGACAGTGAGACTCCATCTCAAAAAAATAATAAAAATAAAAAATGACTAGACATCATTACTTTAAGAAAAGGGGGTTCTTTACTAACAGCCGCCTACCATCTCTGTCCCAGCCCCACAACAAGAAGAGACCCCTCCAGCCACCAAGCCCCCTCTGGAGCCACGCCTAGGAGAGCTGACAGTGACAGACGTGACCCCCAACTCCGTGGGCCTCTCCTGGACGGTCCCTGAGGGCCAGTTTGACTCCTTCATGGTCCAGTACAAAGACAAGGATGGGCAGCCTCAGGCGGTGCCGGTGGCTGCAGACCAGCGGGAGGTCACGATCTACAACCTGGAGCCTGAGAGAAAATACAAGATGAACATGTATGGACTACATGATGGGCAACGCGTGGGCCCCCTGTCTGTGGTCACCATGACGGGTGAGTAATGGGGGGACTCAGTCCCCATCTCTGGTTATCCAGAGCTCCCCACTCCATGGTCCTTCTCCCAGCCCTGCCTTGGTACCACTGCACCCTCACTGAGGGGCTGGACCCTGCCAGTCTTTCTGTTCCCTGACCCCTTTACTCCTCCCAGGGCTGGAACCTTCTCAGCCCTCCAGCTCCTTCCCCACCTCCACTCTGCCCCCCACCTAGGGGAATGTGGCCTAAATCCAACCACAGACTTTCTCTCCCCCTCTCCAACTGCCCATAGCTGTTTCCACCCCTTCTCTTTACAACCCTGCTGTGACTTGGACACAGCTGCCACCTCCCGCTTCTGCCCTTTTTTGTTGAGGCGAAGTGCTGCATATCCTGAGTCCCTTCTCAGGAGTCCTCTGCCACCCGCCTGCACTGCGTTCCATCCTGGCCCACGCGAGTTTTCATCTCTCCAGGAGCCCGCCCTTGCTCTTGCTCCAGGTTCCTTCCTGCCCCTCATGGTTTCCTGGGCACAGGTTCTCCACAACTTTTGTGCTGTGGCATCTGGTGAAACCCCTACCCCACCTCAAGGCAATGTTTTTAAATCTGTAAAATAAGATGTATAGGATTACAAAGGAAACAAATTATATTCATAGACAGTTATCAAAATATTTCTTTTTTATTTTTGAGATGGAGTTTCGCTCTTGTCACCCAGGCTGGAGTGCAATGGCGCAATCTTGACTCACTGCAACCTCCACTTCCCGGGTTCAAGCAATTCTCCTGCCTCAGCCTCCCAAGTAACTGGGATTACAGGCACGCACCACCACACCCAGCTAATTTTTTGTATTTTTAGTAGAGACAGGATTTCACCATGTCGGCCAGGCTGGTCTCAAACTCCTGACCTCAGGTGATCTGCCCACCTCGGCCTCCCAAACTGCCAGGCGTGAGCCACTGCACCTGGCCCAAAATATTTCTTAAAAATCCAAATTTATGATTTAGTAATACTTGAACTTATTGACTAGCTCATTAAATAACAGGACTTGGTGGCGTGTTTACTAAACTACAAAATTTAGAAGCAGTGATAGATATAAAAGGTATTTTAAAGTTTCTGCAATAACTCTAAGGTGACATGAAAACATCTGTGGTTTATATTGGTAACAAAGTCACAATAATTCTACTCTGGTTGGTTTTCTATATTAGTTTTTGAAAGAAATGCGGCATTCCAGTTAGAGGTCTGGAAATAAAGGTGTAACTATTCCCCATCTCAGTTCACAGCCCCCTTGAGGCCCTCAAAACCCAGGGGTTCTCCCCTCAGAGATCTCAACCATGTTCTTTGTCTTCCCAAATCCCAGCTCCCCTCCCACCAGCCCCAGCCACGGAGGCCTCCGAGCCTCCCCTGGAGCCACGCCTAGGGGAGCTGACAGTGACGGATGTAACCCCTGACTCTGTGGGCCTCTCGTGGACAGTCCCTGAGGGTGAATTCGACTCCTTTGTGGTTCAGTACAAGGACAGGGACGGGCAGCCCCAGGTGGTGCCTGTGGCTGCAGACCAGCGGGAGGTCACCGTCCCTGGCTTGGAACCCTCCCGCAAGTACAAGTTCCTGCTCTTTGGGATCCAGGACGGGAAACGACGCAGCCCAGTCTCTGTGGAGGCAAAGACGGGTGAGAGGGGCCCCCCCACAGCTGAGCCTGAGGCCACAGCCTTCCCACCCTTCTCTTCACTCCCTCTACTGAGTCTTGCCTTTGTCCACCTGCTCTGTCTCATTTGAAAAGCCACCTGGTGCTAGTATGGTGACTCATGCCTATAATCCCAGCACTTTGGGAGGTCAAGGCAGGTGGATCCCTTAAGGTCAGGAGTTTGAGACCAGCCTGGCCAACATGGCAAAACCCTGTCTCTACTAAAAAGACAAAAATTAGCTGGGTATGGTGACGGGCGCTAGTAATTCCAGCTACTCGGGAGTCTGAGACACAAGAATCACTTGAACTCGGGAGGTGGAGGCTACAGTGAACCAAGATCGCGCCACTGCACTCCAGCCTAGGTGATAGAACAAGACTCTGTCTCAAAAAAGACCAAGAAAAAAAAAGAAAGAAAGAAAGAAAAGCCACAGAGCAGATGAGGACCAGGAGACTGGGTCCAGTTCCTGGGTCTGCTCTCCGCTGCTGACTCTGCCTTTCTTCTTGTAATTTCTACTTTTGTTGTGTTGGATGAGGGAAGCCCCTGCAGGCCTCTTGCTGCAGGGTGGATGTGGGAGCCTGGGGGTGCTGGGAGAAGGGGTGAGGAGAGCCAGGAGCCCTTCCTGCCTTGCGAATCCATTACCTCCTGAGAGTCTTTGCTGTCTCCCCTATGACTCTCACCCAGGTTCTCACCCTCCTAGCTCAGGCCTGTCTGGGCCCATATGTGCCTCCTACAGAGGCTGTCCTTCCTTCTCTGCCCTCCTTCTGGAGCCTCAGAAATTGGGAACCAGAGGAGCCCAGCCCAGCTGTGCCCCTTTCGGAGGGTTCAGTCCAGGCCCTCCCCTGCCCCTGGGGGCTCCCTGTTGCCAGAAAACTTGAAATAACAATGTCGTCAGCATCCTCACCATCCAGGAAGGCAGCAGGCCAGCTCCTTCTCAAGCCCTGGGATGGCTCCTCAGGCAGACACTAGATCCCTTCCCTGCCTGAGCTCCCCAGCTTCATCCCCCTCAACATTCTCACAGGCAGCCCACGCTTCTTCACCAGGTCCCATGGGAGCCTTAGTTCTCCCAGGCCAGCCAGTGAGAGTAAGAAAGGGAATGGAGAAGGAGTGAGAGCTACCTGTGTCATATCATCCTGCCTCCCCCACCTGCTGTCTGCCCCCATCAGGGATCCTGTGCTCCTCGGGGCTGGCCAAATCACTCCTTTCCTCAGGGGCCAGCCAAGTCATGTGCTCCTGGGTAAGAGGAGATAGAGACCCAGTCTGCAAGAAGCTGCACCCTGCTGGGGAAGCAGTCTGTGAGAGGTGGAAAGAGGCTGGACAGAAAGGGGAGTAAGATGAGGCAGGGAGCTAGGGAATCTCTTTTCCCAGAGGTGACTCAGGACAGGTGACCCTCCCAACTTGGGTCAAGGGGAGAGAGGCGTGGACCGATGGAGACGGTGATGAGGATGGGAGGTGATGGAAATATTTTGGGGAAGCACTGAGCATTTGGGCAGTTCTGGGTTTTTCCAGCCCCAGAGGGAGGCAGTCAAGGAGTCGTTGTGGAAAAAATAAACACAAGAACCTTTCCTCTCCATCAGTTGCCCGAGGTGACGCCAGCCCAGGGGCCCCACCTCGCCTTGGGGAGCTGTGGGTGACAGACCCCACCCCAGACTCACTGCACCTCTCCTGGACAGTCCCTGAGGGCCAGTTCGACTCTTTTGTGGTCCAGTTCAAGGACAAAGAAGGGCCCCAGGTGGTGCCCGTGGAGGGCCACGAGCGCTCTGTCACCGTCACCCCTCTGGACGCCGGCCGCAAGTACAGATTCCTCCTCTATGGCCTCCTGGGCAAGAAGCGCCATGGCCCCCTCACTGCCGACGGCACCACGGGTGAGGGGCATTCCCTGCAGGTCCCTGCCCTGCTCCCCTCAGGCCAAGCGGCAGATGATCACTTGTGGTGGCTGCCATTACCATTATTTGGCCCCAGCCACTCGGCTCAGATCCAGCTCCCCACGTCCCTGCACAAGCCCCTAGCACAGCCCAGCAGGACTCAGCCACGCAAAGCCCTGTCTCCAGACCTCTCGATCCTGCCCTTCGAGGTCACCCAGGCTTCCAGAAACAGCTCAGCCGTTTCCTCTCCGTGTCTCCATCTCAGAGGCCCGGAGTGCTATGGACGATACTGGAACAAAACGTCCCCCAAAACCCCGTCTGGGGGAGGAGCTGCAGGTGACCAGCGTGACCCAGAACTCCGTGGGCCTCTCCTGGACAGTCCCTGAGGGCCAATTTGACTCCTTTGTGGTCCAGTACAAGGACAGGGATGGGCAGCCCCAGGTGGTGCCCGTGGAGGGCAGCCTCAGGGAGGTCAGTGTGCCGGGCCTGGACCCCGCCCACAGGTACAAGCTGCTGCTCTACGGCCTGCACAGTGGCAAGCGTGTGGGCCCCATCTCGGCCGTCGCCATAACTGGTGAGTGTGCAGCAGCTGGAGCACCTGTGCCTCCTTCCTGCCTGGCTCTCCAAGTCTGACTGAGCCATAAGATCTCTGAACTTCCCATTTTATATCATTTCCATTGATCCAGAAAGTTTCCCTGTGCCGCTTTAGAGTCCATTGCCCCAGCCCCAGCCTCCAGCAACCACTGTCTGCTTTCAGTCATTCTGGAGACAGCATTTTGGCTTTCCGTATAATGGAATCACAATACGCAGTCTCTTGTGTTTTGTTTATTGCACTTAGCACAATGCTTTTGAAATTCACCCACGTGCAGCAAAAGCTGGTCTTTCGATTGTTGATTGCTTGCCCTCACTCCCTCTCCTCCCTCACTTCTCCTGAGAGTCTGGGTGCAGCAACAGACCAGCCATCTGTCTCTACCTGTCTCTGTGAACCAGCCCGCAGGGAAGACACGGAAAATGAGACTACGGCCCCAACCCCTCCAGCGCCTGAGCCTCTCCTCGGGGAGCTGACAGTGGAGGAGGCCACGCCGCACACCCTGCATCTCTCCTGGATGGTGACTGAGGGAGAATTTGACTCCTTCGAAATCCAGTACACAGATAGAGAAGGGCAACTCCAAACGGTCCGTACAGGAGGCGACCAGAATGACATCACCCTCTCTGGCCTGGAATCTGACCACAGATACCTGGTGACCCTGTATGGTTTCCGCGATGGGAAACATGTGGGTCCTGTCCATGTCGAGGCCCTGACAGGTGAGAACTCTGCCCACTGTGCCTCCTTTCAGATGGCTGGGAGAGTCCAGAGGAGAGCAGAGTCCCGTAGATACTCTGCCCACCTCAGTCCTCTCTTTCCATG
This sequence comes from Rhinopithecus roxellana, assembly GCF_007565055.1. Taxonomy (NCBI): domain Eukaryota; kingdom Metazoa; phylum Chordata; class Mammalia; order Primates; family Cercopithecidae; genus Rhinopithecus; species Rhinopithecus roxellana. The sequence goes on along the minus strand of NC_044552.1, from coordinate 25,660,650 downwards.
TCTCTGTCCAGTCCCGGAGGAGGAGGAGCCTTCGGAACCTCCCACCGCAACCCCCGAGCCCCCCATCACGCCTCACCTGGGGGAGCTGACCGTGACAGACGCCACCCCCGACTCCCTCAGCCTGTCCTGGACAGTTCCTGGGGGCCAATTTGACCACTTCCTGGTCCAGTACAGGAACGGAGACGGGCGGCCCAAGGCGGTGCGGGTGCCAGGGCATGAGGATGGGGTCACCATCTCGGGCCTGGAGCCAGACCACAAATACAAGATGAACCTGTACGGTTTCCACAGTGGCCAGCGCATGGGCCCTGTGTCTGCCATCGGGGTGACGGGTGAGTGGACAGTGGGAGCCACAGGGTGGGAGCTATGGGAGGGCCACCTCTTGCTCTTTGGTGATGACTGGTGGGGAATGTGACAGGGGTCTGGTCGGCACCATAGACTTGCTTGTGGCTGGGGCTGGGGCTCCCCTTGGGCCTTCCTGTGAGGTTGACCCCTGTCTCCTCCTGAGCGGAGAGGGGCCGTCGGGAGCTTTGCTGTGCTGGTGGCTGTCCCAGGTCCCCCACAGTTGACCCTGGAACTTGTCATGTGTCAGCTGATCAGGACCACCCAGCCCCAAGAATGGGCTTCTCTGAAATGACCTCAGGTCCCCCAGTCATAACCTTGGCTTCTCTCTCCTTTTCCCCAAGTCCCAAGGACATCCCCCAGGGACCCTGCCTCACTCTCTCTGTGTCCTTTTTTTCTCAGCTGCAGAGGAAGAGAACCCCAGCCCCACAGAACCCAGCACAGAGGCCCCGGAGCCCCCCGAAGAGCCGCTCCTGGAGGAGCTGACAGTGACAGGATCCTCCCCTGACTCGCTGAGCCTCTCCTGGACCGTCCCCCAGGGCCGCTTCGACTCCTTCACCATGCAGTACAAGGACAGGGATGGGCGGCCCCAGGTGGTGCGTGTTGGGGGCGAGGAGAGCGAGGTCACTGTAGGGGGCCTGGAGCCCGGGCACAAGTACAAGATGCACCTGTACGGCCTCCACGAGGGGCGGCGTGTGGGCCCGGTGTCCGCTGTGGGCGTCACGGGTGAGTGTGCACTGCAGAGCCCTCTGGGTTGGGTCTTAGGAAAGTGCAGCCTCCAGCATCTCTTCCACTAGGGACCCAGGATCCCAAGACCTCAAACCTATAATGCACCCTGTTCGCTAAAGCCTCAGGATGGGTGTGATCTGGGGACAGAGAGAGCAAATCCAGGAGAAGTGTCAGAGCCATGTGGGAGAGGCTCCCGGGGACAGGCCTCTCGGGAGGTGATTCACGGGCTGGTTTGTGGCTCTCTGCTTTTCCTCGGAACTCTATAGAGAACTCTTTTTGTGAGATTGGAACACATTTTTGAAATACAAATTAATTAAATTAATAAGTATTTGTTAAATAAAATTTCAAATGTATAAATAGAAAGAATAGTACAAAGACCTCAGGTACCCATCACCCTGCCACCCTCCTTCAATCAAATATCAACTTCTGGCCAGTCTGACTCATCTCTGCTCCATTGATTTCCTCCACTAGAATCACTAGAATGTTCTTTCTTTCCTTCTTTCTTTCTTTCTTTCTTTCTTTCTTTCTTTCTTTCTTTCTTTCTTTCTTTCTTTCTTTCTTTCTTTCTTTCTTTCTTCTTTCTTCTTTTTCTTTCTTTCTCTCTCTCTCTCTTTTTCTTTCTCTCTTTCTCTCTCTTTCTCTCTCTCTCTCTGTCTCTCTCTCTCCTTCTTTCCTTCTTTCTTCCTTTCTTTTGACAAGGTCTCACTCTGTCACCTAGGCTGGAGTCTACTGGCACAGTGACAATTCACTGCACTGCAGCCTCAACCTCCTGGGCTTAAGGGATCCTCCCACTTCAGCCTCCCAAATAGCTGGGACTACAAGCGCACTCCATCATGCCCAGCTAATTTTTTGTGTTTTCTGTAGAGACAGGGTTTAGCCATGTTACCCAGGCCAGTCTCGAACTCCTGGGCTCAAGTGATCCTCCTACCTCAGCCAAAGTAATGGGATTCCAGGTGTGAGCCACCACACCTGGCCTGAATGTTTTCTTTATTAACACCTTCATTGAGATATAATTCATGTGGCATAAAATACACTTGTTTTAAGTGTACAGCTTACTGATTTTAGTATCTTTACCTACTTGTGCAGCCATCATCACAATCTAATTTTAGAACTTTTCCATCACCCCCAAAAGAAATCTTGGGTCCAGACCCATTCCTATCTCAGCCCTAGTTTATAAACTAATCTAATTTTTTCTCTGTAGATTGCTTTTTCAGGACATTTCGTATAAATGGAATCACACAATATGTATCCTTTTGTGTCTGGCTTCTTTCACTGAGCATAATGTTTTTGAGGTTCATCAATGTAGCATGTAGAAGTACTACATTTACTACATTGCTATTGATTGATTGACTGATTGATTTTTTTTTAAGACAAATTCTCACTCTATTGCCCAGGCTACAGTGCAGTGGCATGATCATAGTTCACTGCAGCCCCAAAATTCCAGGCTCAAGCCATCTCAGCCCCCCAAGTAGCTGGGACCACAGGTGCTTGCCACACACTCAGCTAATTTTTAAAATTTTAAAATTTTTTTGTAGAGATGGGGTCTCCCAATATTACCCAGGCTGATATCAAACTCCTGGCTTCAAGGAATCCGCCTGCCTGGGCCTTACTTACAAAGTGCTGGGATAACAGGCATGAGCCACCTGCTCTCAGTCACTACATTGCTTTTTATTGCCAAACGGTATTGCATTGTATGGTTATACTACTGCAATATTTTAAAACGAACCACAGACACCCTATCCTTTCATCACCTTAAATATTTAAAGGTATATCTCTTTTCTGAAAAATTATTTTTAAAAAATCCACAATACAGCCAGGTGAGGTGGTTCATGCTTGATCCCAGCACTTTGGGCGGCCAAGGCAGTTGGATCACTTGAGGTAAAGAGTTTGAGACCAGCCTGACCAACATGGTGAAACCCCATCTCTACTAAAAAAGAAAAAAAAAAAATACAAAAAAGCAGAGCGTGGTGGCACGTGCCTATAGTCCCAGCTACTTGGGGGGTTGAGGCGCAAGAAATTGCTTGAACCCAGGAGGTGGAGGTTGCAGTAAGCCAAGATCGCGCCACTGCACTCCGGCCTGGGTGACAGAGCGAGACTCTGTGTCAATAAATAAATAAATAATAAAATTCCACAATACAATTAGCATACCTTGATAAATGAACAATCATGCCTTGATATCACGTATCCAGGTAGTGCTATAGTCTCCCGAGTGTCTCATAACTGTTGTTTTCCAATTCGTTGCTGAAATTAGGTTTATAGAAGGAGGATACATTGCAATTGAGAAAACTGAAATGTTGGGTAGAGCAGTCAGGGAAGGCCCAGAAGAAGGTGGCTTTTGAACAGACTTAAAGGAAGGGTGGGGATAAGCCATGAAGATATCTGGGGAAAGAACATTTAGGTGGAGGGAACAGTCACTGCAAAAGTGCTGCGGTAGGAGGCCACCTGGCATGTTTGAGGGACCATAAGGAAGCCACAAAAGACTGTAATGATTATAATCAGAAATCGATCTTCAGTTAGGCCCAGGCTGGGCCCACCTTCTGACCTGAGTTCAAGCAGCTGGGGCCTCAACAGCTCCTTCCAGCAACAGAAAAGATTCTGTTTCTATCTCTTCCCAGCCCCCAAAGAGGAGTCCCCTGATGCTCCTCTTGTGAAGCCGCGCCTAGGGGAGATGACAGTGAGAGACACCACCTCCGACTCCCTCAGCCTGTCCTGGACAGTCCCCGAGGGTCAGTTTGACCATTTCTTGGTCCAGTACAAGAATGGGGACGGGCAGCCCAAGGTGGTGCGGGTGCCGGGACACGAGGACGGGGTCACCATCTCGGGCCTGGAGCCAGACCACAAGTATAAGATGAACCTGTATGGCTTCCATGGTGGCCAGCGCATGGGCCCTGTGTCTGCTGTTGGTTTAACTGGTGAGTGTGCAGTAGGGCACTGGGCCCTGCCCTGAACTAGACTCAGTTTCCCCTTTATTGTCAGTATCTGGTGGCTTTATTTTACTTTCCCTGAGCCTCTCAAGCTCCTGGGAATGGTTCTGCTGGTGCCTTCACTCCAAGCCTTTGGTATTGCCCCAGGTCTTCTACCCTTTACACATGGGCTTTTTGGGTTCTCAAAGAGGTGGGGGACCAGGAAAATAACACAGACTGAGGTACACCTGGGGTTGACCATAGCCTCAGCCCATTTGAGCTGTGTGACCTCAAGAGAATCACATAACCTGTCTGGGCATGGTGACTCATGCCTGTAATCCCAGCACTTTGGGAGGCTGAAGGGGGCAGATCACCTGAGGTCAGGAGTTCGAGACCAGCCTGGCCAACATCGTGAAACCCCCATCTCTAATAAAAATACAAAAACTAGCTGGGTGTGGTGACACATGCCTGTAGTCCCATCTACTTGGGAGGCTAAGGCAGGAGAATGGCTTGAACCCAGGAGGCAGAGGTTGCAGTGAGCCAAGATCGAGCCACTGCACTCCAGCCTGGGTGACAGAGCGAGACTCTATCTCAAAAAAACAAAACAAACAAACAAACAAAAAACACACACAAACCCTCTCTGTACCTCCTTTTCCTCATCTGTAAAGAAGGAATAACCATGCCTGTCCTGAAGGATAGGTGGGAGTGTGGTTTGGCTCTCACACACAATGAGAGATAACTGCAGTCTTTCCCTTCTGAGGAAAGTAGGAAGTTCCTGAAAATCCCTTAGGGCAAATTCTCATAATTATCACTGATTTCCGTTGGAAAAATTGTATGTGTTCTCTAAGCCCCCAAATTAATACCCATTTACTTTTAAAACAACACTGAATCCTGTTAACATGGATACTATTACTTTAATTACAAATATTGGCCATGTGCACAACCTAACAAGGCATTTTCCCTTCATTACCCTGTAACTCGGCTCTCTGATGCTTTTGTGAAGCGCTTATAGCTGTTACCCCCTAGATGCTTAAGACTCAGTTCTCAAAAAGAACAGACAAATGAAATGTGATGATTTTGTAATTCTATGAAGGCAGAATAAAACCCTATGAAGAGCAGAAAAGATTAAAGAAATCAATGAAAACAAAGCAGTTGATTTCATACGGGCCAAAAGAGCTGGCAAAACTGGAGGTGCACTCTCTGCCATAAGTTAGCAGAGCTACTGCCAGCTCCAGAGACAACTCAGCTGCAAAGATGCCCTCATGCGGTCTCATCTCTACCCTCAGCTGTAAAATCTAAGTTGGTTTCTAAAAATGCTCAGAATTAGGTGGAATATCCAAGCCCAAGTGGATGAACCTCCTGATACAACTTGCCTGTTATACTTGGTTGGTGTTCTTTGTTTTCTTTCTTTCTTTTTTTTTTTCTTCTTTTTTTTTGAGATGGAGTCTCACTCTGTCACCCAGGCTCTCAGGCTGGAGTGCAGTGGTATGATCTCAGCTCATTGCAATCTCTGCCTCCCGGATCCAAGCAATTCTCCTGCCTCAGCCTTCTGAGTAGCTGGGATTACAGGCATGCACCAGCACACCTGGCTAATATTTGTACTTTTAGTAGAGACAGGATTTCACTACGTTAGCCAGGCTGGTCTCTAGCTCCTGACCTCAGGTGATCTGCCCGCCTCAGCCTCCCAAAGTACTGGGATTACAGGCCTGAGCTACCTCGCCCAGCCCTGGTTGCTGTTCTTTTTTTTTTTTTTTTTTTTTTTAATTATTATTTTTTGAGACAGAGTCTTGCTATCTCCAGGCTGGAGTGCAGTGGCGCGATCTCGGCTCACTGTAAGCTCCGCCTTCCAGGTTCACGCCATTCTCCCGCCTCAGCTTCTCAAGTAGCTGAGACTACAGGCGCTCGCCACCATGCCTGGCTAAGTTTTTGTATTTTTAGTAGAGACGGGGTTTCACCGTGTTAGCCAGAATGGTCTCGATCTCCTGACCTCGTGATCTGCCCGTCTCGACCTCCCAAAATGCTGGGATTACAGGCCTGAGCCACCGCGCCCGGCCCTGGTTGGTATTCTTATAAAGTATCAGTTCTGTCCTGCAAAACAAATTTGCTTGGCAGCTCCTGAGGGTTCCAGGCATGCACACTGAGCATCACGGGGATGCCCCTGAGCATCATGACTTCACCACAGGTGTGGTGTTAACTGAGCATCCAAAGCAGAAGAATGAGATCCTAAGCTTGGGGCACCAGCATCCAGGCTGTGGGCCCCTGGTGTGTCTAAGAGAATCCCAGAGTCTCTTGGCTAAAAGGAGGCCCACCAGGGCATGTCCACCCATTCTCTCTATTTTCTGATGCAGCCCCAGGAAATGATGAAGAAATGGCCCCAGCCCTGACAGAATCTCCCACCCCCGAACCCCCCATCAAGCCTCGCCTGGGGGAGCTGACCGTGACAGATGCCACCCCTGACTCCCTCAGCCTCTCCTGGACGGTTCCTGAGGGACAGTTTGACCACTTCCTGGTCCAGTACAAGAATGGGGATGGGCAGCCCAAGACAACGCGGGTGCCAGGACATGAGGACGGGGTCACCATCTCCGGCCTGGAGCCATACCATAAATACAAGATGAACCTGTACGGGTTCCACAGTGGCCAGCGCGTGGGCCCCGTGTCTGCCATCAGGGTGACGGGTGAGTGAACGATGGGAGCCCCAGGGTGGGAGCCGTGGGAGGGTCACCCTCTTGCTCTTTGGTGACGACTGGTGGGGAATGTGACAGGGGTCTGGTCAGCACCACAGACCTGCTTGTCGCTGGGGCTGGGGCTCCCGTTGTACCTTTTTGTGTGGTTGACCCCTGGCTCCTGAGCAGGGAGGGGCCATCGGGAGTTTTGCTGTGCTGGTGGCTGTGCCAGGTCCTTCACAGCTGACCCTGGAATTTGTCATGTGTGTTAGCTGTCAGCTGAGCAGGACCACCCAGCCCCAAGAATGGGCCTCCCTGAACTGACCTCAAGCCCCCTAGTCACAGCCCTGGCTTCTCCCTCCTTTTCCCCACGATGTGAGCACATCCCCCAGGGACCTTACCATCCTCTCTGTGTCCCTTTTTCTCAGCTGCAGAGGAAGAGACCCCCAGCCCCACAGAACCCAGCACGGAGGCCCCGGAGCCCCCCGAGGAGCCGCTCCTGGGGGAGCTGACAGTGACAGGATCCTCCCCTGACTCGCTGAGCCTCTCCTGGACCGTCCCCCAGGGCCGCTTCGACTCCTTCACCGTGCAGTACAAGGACAGGGACGGGCGGCCCCAGATGGTGCGTGTCGGGGGCGAGGAGAGCGAGGTCACCGTGGGGAGCCTGGAGCCCGGGCACAAGTACAAGATGCACCTGTACGGCCTCCACGAGGGGCGGCGCGTGGGCCCGGTGTCTACCGTGGGCGTGACTGGTGAGTAGTGCTTGGGGTCTCAGGGGAGAACTACCTTTCCCTCATGGGTACCTGGTTTTCTGCTGTGCCTTTTCACCAAGCCCTGGGGGTCCAGGACTTGTCTCCTGTGTCCCGCCCTCACTCTGTGCCCTGTGGCTGTGTCCTGCCCTCGCTCTCTGCCCCGTGGCTGTGTCCCGCCCTCGCTCTGTGCCCCATGGCTGTGTCCCGCCCTCGCTCTGTGGCCCGTGGCTGTGGCCCACCCTCGCTCTGTGGCCCGTGGCTGTGCCCCGCCCTCGCTCTGTGCCCCGTGGCTGTGGCCCATGCTAGTGGTTTACTTGTTCACTTTGGCGTGGCCTCCCTCTAATGGTCAAACACTGATAACCTCCAAGGGTGAAATATGTCAGGCGCACACCAAGCCTGACTTACAAGAATTTTCCTTTCTTTCCATCTTAATCGCAGCATTCTTACAACCACATACACAAATGCACACAAGAGAAACAATCCAATGTCAAACCAAGTTGGGATGACTAAATAATTTAGGCAACATCTATAAAAAGAGTTATTATGCCACCACTGAAATGTTTTAACATAAGACCCTTACTTTATAATGTTACATTGAAAAAAGAGAGCCTAGGCTGGGCACGGTGGCTCACGCCTGTTATCCCAGCACTTTGGGAGGCCGAGGCGGGCTGATCCCCTGCGGTCAGGAGTTCCAGACCAGCCTGGCCAACATGGTGAAACCCCATCTCTACTAAAACTACAAAAATTAGCCAAGCGTGGTGGCACATGCCTGTAATCGCAGTTACTTGGGAGGTGGAGGCACAAGAATCACTTGAACCTCGGAGGCAGAGGTTGTAGTGAGCCGAGATCACCACTGCACTCCAGCCTGGCTGATAGAGCCAAACTCAGTCTCAAAAAAGAAGAAAAAGGAGCCCAAATTTTTGTAAGATGCTAATCACAACCATTTGAAAGTAACAAGTATGGCAAGAAGACTGGAAAGAAATACATCCCACCGGTTGCATGATTTGTTAGATAGAATAGAATGTTCCAGCACATTTTTTTTCTGTATTATTCTATTCTGCATAGTCCAACTTTTCTTAAATGGCAAACATTTCTTTTATAATCAGGGGAAGGGAAAAGAGAAAGTATATAATGTCTTCTCCTTCTTTACACTCCATCTGTCCTACTCCCCTATCACTTTTGCGGCTTATTTCATTTCTTTCCTTCTTTTTTTTTTTTGAGATGAAGTTTCGCTCTTGTCACCCAGGCTGGAGTGCAATGGTCCGATCTCGCCTCACTGCAACCTCTGCCTCCTGGGTTCAAGGGATTCTCCTGTCTCAGCCTCCCGAGTAGCTGGGACTACAGGCATGTGCCACCACATCCGGCTACTTTTGTATTTTCAGTAGAGATGGCGTTTCTCCATGTTGGTCAGGCTGGTCTCAAACTCCTAACCTCAGGTGATCTGCCCGCCTTGGTCTCCCAAACTGCTGGGATTACAGGCGTGAGCCACCGCACCTGGCCAGACTTACTTCATTTCGAATTCTGAGAAAGTTCAAAATGTCTAGTCCATAAGAAATTGGAGGGGTGGGGATCATGAGGTGAATTGAATTCCAAACATGCAGTCAGGCTGCCTTTTCTTTTCTTTTTTTTTTTTTTTTTTTTGAGACGGAGTCTCACTCTGTCACCCGGGCTGGAGTGCAGTGGCCGGATCTCAGCTCACTGCAAGCTCCGCTTCCCAGGTTCACGCCATTCTCCTGCCTCAGCCTCCCGAGTAGCTGGGACTACAGGCGCCCGCCACCTCGCCCGGCTAGTTTTTTGTATTTTTTAGTAGAGACGGGGTTTCACAGTGTTAGCCAGGATGGTCTCGATCTCCTGACCTCGTGATCCGCCCGTCTCAGCCTCCCAAAGTGCTGGGATTACAGGCTTGAGCCACCGCGCCCGGCCCAGGCTGCCTTTTCTAAGTCATCCTCAGCCAGGATGTTATGCCTGGTTTAGAGTATTTTTCGAGAATTCCTACTGATGGGGAAGAATCAGCCCTGCTGAGAGGCGGTCTCTTGCAGGGCAGGTCGCCACCTCTATGATACCAAGTGAGGAGCGAACTCATCTCCCAAAGGCCAGCCAGCCAAAGGAAACAGTCTCACTCAGCATCCTTGATTCCTGAGGGGGGCCTCGTTTCCATATGCGTGCTCAGAGGACCATCTGAGTTTTGGGAAACGGGGAATAGGGAAATGATTGGAAAATGAACATTAGAAACATTCACACTCTGGGGGTAAGCGGTTCTGGTCCACGTTCAGTTTTATATTCCTACCCCCACCGTGGGGAAGCACAGAACCGACCGAGGACAGGCTGAGGGCCCCACCCCTGCCCCTCCTGTTCCATCTGTACTGCTACCCCACCCCCAGCCCACACCCGAGGACAGGCTGAGGGCCCCACCCCTGCCCCTCCTGTTCCATCTGTACTGCTACCCCACCCCCAACCCACACCCGAGGACAGGCTGAGGGACCCACCCCTGCCCCTCCTGTTCCATCTGTACTGCTACCCCACCCCCAACCCACACTCGATTATTATTTGTTGTAGCCCAGAATTTCTTTCTTTCTTTTTTTTTTTTTTTTTTTTTGAGACGGAGTCTCACTCTGTTGCCCAGGCTGGAGTGCAGTGGTGTGATCTCAGCTCACTGCAACCTCTACCTCCCAGGTTCAAGCGATTCTCCTGCCTCAGCCTCCTGAGTAGCTGGGACTACAGGTGCATACCACCACGTCTGGTTAATTTTTGTATGTTTAGTAGAGACAGGGTTTCATGACGTTGGCCAGGCTGGGCTCGAATTCCCGACCCCAGGCGATCCACCCGCCTCGGCCTCCCAAAATGCTAGGATTACAAGCATGAACCACCACTCCCGGCCCAGAATTTCTTTTGTAGCCCACATTTTTCTAGTGAAAATAATATAGCAACACTATGTGGAAAGCCTGAAAAACAGAAAAACAGAATCTCATAGTCCTGCTTTCTCCCCCAGCTGGCGGCATTAATAACAATGTGTGTAGTGCACATTTCCTTTCTGCATTTTGCATGCAGAGCATGTTTTAAAGTTGCAATCAGTGTTCATAAAATTCTTGGCTCTTCCTTTTTTGTACACAAGTACATTGTAATCATTCACCTTGCGGCCACACAACCAGCATTAATCATCGTTTCAATGGTTGTTTGATGTGTGGTGGTGAAAGCTCTAACAGAATTAATCCTCTTCTACGGGTCATTTGTGTTCCTGACACATTTGCTGTCATGAATAATCCCATCATGAATTCTTCCATGCTATAACTTTTTCCTGCTTTAATAATTTGCTTAGGATAGATGCCCAGAACTGGGATTATTGGGTCAAAGGAAATGAGAATTACTTTGGCTCCTGACACTATGTCTCAGTTGCCTTCTGGAGGTTTGCAACAGTGCAGCTCTGCCAGCAGTACAGGCCCGGGGCTCGGGGATACCTCACCGGCCTAAATGACGAACACAAAACTGCCCCAGCCCTCAGCCTGCTCTGGAGGGGCGCATTTGATGCATGACCTCTGTTGACAGCACTGGCAAAGCAAGTCGCCCTTAAACCCTTAAACCCTTAAACCCTGTATCCCCCCTATATAATCTTTCAGCCCCACAAGAGGATGTGGACGAGACCCCCAGCCCCACAGAACCAGGCACAGAGGCCCCGGAGCCCCCCGAGGAGCCACTCCTGGGGGAGCTGACAGTGACAGGATCCTCCCCTGACTCGCTGAGCCTCTCCTGGACCGTCCCCCAAGGCCACTTCGACTCCTTCACTGTACAATATAAGGACAGGGACGGGCGGCCCCAGGTGGTGCGTGTCGGGGGCGAGGAGAGCGAGGTCACCGTGGGGGGCCTGGAGCCCGGACGCAAATACAAGATGCACCTGTACGGCCTCCACGAAGGGCAGCGCCTGGGCCCGGTGTCTGCCGTGGGCATCACAGGTGAGTGAGTGTGGGTGGGGCAGGGTCGGAAGACAGCCCTAGAAAATGTGCCCTTCTCTACTATTTTCCTATACATATTTCTGTCTTGATGGGGCTCACATTGAAAGGAATGTATCAACATTATGGAAAGGCATGCATGGAGAGACAGGCTGCGATCCAGCAAATGAAGCAAAGGCGGGTGAGCATGTGATAGGGAGGCCCAGGGCTCAGGTCAGGACCAGAGAGGGACGCCTAAGCCACCCTGCCCGTGGGTACCTAGGGGACAGCCATGACCTGAGGCCAGGCAGGCCTTAGCCTGGTGACAGCTTTAGAGAGGAGGTGAAGTGTGCCAGATCATCACAGCTGGTGCAAAGTCCGGGAGGCTAGAAAGAGCATGGTGTGTGGGAAGCACTGAGGGTTGAGTGGGGTGTCCTTTGCGGTGAGTAGATCATCCTGAAGTGTGGGAGCAGAGGAGGGGACCGCTCACCAGGCCTGGGGTCTCCCAGGGATGAGGTTGCTCAGGTCTGTGCTGAGACGGCCCCAGCAGCTGTGCCTGTGTAAAGCTCATCCGTGGGGGCTGAAGATGGGGATGGGGTGACAGGGAGCCTGGAGGCAGGGAGGCCAGTAGGCAGTTGGTGGCCTTGGTGAGAGGTGACCGTGGCCCAAACCAGGCCCGGGGACTGGAGGTGGGGAGGAAGGTATCCGGGGAATTCAGGGTAAAGATGCCCTGAGGCTGCTGGCAGCTGGTGAGGGGCCAGGTCCAGGAACACGCCCCAAGCTCTGGCCTCGGGAGGGGTGTGCTGAGCTTGTTGGGGAGCAAAGACAGAAGCCCAGTGAACAAAAGATGGCGAGGAGACCCCAGTGCAGGGAGGCCGAGGGTGCAGAGGCCGAGTGGGGCTGTGCTCAGAAGAGTGGTGGTGCTGGAGGGACAGGGAGAGGTGGCCTGGGTGTTGGGAGGTGGGGGTGAGGTGGGGGCTGAGGGCAGGGGTCAGGGTGAGGGATAGGAAAGGCCAGGAGAGGAGAGCAAGAAGAGCTTTGCTGGAGGCGCTGTGGGCAGCGTCGTCCTGCTCTCGGGCACTTTGTGTTTTGTGACACATCCTTTCTATGCTGAACTGAGGACCCAGGGACCTCACTGTCCCCATACCTGTCTGTCCAGCTCCAGAGGATGAAGCCGAGACCACCCAAGCAGTGCCCACCACGACCCCTGAGCCCCCCATCAAGCCTCGCCTAGGGGAGCTGACAGTGACTGACGCCACCCCCGATTCCCTCAGCCTGTCCTGGACGGTCCCCGAGGGCCAGTTTGACCACTTCCTGGTCCAGTACAGGAATGGGGACGGGCAGCCCAAGGCGGTGCGGGTGCCGGGGCATGAGGACGGGGTCACCATCTCAGGCCTGGAGCCAGACCACAAGTACAAGATGAACCTGTACGGCTTCCACGGTGGCCAGCGCGTGGGTCCCATGTCTGTCATCGGGGTGACGGGTGAGTGAACAGTGGGAGCCACAGGGTGGGAGCTGTGGGAGGGTCCCCCTCTTGCTCTTTGGTGATGACTGGTGGGGAATGTGACAGGCCTGCTTGTGGCTGGGGCTCCCCTTGGGCCTTCCTGTGAGGTTGACCCCTGGCTCCTCCTGAGCAGGGAGGGGCCATCAGGAGTTTTACCGTGCTGCTGGTTGTCCCAGGTCCCCCACAGCTGACCCTGGAACTTGTCATGTGTGTTAGCTGTCAGCTGAGCAGGACCCCCCAGCCCCAAGAATGGGCTTTTCTGAAATGATGTCACGTACCCAGTAGTGGCCGTGGTTTCTCCCTCTTTCCCCTGAAGACCTGAGCACATCACCCAAGGACCTGGCATCCTCTCTATATCTCCTTTTCTCAGCTGCAGAGGAAGAGACCCCCAGCCCCACAGAACCCAGCACGGAGGCCCCGGAGCCCCCTGAGGAGCCGCTCCTGGGGGAGCTGACAGTGACAGGATCCTCCCCTGACTCGCTGAGCCTCTCCTGGACCGTCCCCCAGGGCCGCTTCGACTCCTTCACCGTGCAGTACAAGGACAGGGACGGGCGGCCCCAGGTGGTGCGTGTTGGGGGCGAGGAGAGCGAGGTCACCGTGGGGGGCCTGGAGCCTGGGCGCAAATACAAGATGCACCTGTACGGCCTCCATGAGGGGCGGCGTGTGGGCCCAGTGTCCGCTGTGGGTGTGACAGGTGAGTGTTTGTGAGTGAGGCCGGGTGGGGAAGATGGCCTTGGAAGATGTTGCTTTCTCTGCAACTTCACGAAAACAAAAATATTCTCACCCGTCGGGCTTCTTTTGCACGTTTCCATGCTTGGGGATCTTGCTAAGAGGCAGACTGGGATTCAACAGGTTTAGGCTAGGGCCAGAGATTCTGCATTTCCAATAAGAAATGATGCAGATGCTGCTGGCCCATGATCACCCCCCTTGAGTAGCAAAGTTCCTCAGGACAAAGGAATTGGACCCTCTTTTGAAATCTGTTGAAGAGAATTTTTCTGCGTCCCTGATTCCTGGTAGTGTGCTTTCTTTGTGGAGTTGACTGGGGGCCGTGAAGGAAGACAGAAGGCAGTGAGGGGCAGCGTGTTGACGGCGCACTCTGGAAGCCCACCACTGGAACAGGAATAGGAACAGACCTTTCCCTCCAGTGGACCAATTTGTTCATTCAGCAAAGAATTCCATGCCCTGATCCCGGCACTGTAATTTTAGGGTATCAATGTCTTCTGGCCAACGACCTCCAGAAACTCACCAAAAATTGAACGGATGGAATTATGCTCTGTGCAGTGCAGGAGGACTGTGGGCTGACTCAGGAAGAGGCTTTAGAAAGACATTGTTAAGGAACTGGGCTTGTGGTGGTATTTTGGGAAAGCGTTTAAGGAAGCAAGGTTTTGCTCTGTATTAGACGCTGTCAGGAAGAAGGGATAACCTGTTACCAGGCGTCTCACTAAGTCTTATCTTTGCGGGGGTCAACTAGAGCAAGGCCAAAGCTGCCGTTGGTAAAGAAGCAACTGTCACTCAGATTAGCTGGATGGGTGATGTTTGGTTATTTTTGTGCTTTGGAAAGTGTTAAGAGTTTGTCTATACTGAGACATGATCACAGACTGGCCTTGTTCTTGCCTTGATCCATCCTACTGACTAATGACCTAGTCTGATGTTGATGTTCCATGAAATTGTCTGTGTTCAACTGGACCACGCCAAGACCAGACTGTGCCAGGCCAGTCCCAAGCAACCGTGGCCTGGCTGAGGGAAAGGGCAGCTCACGGGTGTCAGGGCTGCTTTTTTCTTTCATAGGCAGAAGCTGGAAAGTGACACACACAAGTTCATGTTTTCATGGGGCTCACAGTTGTGGGCACAAGCGGAAAACCAGAAAGTAAGCAAAGAAGGATGAGCATGTGGAGCCCAGGGGCCAAGCCAGGATTGGGAAGGGACAATGAAGTCACCCTGACCACAAGTACCCAGGGGACAGCCAGGACCTGAGGCCAGGCAGGCCTTAGCTTGGTGACAGCTTTAGAGAGGAGGTGAAGCGTGTCGGATCATCACAGCTAGTGCAAAGGCCAGGAGGCTAGAAAGCACGGCACGTGAGAGGCACTGAGGATTGAGTGGGGTGTCCTTTGCAGTGGGTGGATTGTCCTGAAGTGTGGGAGCAGAGGAGGGGACCGCTCACCGTGCCTGGGGTCTCCCAGGGATGAGGAGGTGGTTGCTCAGGTCTGTGCTGAGACAGCCCCAGCAGCTGTGCCTGTGTGAAGCTCATCCGTGGGGGCTGAAGATGGGGATGGGGTGACAGGGAGCCTGGCAGCAGGGAGGCCAGTAGGCAGTTGGTGGCCTTGGTGAGAGGTGACCGTGGCCCAAACCAGGCCCGGGGACTGGAGGTGGGGAGGAAGGTATCCGGGGAATTCAGGGTAAAGATGTCCTGAGGCTGCTGGCAGCTGGTGAGGGGCCAGGTCCAGGAACACGCCCCAAGCTCTGGCCTCGGGAGGGGTGTGCTGAGCTTGTTGGGGAGCAAAGACAGAAGCCCAGTGAACAAAAGATGGCGAGGAGACCCCAGTGCAGGGAGGCCGAGGGTGCAGAGGCCGAGTGGGGCTGTGCTCAGAAGAGAGGCGGTGCTGAAGGGACAGGGAGAGGTGGCCTGGGTGTTGGGAGGTGGGAGTGAGGTGGGGGCTGAGGGCAGGGGTCAGGGTGAGGGATAGGAAAGGCCAGGAGAGGAGAGCAAGAAGAGCTTTGCTGGAGGCGCTGTGGGCAGCATCGTCCTGCTCTCGGGCACTTTGTGTTTTGTGACACATCCTTTCTATGCTGAACTGAGGACCCAGGGACCTCACTGTCCCCATACCTGTCTGTCCAGCTCCAGAGGATGAAGCCGAGACCACCCAAGCAGCACCCACCACGACCCCTGAGCCCCCCATCAAGCCTCGCCTGGGGGAGCTGACAGTGACTGACGCCACCCCCGATTCCCTCAGCCTGTCCTGGACGGTCCCCGAGGGCCAGTTTGACCACTTCCTGGTCCAGTACAGGAATGGGGACGGGCAGCCCAAGGTGGTGCGGGTGCCAGGGCACGAGGACGGGGTCACCATCCCAGGCCTGGAGCCAGACCACAAGTACAAGATGAACCTGTACGGCTTCCACGGTGGCCAGCGCGTGGGTCCCATGTCTGTCATCGGGGTGACGGGTGAGTGGATGGTGGGAGCCCAGGGTGGGGCCTGTGGGAGGGTCCCCCTTTCTCTGGTGATGGGTGAACTGACCCAGGAAGCCCCTCTGCTCTTGGCTGAGCCTTGGTACCTTTGTGCTTTTCCTCACTTCCCTGAGGACTGACAGCTCTTCCTGGGTGGAGAAGGGCCCTGTGAGCTCTGTTGGTGGCTGTCCCAAGTTCCCCAGCACTGACCTCAGAGCTTGTCATGTGTGTTGACTGCAAGCTGAGCAAGACCGCCCAGCTCCAAAGATGGGCCTCTCCAGGCTGACCTCCGGACCCCCACTCATGGCCACAGCTTCGCTCTCCTTCCCCGAAACCCTCAAGGACATCCCCCAGGGAAGCTTCCTCACCTTCTCTGTCCCCTCTTCTCAGCTGCAGAGGAAGAAACTCCCGCCCCCACAGAACCCAGCACGGAGGCCCCGGAGCCCCCTGAGGAGCCGCTCCTGGGGGAGCTGACAGTGACAGGATCCTCCCCTGACTCGCTGAGCCTCTCCTGGACCGTCCCCCAGGGCCGCTTCGACTCCTTCACCGTGCAGTACAAGGACAGGGACGGGCGGCCCCAGGTGGTACGTGTTGGGGGCGAGGAGAGCAAGGTCACCGTGGGGAGCCTGGAGCCCGGACGCAAATACAAGATGCACCTGTACGGCCTCCACGAGGGGCGGCGCGTGGGCCCAGTGTCTGCTGTGGGTGTGACAGGTGAGTGAGTGTGAGTGAGGCAGGCTGGGGAAGATGGCCCTGGAAGACACTGCTGTCTCTCCAGTCTTCATGAAAACATACTCTCAAGAGTATTCCTTCCTTTGAGTATCCAAATGCCTGCGGATTTTTGTTAAAAGGCAGATTTGGATTCAGCAGGTTTGGCGTAGGGTCAGAGACTCTTCTCTTCTTTTTTTTTCCCCTTTTTTTTTTTTTGCAGTCTCACTTTGTCACCCAGGCTGGAGTACAGTGTCTCGATCTCGGTTCACTGCAACCTCCGCCTCCCAGGTTCAAGTGATTCTCCTGCCTCAGCCTCCTGAGTAACTGGGACTACCGGCGTGCGCCACCATGCCCAGCTAATTTTTTGTATTTTTAGTAGAGATGGGTTTCAGCAGGTTGGCCAGGATGGTCTCGATCTCCTGACCTCGTGATCTGCCCGCCTCGGCCTCCCAAAGTGCTGGGATTACAGGCGTGAGCCACCGTGCCCCGCCAGCCATCCATTTTTAACAAGATTCTTCTTGATCTTGATGCCACTGGTCCAAGGAACACACTTTTTTGTGTTTTTTATTGTAGTAAAGTACTTATGATATAATTCGCCATTCTAATCACTTTCCAGTATACAGTCCAGTATAAAGTCCACTCACATTGCTGTGGACCACCACCCTCCACTTCCAGAACTCCTCTTCCCACACTGGAACTTCCTGCCCACTAGACACAAACCCCATTCTCCCCTTGCCCCAACCCCTGGCAACACCATTCTATTCTCTGTCTCTTATCAATTTGACTTCAGGTACCTCATATAAGTGCAATCATACAATATTTGTCTTTTTCGAATAGTTCATTTTGTTAAATACAATGTCTTTAAGGTTCATCTATGTCGTAGCATCCGTCAGAATTTCCTTTATATTTTATTTTCATTTTTATTTTTTGTGGTGATGGGGTCCTGTTACGTTGCCCAGGCTGGTCTCAAACTCCTGGCCTCAAGCAATTCTCCCACCTCGACCTCCCAAAGTGCTGGGATTACAGGCAAGCGCCACTGCACCTGGCCAGAACTTCCTTCCTTTTCAGGCTGAATAATGTTTCGTTTTATACATACTCATCCTTTCATCCATTGATGGACATCTGGGTTGCCTCCACCTCTTAGCTATCATGAATAATGCTGCTATGAATATTTATGTGCAAATCACAGAACACCTTTGTAGTAAAGCTCCTCCCAATAACAGATTCGGAAACTCTCTTAGAATTTGTTGAAGCAAATTTTTCTTGTATTCCTGAATCCTCACAGAGGTTAGGCTCAGAATTAGGGTTCATATCCTAATGGGATAAGTTCCTGTCCTAATGGGGCTGACGTCGTGGGGGATAGGCTGTAGACCAGTAAGAAAGCAAACGTGGGTGAGCATGTGACAGGAAACCCAGGGCCAGGCAGGAATATCTAAGCCACCCTGCCCATGGGTACCCAGGGGACAGCCATGACCTGAGGCCAGGCAGGCCTTAGCCTGGTGACAGCTTTAGAGAGGAGGTGAAGTGTGCCAGATCATCACAGCTGGTGCAGAGGCCGGGAGGCTAGAAAGAGCATGGTGTGTGGGAAGCACTGAGGGTTGAGTGGGGTGTCCTTTGCGGTGAGTAGATCATCCTGAAGTGTGGGAGCAGAGGAGGGGACCGCTCACCAGGCCTGGGGTCTCCCAGGGATGAGGAGGTGGTTGCTCAGGTCTGTGCTGAGACAGCCCCAGCAGCTGTGCCTGTGTGAAGCTCATCCGTGGGGGCTGAAGATGGGGATGGGGTGACAGGGAGCCTGGAGGCAGTTGGTGGCCTTGGTGAGAGGTGACCGTGGCCCAAACCAGGCCCGGGGACTGGAGGTGGGGAGGAAGGTATCCGGGGAATTCAGGGTAAAGATGCCCTGAGGCTGCTGGCAGCTGGTGAGGGGCCAGGTCCAGGAACACGCCCCAAGCTCTGGCCTCGGGAGGGGTGTGCTGAGCTTGTTGGGGAGCAAAGACAGAAGCCCAGTGAACAAAAGATGGCGAGGAGACCCCAGTGCAGGGAGGCCGAGGGTGCAGAGGCCGAGTGGGGCTGTGCTCAGAAGAGAGGCGGTGCTGGAGGGACAGGGAGAGGTGGCCTGGGTGTTGGGAGGTGGGGGTGAGGTGGGGGCTGAGGGCAGGGGTCAGGGTGAGGGATAGGAAAGGCCACAGGAGAGGAGAGCAAGAAGAGCTTTGCTGGAGGCGCTGTGGGCAGCGTCGTCCTGCTCTCGGGCACTTTGTGTTTTGTGACACATCCTTTCTATGCTGAACTGAGGACCCAGGGACCTCACTGTCCCCATACCTGTCTGTCCAGCTCCAGAGGATGAAGCCGAGACCACCCAAGCAGTGCCCACCACGACCCCTGAGCCCCCCATCAAGCCTCGCCTGGGGGAGCTGACAGTGACTGACGCCACCCCCGATTCCCTCAGCCTGTCCTGGACGGTCCCCGAGGGCCAGTTTGACCACTTCCTGGTCCAGTACAGGAATGGGGATGGGCAGCCCAAGGCGGTGCGGGTGCCGGGGCATGAGGACGGGGTCACCATCTCAGGCCTGGAGCCAGACCACAAGTACAAGATGAACCTGTACGGCTTCCACGGTGGCCAGCGCGTGGGTCCCATGTCTGTCATCGGGGTGACGGGTGAGTGAACAGTGGGAGCCACAGGGTGGGAGCTGTGGGAGGGTCCCCCTCTTGCTCTTTGGTGATGACTGGTGGGGAATGTGACAGGGGTCTGGTCAGCACCACAGACCTCCTTGTGGCTGGGGCTGGGGCTCCCCTTGGGCCTTCCTGTGAGGTTGACCCCTGGCTCCTCCTGAGCAGAGAGGGGCCGTCGGGAGCTTTGCTGTGCTGGTGACTGTCCCAGGTCCCCCACAGCTGACCCCGGAACTTGTCATGTGTGTTAGCTGTCAGCTGAGCAGGACCCCCCAGCCCCAAGAATGGGCCTCTCTGAACTGACCTCAGGTCCCCCAGTCATAGCCTTGGCTTCTCCCTCATTTTCCCCAGGACCCAAGGACATCCCCCCTACTCTCTCTCTCTCCTTTTCAGCTGCAGAAGAAGAGACCCCCAGCCCCACAGAACCCAGCTCGGAGGCCCCAGAGCCCCCCGAGGAGCCGCTCCTGGGGGAGCTGACAGTGACAGGATCCTCCCCTGACTCGCTGAGCCTCTCCTGGACCGTCCCCCAGGGCCACTTCGACTCCTTCACCGTGCAGTACAAGGACAGGGACGGGCAACCCCAGGCAGTGCGTGTCGGGGGCGAGGAAAGCGAGGTCACCGTGGGGGGCCTGGAGCCCGGGCGCAAGTACAAGATGCACCTGTACGGCCTCTACGAGGGGAGGCGCGTGGGCCCGGTGTCCGCCCTGGGCGTCACAGGTGAGTTGGGGGACAGGCCCTCGTCCCCAGGTTTACCTCTGTAGCCCCCTTGTGTTTCTCCTTTGGATCTTGGCACCTCTTATGACTGAGCCTCTAGGTTTCTGTCTTTTCTCCCATCTTGTAATGATCCTGCCTCATCCTTGGATTCTGGAGACTGTGTGGAGTCAGATGGGCAGGTAGTCCATGCCATGTTTGTTGTAGTTTCCTTCCTCCCATCGTGATCTGGAACCTCCAGGTTGCTCGTGCTCATTTGTTAGTCTTCAGGCTCCTTAAGGAGTATTTTAGTGGCTCAGAAAGTGCTTCAGATTCAGCTGCCCAGATCTGCCTGTGCCTTCGAATGTAGTGATTGTGCGACTTTGCAGGCGTTTCCTAACCTTATGCTTCAGATCCCTGCAAAGTTGGGGTGATGATAATAATGGCATCTACTTCATATGTTGTGCAAAGGGTTGCGTGCACCACTGTTTGTGGGCTGCTTACAGCAATGCAGGGCACAGATTCTAAAGCAAGCACGCTTTAGAGGAGGCCGCTATGCTCACTCCAGTCCCGGGACAGCACTGCCTCCCTTGGGCAGGGTCCTGTCTTCTGACCCATGGGCCTGCTCTGCTCTTTTCAGCGCCCCTGCCCACATCGCCGCCCGTGGAGCCCCGCCTGGGGGAGTTGACGGTGGCAGCCGTGACCTCGGACTCAGTGGGCCTCTCGTGGACCGTAGCCCAGGGCCCCTTTGACTCCTTCTTGGTGCAGTACAGGGACACGCAGGGGCAGCCCCAGGCAGTGCCTGTGAGCGGAGACCTCCGAGCGGTCACCGTCTCAGGGCTGGACCCGGCCCGCAAGTACAAGTTCCTGCTCTTTGGACTCCAGAATGGGAAACGCCACGGCCCGGTCCCTGTGGAGGCCAGGACCGGTGAGTGAGGGCTGGAGGCCTTCCGCGGCCAGAGCCTTCGCCCCCTTGTGGCGCCGGTTGGAATTTCACGTTTCTGTGCCCCACACTCCAGTCCTCAGCTCCCACTGATTTATTGGGTCCGGGAAAACCCAGGCCCTGTGCTCTCCTCTCTCTCTGACACTCATCCTTCTCCCTACTTTCCCTGCACCCCAGGGGACACTTGCTTTCTTGTCTGGCTCCGCTTTTATCCCTACTCCTGGCCCAGTCACCCTCCCATTCCTGGGACCGGCTCACAAAGCCATAGCAGCCCAGGAAGCTCCCTGGCCCCTTTGCCTCCATCCCACTCTCCATGCACCTCACTGTCTTTTCCAGCCCCAGACACAAAACTGTCTCCCCGCCTGGGGGAGCTGACTGTGACAGATGCGACCCCTGACTCTGTGGGCCTCTCGTGGACGGTCCCTGAGGGCGAATTCGACTCCTTCGTGGTCCAGTACAAAGATAAGGATGGTCGGCTCCAGGTTGTGCCAGTGACAGCTGACCAGCGGGAGGTCACAGTCCCAGGCCTGGAGCCCAGTAGGAAATACAAGTTCCTGCTGTATGGTCTGGCAGGCAGGAAACGAATGGGCCCCATCTCTGCTGACGGCACCACAGGTGAGTCCCAGTCCAGGCTCCACCTTTTCCAGAGCTGCCTCTCATTCGGGCCCTCAGAGCTGGCCCTACGGCCTTCCCGTGAGATTCCCTCTATCAGCCCTGACACAACCATCTTAACTCCGAAAGTGAGTCTCTGTGTGTGTCAGGCACAGTTCTGAAGAAGATGCATTACTTCCTTCGTTCGCTGACTGCTGTGGAAATAAAAGGAACACGGGCTTTGGGGCCAGCAGATCTGTGTTCCAGTTCCAGTCCCAGCCCTTGCCAGGGTGACCATGGACAATCCGCTTCATCCCCGGAACCTCGGTGTCCTCACCTGCATAATGGCTGGGAATGGCGCTGGACTCAGTAGTGGTTCCCATCCTCCTCCCTCCTCCCTAACTCGGAGGCGAGGGGTGGGAAAAAAGGGAGAGCTTGGCTACGGAAAGACGATGGAAAAACCTGGTGTCACTGTGCCCGTGACTCAGACCCCCGAGGAAGGGGTGTGGTGGGTCACTGACCCTCACCCTACTCCCAGGACCATGAGTCACTATGCCCAGAGGAGGACAGAGCAGCCGGCCAATCGGGGCCTGGTCCCTGGGACTCCATAATTCTCTTCCCAGACTCTCACTGTGGGGACAGGGTACAGACTCTCTCTCTACCCCCCACCCATCAGCGCCAGCCCCATCCGGGCAAGCCTCTGCTCCGCCCTCTGTTCTCCCAGCTTGTCAACTGTCTTCTCCCGGCCCCACCCTGGCTGCCCTGGCCCCGTGGGGTCAGTGTGGGGCTGGGGAAGCAGGAGGCATGGATGTTCAGGCTGATGGCCACAAGGGGACAAGGGAGAGGTCACAGCCTGGCACTGATGGGAGCCATGCGTTGGCCAGCTGCCCAGACCAGCTCTCGATGTTTGCGATGTCTCCCTGACAACCCAGAGACCTCCTGGGAGTCTCTCTCAGCTCTGGCCTCATTCCTGCTCAGGGGTGGGGGTCAGGGTAAACACAGGGCCTCTCTGCACCCCCAGCCACCCCTCCGTCGGGAGATGATCTTTAATGTATTTACTGCACCCTTGATCACAGCAGGGAAGGAGCAGGGCAGGATGGAGTTTGGGCAGCGGCCTCCAGAGGAGGGGGGGGCTGTTCTCCCTTATTGCTGTAGGGCATGGCGGGAGCAAGCCTGTGTGTCTCCTCAAGGAGCTGTCCCTGGGGCTACACTGGAGGGACCCTTTCCCAGGACCTCACACCTCCAGGAAGCTGCCAGGGCTTAGGCACAGGCAGCATGTGACTAAGAGCTTTCCCTCCTCCCTCTGCACAGCTCCTCTGGAGAAGGAGCCACCTCCCCGCCTGGGGGAACTGACCGTGACCGAGGCGACCTCCAGCTCCCTGCACCTGTCCTGGACGGTGGCCCAGGGCCCCTTCGAATCCTTCGTGGTCCAGTACAGGGACACGGACGGGCAGCCCAGGGCAGTGCCTTTGGCCGCAGACCAGCACACAGTCACCATAGAGGACCTGGAGCCTGGCAAGAAATACAAGTTTCTGCTCTACGGGCTCGTTGGGGGAAAGCGCCTGGGCCCGGTCTCCGCCCTGGGAATGACAGGTGAGGCTGCTGTGCTTGGCTGTAGCAAGCCACCTTGTGTGGGTTTCCTTGTGCATTTGGGCTGAAGACAAAGATGACTGCAGGAGTGGGCAGGTGGGAGTGGGGCACCCTGGCCTGTCCCCAGGAAGGAGGAGGAGTCTGCAGCGTTATGGGCTTCAACATCCATCAAGGAGTCCAGAGAAGGAGCCAGGCCAGGTGGGAGGGAAAGGCCCTGGCAGGGGCTCCCTCATCTCCCAGCCCCAGCTCTGCCCCATCACTGCCGCTGCTCCTCATTACTCACTGGGGCAGCTGTCACCTCCCCAAAGGGTGGCCTTGTCCAGAGAGCGGCAAACCTCCCTGCCATGGATGAGTCAGGAGCATTTTCTTAAGAGGAAAATCACTGGAAAACAAAATGAGCGGGGACACAGAAACCAACAGAAGTGGCTGCATTTGTGCTACAGGCTCCGCTTCCAGAGCTCACTGATGCCCACCTCAGACAGGCCTGACCAAGGCACGGCTGGTGGGATTTGCCAGTCACCTTTACCAGCCAGTTCCACCCTCAGCTTCTCTGAGAAGGGAGCACCACACTCCCCAAGCTCAGAGAATGTGTCCCGGCGTGGGTGGGGGCGGAGCCTGTGATAGTTCAGGGTGGGCTAGGTAGGACACTAGGGTGTGGAAGGGGGAAGGGAGCACCTGACTCCGACAGCTGGGGAGCTGGTGGGAGTCACAAGGCTACAGCGACTTCATTGTCTGACTGGGCCTGGACCTGTAAACTTCCCCCCTCAGCCTTGGGCCAAGCCTAAAAGATAAAATCGGAGGGCCCCAAGGCACCCCTCACTCAGATTCTGCCCTGGGCTTTTCCCACGCAGCCCCAGAAGAGGACACGCCAGCCCCAGAGTTAGCCCCAGAGGCCCCTGAGCCTCCTGAAGAGCCCCGCCTAGGGGTGCTGGCCGTGACCGACACAGCCCCAGACTCCATGCGCCTCTCGTGGAGCGTGGCCCAGGGCCCCTTTGATTCCTTCGTGGTCCAGTATGAGGACACGAACGGGCAGCCCCAGGCCTTGCTCGTGGACGGTGACCAGAGGAAGATCCTCATCTCAGGCCTGGAGCCCAGCACCCCCTACAGGTTCCTCCTCTATGGCCTCCATGAAGGGAAGCGCCTGGGGCCCCTCTCAGCTGAGGGCACCACAGGTACCACCAGGCATCTCTGACCTCTAGTCTGGGACTCAGAAGGGGGAAAGGGGGCTCAGAAGGGGTGGTCGCAGGGAAAGAGCGTGAAGCGGGTACCAGGGAGAGAGGACAGGTGGGCTGGACGCGAGTGGCCTTTAGCTCTGCCCCATAGGGCCCCCCTGTGGCTGCAAGTCCCTGGTTACAGATAGAGAAACAGGGGCAGGGAGCGGGGTGGAAGGGATGTGCTCTGGGTCACCAAGCTGGTGTGCTTCTGTCTCCAATCCCTTCTCTCCCACCCACTCCATGCAGGGCCGGCCCCTGCTGGTCAGACCTCAGGGGAGCCAGGACCCCGCCTGTCCCAGCTGTCTGTGACTGATGTAACCACAAGTTCACTGAGGCTCAACTGGGAGGCCCCACCTGGGACCTTCGACTCCTTCCTGCTGCGCTTTGGGGTTCCATCACCAAGCACTCTGGAGCCGCATCCCCGTCCCCTGCTGCAGCGCGAGCTGATGGTGCCGGGCACGCGGCACTCAGCCGTGCTTCGGGACCTGCGTCCGGGGACGCTGTACAGCCTGACACTGTATGGGCTGCGAGGACCCCACAAGGCCGACAGCATCCAGGGCACTGCTCGCACCCTCAGCCCAGGTAAGGATCCACACGCACTCTGCCCCAAAGTGGGGGTCTCTGTACTAACGGGGGGGACCTGGTGTCTCAGCCAGCAGTGGGGTGGGTGACTTTGTGGTGGGCCTGGAGGAATCTGCAGAGCAACTTCCATTCCTGGGGACTAGAGGAAAAGGGGTGCTGAGTCTGTGCTGGAGCAGAGGTGAGGGGTGGGACTCGTAGGGAGGAGCCTCCCTGCCCCTGCCCGCATCATTTGTTCCTTGCTCCCTCTGCAGTTCTGGAGAGGCCCCGTGACCTCCAATTCAGTGAAATCAGGGAGACCTCAGCCAAGGTCAACTGGATGCCCCCGCCGTCCCGGGCGGACAGCTTCAAAGTCTCCTACCAGCTGGCGGACGGAGGTGGTGCCTTTGCCATGGGCTCATTGCCTCGCATTTCCCCTCCCCCCTGCACTCTGCCCACCTTCCGGCCGTCCTGGGGTTCCCTGGGTAACCCTCAATCCCCAATGTCTTCAGGGGAGCCGCAGAGCGTGCAGGTGGACGGCCGGGCCCGGACCCAGAAACTCCAGGGGCTGATCCCAGGCGCTCGCTACGAGGTGACCGTGGTCTCCGTCCGAGGCTTTGAGGAGAGTGAGCCTCTCACAGGCTTCCTCACCACGGGTGAGATGGACTGGGACCTGGGGCAAGAGGTGGGAGCCAAGAAAATGGCGTGGGTGGGAGTTGAGAGAGAAGGAGGAGGGTGAAAGGGAGGTGGTGGAGGCTCTGATTGTGGACAGGAGGCCGGTGGAGTCTGGGGAGGCAGGGACTAGAGAGACCAGCGGGGACCCCTCTGAGCCCCTCCCCTTCCCCCAGTTCCTGACGGCCCCACCCAGTTGCGTGCACTGAACTTGACCGAGGGGTTCGCCGTGCTGCACTGGAAGCCCCCCCAGAATCCCGTGGACACCTATGACGTCCAGGTCACAGCCCCTGGGGGTGAGCAGGGCTGAGGCCTCTGGAGGGGACTTGTTCAGGGTGGGGATTGCAGGGGGGAGACTGGACTCTGGCCGGGGATGGAGGGGGAGGCGTTGATGCCCCTCTTCGCACTCCCAGCCCCACCTCTGCAGGCCGAGGCCCCAGGCAGCGCAGTGGACTACCCCCTGCATGACCTCGTCCTCCACACCAACTATACCGCCACTGTGCGCGGCCTGCGGGGCCCCAACCTCACCTCCCCAGCCAGCATCACCTTCACCACAGGTAGGGTCTGTGGGGTGTGTGGGATGGGGGAGAGGAGGTAGAGGGAGCCAGGATGGGCCTCATCCCCATCTCCTTTTCCTGCTTTCCCTCCTAGGGCTAGAGGCCCCTCGGGACTTGGAGGCCAAGGAAGTGACCCCCCGCACGGCCCTGCTCACTTGGACTGAGCCCCAAGTCCGGCCCACAGGCTACCTGCTCAGCTTCGACACCCCTGGTGGCCGAACCCAGGTGCCCCGGCCCCACTGACCAACTCCCCTCCCTGGGTGATTCCAGGAGGTGCTGCCTCTGGCCCTCCCTGAGGGACTCCACCTCCCTCTCCCCTGACCCCGCCTTGTCTGTCCCACAGGAGATCCTGCTCCCGGGAGGGGTCACATCTCACCAGCTCCTCGGCCTCTTTCCCTCCACCCCCTACAATGCACGGCTCCAGGCCATGTGGGGCGAGAGCCTCCTGCCGCCCGTGTCCACCTCTTTCACCACCGGTACCTGGACGCACGGGCCGGGGCCGGGGACTGGGTGGGCAGCCACGGTCTAAGGCTTGGACCTTGGACCCTGCTCTCCTCTCCCCAGGTGGGCTGCGGATCCCCTTCCCCAGGGACTGTGGGGAGGAGATGCAGAACGGAGCCGGTGCCTCCAGGACCACCACCATCTTCCTCAACGGCAACCGCGAGCGGCCCCTCAACGTGTTTTGTGACATGGAGACTGATGGGGGCGGCTGGCTGGTGGGTGGCATTGGGAAACCCAGGAGTCTGTGCAGGGCAGGGGCTGTTGCCCCGGGAGCCAGAGGCTGATGGTGCCCCCACTTTCTTCCCAGGTGTTCCAGCGCCGCATGGATGGACAGACAGACTTCTGGAGGGACTGGGAGGACTATGCCCATGGTTTTGGGAACATCTCTGGGGAGTTCTGGCTGGGTCAGTACCTCACAGGGGTTGGGGAAGTACGGATGGGGATGGGGGCCCTGTGGACATCAGGACCCTGATGAGGTCATGTCTCCCACCCCCAGGCAATGAGGCCCTGCACCGCCTGACGCAGGCAGGTGACTACTCCATGCGCGTGGACCTGCGGGCCGGGGACGAGGCTGTGTTCGCCCAGTACGACTCCTTCCGCGTAGACTCAGCTGCGGAGTACTACCGCCTCCACCTGGAGGGCTACCACGGCACCGCAGGTAAACACAGGCTGCGAGGCTGGGAGGGTGAGGCTGGGAGGGGAGGCCCTCATGGCTTCTTCCTCCATCCTGCCCAGGGGACTCCATGAGCTACCACAGCGGCAGTGTCTTCTCTGCCCGTGATCGGGACCCCAACAACTTGCTCATCTCCTGCGCCGTCTCCTACCGAGGGGCCTGGTGGTACAGGAACTGCCACTACGCCAACCTCAACGGGCTCTACGGGAGCACAGTGGACCATCAGGTGAGGGGTGTGGAGGGGGCACAGAGCCGGGGTGGCTGGGGCTCAGCCTGCCTAGGTTTCAGCCCCACAGTGTAACAGGCAAGGGACTGAGCGGCTGGGTGAAACGGAACAATCGTGCCAGCCTCAGAGGGAGCTGGAGGTGATTTATTGGGTGGAAAGGGCCAGCTCAGGATTAAGCCTCAATCCTCTGTGGCGGAGGGGCAGAAGGGGAGCTGTGTGGGAAGGTTGGTTGAGTGCTGGGAGCCACCTCCTTAAGGCAAACGGGAGGAGCAGATGGGACATCCGGATTTGACTCTCTCTTGACAACCCCTTTCCCAGGGAGTGAGCTGGTACTACTGGAAGGGCTTCGAGTTCTCGGTGCCCTTCACGGAAATGAAGCTGAGACCAAGAAACTTTCGCTCCCCAGCCGGGGGAGGCTGAGCTGCTGCCCACCTCTCTCAGTATGACTGCCGAGCACTGAGGGGTCGCCCCGAGAGAAGAGCCAGGGGCCTTCACCACCCGGCCGCTGGAGGAAGCCTTCTCCGCCAGCGATCTCGCAGCACTATGTTTACAGTGGGGGGAGGGGTTCATACGGGAGCAATAAAGGAGAAACTGAGGCACCTGGCTGGCATCGATCCTGCCCCGTCACTGGCTTTGGCTCGGGCGGTGGGCCCCCGTGCCCCGGGGCTGCAGCCGCACTTGGAATGGCTGCATCTTGAGGATGACACTGCAGTGGGGCAGGGGCTGCAGGGAGGGCAGGGCATCCCCAGGGGGCAGCAACGTGAAGGCCTGCAGCAGTCGGGTCAGCACCACGAAGAGCTCCAGGCGCGCCAAGGGCTCTCCCAGGCACACACGCGCCCCACAGCCGAAGGCCAGCGCTCTGGAGTTCTTGCCTGGCTCCAGGAAGCGATCTGCGGGTGGGTGGACAGGTGGGTGGGGAGGCGTTCAGCAGCTGTTGGGACCAGCCTCCACCACCTTTTTACGGCAGGCCCCTGGCCCCCCACATACCAGGCCAGAACTCATGTGGCCTCTCCCAGACCATCTCATCCAGGTGGGCGCCTTGGAGGTTCGGGATGATGACTGTGCCCTCAGGGATGTCATAGCCGCAGATGCTGAAGGGGGCTGGAGTTAGCGGCTGGCCAGGACCTCGCTGGGATCGGGCTTTCCTCACTCATCCCAACCCTCGGGAGTCACCTGCTGGGCCGTGTGGTGCGGTGGGGCAGGGCCAGGGGCACAACGGGCCGCAGGCGCAGCACCTCGGCGATGGTGGCATTGAGCAAGGGCAGCCGTGCGCGGTCTTTGTAGGCAACCCAGGAGCTGGAGGCACCGGGGCCCAGTTCATGGTCTAGCTCCTCCTGCAGTCGCTGCTGAATCTGGGGAATGATCGGGTGGAGTCCTGCCACAGCAGCCCACAGCTGCCCAGGCTCCAGCCATTCCCTCAGCGACCCAGTGAGCCTGAGTGAGGAGACCGCGGCCCCTCTGAGCAAGCACAGCCCAGCCGCACAGTGCTCGGAGCTGAGTGAGGGTGCCTACCGCCCTGGCCAGGCTGCTGGGGAGGAGCCTTTTCTTGTCACCAGGGCGCACCTCAGGGTGGTGAAGTAGAAAAACCACGGCCCAGGAGAGAGTGTTTGCAGTGGTCTCAGTGCCACCGATGAGGAGGTCCACTGCAGCCATGTGCACATGCCCTTCCAGGAGCTGTCCAGAGCCCTCTTCCATGCTCGGCTGCGCCACCCCTTGGAGCATGTAGTCCATCATGTCCCTCCACTGGCCTGCCACCAAAGTCTCCTGCAGAGGGTGAAAGGAGCAGGCTGAGCGGCTGGCCTGGGGAGAGGAGTACAGAGTGGCAACAAGCCCATAACTGGGGCATGCAAAAGAACCCCCCTAGTAGCAATGCTGAGTCCGGTAGCATCACTGGCTGTGGGCCGAGGGGAGGTCGTCCATGCACAGTCCCCACCTTGTGCTGCCTCAGCTGCTTCTCCACGATGTGGTCCCTCTTCTCTATGGCCTGCTTCAGTCTCCGGAGACCTGGATTGGGGAAGAACTGTGGCGGGAAGCATGAGAATGTAACTGTGGGAAGAAGCTTCTCCCTCCACCCCAGCCTCTCCCAACGACCCAGGGGTGTCTAGGCTCCAGGTTCTTACCCTGAGAAAGGGAATCACATCCACAATTTGGATGGACCAGTGGCTCCAGGTTTTTAACACCTCCTGGATACATTTGTAATAGGCAGGCACTAAGTTGTCCTCCTGCCAGAAAAGGAGGGCGTGCTTTCAGTTCAGGACAAGGAGAGGCTCAGGGAGGGGCTGGGGGTGGCCGGAGGGGCTGTGAGGCACCTTGATCTTGTCTCCGAAGGTGAGGTGACAGATGATGCTGCAGGTGAGGAGAGAGAATTCCTCCTCAATGGCCACAGGGGTGCCGGCCTGGGCTCTCATGCGCTGTGGAGAAGGAACGGGAGCTCAGCAGGCCGGTGTGCAGTGGGCAGGGCAGGAGCTACTTCGAGAGGCGAGGCTGACCCAAGGTGGCCTCAGGAGCCCAGCCTTACCTCGCAGAACTCCTGAGTCAGCTGCTCCACCACAGGCTCCATGGAGTCACGGATGCCCAGCAGCAGGGCTGAGCGGGTGAGCTTCTTGTGGGCTTTCCAGAGCAGAGAGTAGTCTCCCAAGGACAGATCCGGGTAGTTCTTAGACACCAGCTTGTCTGCAGGAGGAGTTGGGGGCTGGAGGATGGGAACTGGCCAAGGAGGCCAAGGGCCTGACCTTCTTCTGCCTCCCCAACCCCTGCTTCCTCCCCCCAAGATATGCCCCCCAACAACCTCCAGGGACCTGGATTGGGGGAGCCCCCAAAGGTGGCTCCCACTTGAGGCTGAGGTAGGAGGATCACTTGAGACCAGGAATTCAAGACCAGCCTGGGCAACATAGCAAGACCCCATTTCTAAAAAAAAAAAAAATGTTTTTAAGAAAGAAAAATTCCCCCAGCCCTTACAGGTAAGTGGCTCAGGTCTGCCAGCAAAGTCTGCCCACTTTTTGACCATGGCTTCCTCAATGGTCCTCTTGGAGTTCAGCACCACCACATCTGGGGGAGAGCCAAAGCAGCGTCAGCGGAGAGAGAGGACCCTGTTCGCCCCCTCCGCCCGCTCCTATGGTGAGGGCCAGAGCGAGAAAAGGCTCTCACCTTGCAGCCCAAGGTGGAGCCTATAGATGGGCCCGAATTTCTGAGTCAGGCCAAGTAGATAGATGGGGAGGTCGGGCTGCAGCAGGTGCAGGAAGCCCGGGACAAGAGGCGGGAGGTGGAGGCTCCTGAGCTTCCAGCAGTTCCATAGCAGGCGGGCGCCAGCCAGCAGGGGCAGCAGCAGCAGCAGCCCCAGGAAGAGCATGGCGAGACGCCCATCAGGGCCCTGAGATGCCACTTATAGCTCTAGAGCCCCGGCCATCCCTCCTGCTGTGTAGACTGTTTTGGGGCCTCCCTTGACCCCACCTTCGGGTTCCTTCCCACCGTCCCGCCCACAGAGTGGCCCTTTACTGGAATGGCACCAGTCTCATTGGCCTTGGGACATCCGTATTTCAAAAAATGGATCATCCATCAAGAAGCAAGGAAGGGAAATGCAACCCTGACCTTTTTCCTGCAGCCAGAGTCAGCTTTCTGGCTCCACATCAACTGTGCAGGCAAGGGTGTCCGCCCCCACCTGGGCCCTCTCCCTCGGCCGCCCCACTGTGGGCCAGTTTACCGGCATGATGTTTGTCTCAGAGAGAAAATGGCAGTCCCTGCCTAATATGCCTTCCTGAAACGCCTGAAGAATGAAATGTGATTTGTGTGGGTTTTTTGTTAGTTTAACCTACAGATAGAGTAATACTGTTAAAGCCTGGTTTGCCTGGGGCATTCCAGTGTATACAGTGTGATTGCTATTAGTGCCTCCTTTCACTCTCAAAAGTGCCCAGAAGACCAAGAAGGAGGTGGTTTCCCGCCGCGGAGTACTCGCATGTACCAGACACTGTTCTAAGCACTTTGCGGGCACTAACTCAATTCTTCACAGACATGCTCTACATGCAACACGGGTGTCGTTCGCATGTTGTGGAGGGCAGGATTCCGGCCTGGAAATCTAGCTGTAGAATATGTACCTTTAGCCACCAGGAGCACCTTTCTTTGGTTGAAAGGAAAACAGACCACCTTGAACTGGTTTGAGATAAAAAGTAAGGATTGGGGTATTTCACAGAACTCGGGAATAAGAAGGCAGGGGAGGGGACCCCACTGGCCTTAGAAAGCCAAGGAACAGAAAAAGCCCCGGAGACGGGCAGTTTCCTTGCGCTGTTTCTCTCTCCTCTTTCTTCTCTCTGCAGTCAAGTTTCTTGTGTTTCCAGGCACAAGCAGAACACGACTGCCCTCGGGACTAGAGTCCACAGGTTCTAGGTCCAGCCAGGGAGAGTGTGGATTCCCAGCACACCTGGGCATGCCCCCCTCAAAGTCCAAAGTCCCCAGGAAGGGGCTGGATAGCCACAGCTGGATCAGGATCAGGGGTCCAGCCCTATTTGGGGAACTGAAGCCATAAGGGGTGGGGGTCACACTGAACTGTGACACTGAGAGACCACTTTTGTGGGTAAGGAGGCAGTTTGGGGGTTTGGGAAGAGGCCATGCCAAAGAGGAGTGGCAGGGTTCAATGAGAAGCCAGGGCCTCCTGGATGGTACGTGAGCGGTCAGAGGCGAGCCAGGCCCATGCCTTTCCCCCATTTCTGGATCTGTAGCCAGACCCAGGGAACAGTGGGGATCTCTCTCCCCTCAGAGCTTTTCCAGACTGTGCTGCTGTGGAGCCGGAGTCAAGATCTTGGCTGTGCCACCCACTACGTTGGTGAGCTCACTGCTGCTGAATCCACGATCAGGACGGAGACAGAGGAAACAGGATTGGGATTTCTGGGGTTGGGCAATGACAGCTACTGCCTTCTTCTTGTTGACCTCCCAGACAGGGCCATGTCTTGCTGCAACTGAATCCCTGGCTCTGGAAAATGGGCTTATGCCACCACCGTGCTGACCAGCTATTGGGAGAAAGATCCGATGGGCAATCATAGGGCCATGTATGCGAGAGCCTCAGGAAACCTCTGCCCCAGTGGGAAAGGTCCCAACTTCTCAAAGTTACATGGGATAAGAAAGCGCTCATCGGAAAGGAGCTCACCTGGACGGCTGGCGTGCTTACTACTTGTCTCACCATCTCCATCTCTTCCACCACTTTCAAATCCAAACTCCAAGTGTGGTCAATTACATGCAATGACCCCAAAGGTACCCTGTCCTGCCCCGGCCTCCGGGCCTTTTTATATTCTCCTTCTGCGTCAGATGCCCTCACCGACCCCTGCTCTTTGGCTCCTTCTCAGTCTTCAGAGCCCCACTTGGAGGCCACCTGCTCCAGGAGCCTTCCCTGTCCCGGCCCGGCAATGCCCCTGACTTAGTTAGATGCTGCACAGGACCACACTGCTCCCTGGCATCACATCTTTCACAGAGGTTGGGGACTGCCTATCCTCTTATCTGTCTCCCCAGTGATGAGCCCTGCAGTGAGTAAGTAGCTGTCACTGTGGCACCTGGAACAGGGCGTGAAGTGAAAGTTTCCCAAATTTCTGTTGAATGACTGGATGGCAGGCTGCTGAACTGGCATGACCTCTATGGAAACTGACTCAGCAATCTTCTTTGGACAGATTTCGGAGTCATCTCTGAAAACCCCAGGTGTGCCACTAAATGGGGGAAAGCTAGGCAGGCAGTGTGTGGAGGGTAGACTCCAAGAGAACAGCAGCTTCCTCAGAGGATTTACAAATAGCACAATCAGACTTTTGGCTTGTTTGAAACCAGTAACTGGAAGAAGACACCACCGGACCTGAGGATTGCACAACTCTGGGAACGTCACCTCACGCCACTGATAGAAAGAAGCGTCACGAGGCTTTCAACGACCCGAAACTCAGCTAAAATCCACAGACCTCTGAACCACCAGCAGCGCGAGGACAGAGTTGGGGAGGTGTGGCTGGACAACAGCTCATGAGGCAGAAGAGCTGTGTCAGAGGTGTCAGCTGAGCACAAGCCCTGTCTGAGGCCGTGGTGACTGGTGACACCCGGGCAGTGGAGGGCCTTGGAAGCTGAAGGGTGGCCTTGGCATGGACTCTGGTCCTTGGGGGTCAGGCTCTTGGGTCCCAGTTCTGCTCGGGGTGGTCCTGTGAAGCACTAGACTCCTAGCGGGTCATCAGGGAGGGTCTGACAGAGCTGGACAGCCCAAGGGTCATCAGGGCTCAGAGGGTCTGAGGTTATGTCAACCTGGCCTGCCCAGAACTGGAATGCGGAGGGGCACTGCTCTCGGCCCTAGCAACACACACTGACGCTTTGCTGCCAAAAACCTTTAATATGCCTTGGTCCCAGGCTGTGTTCAGGAAAGTGGAGACAGCAGTGCTTCCAGCTTCATGGTTCCCAGGCTCAGGTTCCTCCCGGGGCAGGCGGGAGGGCAGCCCTCACACTTGGCACCCCTGAGTGCCATACTCCTGGAGGAAGTCGTTGAGCTGTGCACAGGCTGCCCGCTGGCGGGTGCTCCGGCACAGGCGTTCAGAAGGCATCTCCTCAATCCAGCTATTGGAGTCCAGCAGGTACTGGGGGCTGCAGGGGGCAAAGGGGCAGTCAGCAGGGCTCGGGAGGATGGCAGTTGGGAACAGAGAGCACAGGCATCTGGCTTCCGAAGGGCAAGGCCTAGGTGGCGAGGCATGGGGAGGGCAAGAGACTGAGGGGATCAGATGACTCACTGTCCCTCGAGGTCATAGGTGGCCCCATCCAGACCCATGATCAAATATTCTTTCCCAGGTTCCAAGCGAAGGCGGCAAGAGGCTCGAACCAGGAAGTTGCGCGTCTGATTAACAGCGGCCTTGACATCCTTGGCTGCGGGGATGACGTGCACAAAAGTGGTCAGAGGGGAAGAGAAGGTACAGGGCGAGCCCAGGCCAGCAGCTCTGTGTAGCTCCTCTCATTCCACCTTCGCCGCCCCCACGGAGAGGTGCCACTGCCTCCCTATTTATGGCCAAGCCCAGGGCTTCTGACATGCCGAGGGGATTTTCACACTTCCAGATGGTCAGGTCCTCAGCCAGACCTCAGCCTCCCTGTCTCCCCCCAGCCCTGCCCGCCTCTCCGGTTCCTTCATACTGAAGTGCAGGACTTGGGTGATCTTGGTCTCAAAGAGGCGGAAAGCGGCTCTGCTGTCTTCTCGGAGAACCTTAACCTGGAAGCCTAAGAGGGGGTTAGGAGAAGGGAGAAAGGTGAGTCACTTTGAGGCTGAGAGGGCAGGAAGTTGGTGTCAGACCAAACAGGCTGCATTCATGACCTGTAAGAGGGGCAGGCTACACCCAGAGAGACCAAAACAGCCAGTCCCCGAGGGTGGGTCAGGCCAGGGCCTCGGTGGGAAGACTGACCGTACTCCACACGGGGGTAGTAGCAGGCAAACTTCATCCTGTAGCCATCCTCGTCCTGCAGACCCCGCTCCAGGGCGCGACGCTGGCGAGGGCACTTCCCTGAAGTCGGGGGCCCCATCAGACAGTGTGGGGGATCCCCGGCCATCCCACCTCCACTGCCCCGCCCCAGGCCCTCAGTCTCACCCTCAGCACACTGGCAGACTTCAGCAGAGCACAAGGTGGCCAGGAGTCTGCTCTTACTTGGTGCTCCGTAAAACACAGAACATCTGCGCTCTGGAGAGGAGAGAGGAGTTAGGGCACAGGTCCCTCTGTTCTGCCTCCTCAGTCCCAGGGAGCCCCAGCGCTTTCTGCCCCCCACACTACCGCAGTGTCCACTGTCCCACAGGAGGGCACCTATGCCACAGCTCTCCCGAACTCCAGGGTGCCCCGCAGTGCTCACCCGGGTTGTAGTAGTCGTACAGGGCTGCGCTGGCCGGCTGCACCAGCCCCACGGGAACTTCCTGCACAGCCTCAAAGCCCACGCACTCCCGGGACGTGGGGACCTGGCCCAGCGTGGGGAGGAGAGATGAGGGACCCACTCCCTGGGCCCTGCAGCCCCCTATATTGGATTTCCTTGGCCTGTTTTTGTTTGGTTCCTGTTGGTCTTCTCTCCAGTGTCCTTCACATTCTGTTACCTTCCTACTCAGAGAACTCTCAAAGCTGCTCTGCAAGGTCTCTGGTGACTTCACTTCCCAGAGGGTGACCTTGCGCCAGTCTTCACTGCCCCAGGCCCTCAGCAGAGTCTTGCATCATGGACATGTTCTCTGTGAGACTGTCCCTAAGCTAAGGGTTAGCCTCTGGAACACCCTTGGTTCTGAGCTGGTCATTTCTTGCATTCCCTCCTTCGGAACTTGCTTCCTCAGTGCTCCCCTGTGGGGGCCTCAACCACTCCCTGCCTTCCACTAAACCACTCCAGGCTGATGATTCCCAAACCGAACTTGCAGCTCCATCTCTGCATTAGGGTTTTGGCAGGACCTGTAAGTTCTCCAAGGCACTCTGCCTGCCCCCAAACCCACTCACCCTCCTGACAGCTCATCTTTGTCATGGATACAACTGGGTCCTCCTTTATTTGCCGTCACCTAACTGCAGGTTCTGTCGTCCTGCCTGACCCCCTGACTCAGGTCCCAGGCCTGACCCCCCTCACGCCCACGCGGGCCCAGTCCACACGGTGCCGTGCCAGTGTCTCACCTGAGCTGGGCTGCCGCGCCGTCAGCTCCCTATCCGGGAATCTTGCTGGCTCTGTGTTTTCCATTGAGTTCAACCCAGATGTGTCAGCCAGGCTTCCCCAGGTGATGGGGGCTGGCCCCTCTGCACACACTGGGTAGGGGTCTCCCTGACCTACAAACAGCTGGCTAATGAAAGCCACCACACCTTTCTCACATTTTCTCCCAGAGATTACGGTAAATGTTCAAAAAACATTTTTGAAGGTCGGGCATGGTGGCTTTGGCCTGTAAACCCAGTACTTTGAAAGGCCTAGGCCAGAGGATCGCTTGAGGCCAGGAGTTCAAGTCTAGCCTGGGCGACACAGTGAGACCCTGTCTTTAATAAATAAATAAATAAAAATGTTTTGAAAGCCATAAGAGGGTTGATAACTATTTTAGCCAAATAAGGCCGTGAAAAGACAAATACAGCTGTCATCTATGGCCACTATCACTTTGTAAAAGAAAATATACTTTAATATAAAAAAAAAGGAAGTTCAACAAAAAAACAAAGGCAGCCCCTCAAGCTGAATAAAACCGGCTTTACGAAGCATCCCTCTCAAGCCCCGAGGGTCCCCGCTGACTGGCACTGGCCCCTGCCACCTGCACGTCTGCCCCTTACTCTGCTGTGTCTCACAGGCTCACATCCTCCTCCTTCTCGCTGATGACATCAAGTCCCCAAGAGCACCGGCCGCTGACAGAGCTGTCTCCTGAGAAACCTCCTAACACACACTCAGTACACCCAGTGCCATCGAGTCCATTCCTACGTCACCTCTCCCCACTCACCGAGTCAAAATACAGCAGGACGTGGGGCCCCTCGGTCTCAAAGTGACTCACATAACGGTCAGAGAGGGAGGTCAGCTGTGGAAAAGGGGAGGTAGTCACAGGTCACAGGCCCTGCACATGACAGGGCTCAGCACCGGGGCAGAGGGGGTTGCCCTGAGGTCTGACCACACCTTCTCTAGGTCAGCACGCAGGGCGTGGAATCCACTCAGGAGGGTGATGTCTGCGATGGCCATGCCAGAGAGCCCCACCTTGCCGTTCCGCCTGTGGAGACATGTGACCTGTCGTCCAGGTTCTACCTGCGCGGGTTCCAGAAGCCCAGTCCCAGCCTGGGTCCTGCCCTCCCTCCCCTGGCCCAGGACAGCTCCCGGCGCCCACCAGATGCACACGGTGTAGTGGACCCTGGACTCCTGCTCCTCCACCACCTTGGGCGCCTCCCTCCTGCGGCGGTTCCTCCGACCCTCAAACAGCTGCAGGGGTGTCACGGGCTGCAGAGGGGCACCTGGGTCGTCCCTGGCTGGAAGCTCATCGTACTCATAGTCCTCATAGTCCTCGTTTGCTTGCACTGAACAGGGAAGCATTGTGAGGAGGGCTGGGATGGCCACCTGGCTCCTTGCACCAGCCCCTGCCAGGCCCCGAGGCCTCCCAAGCCCCACACTCACTCGTGTACTCGACGTGGCCTTTGACTGTCACTTCTATCTGCAGGTCCTGGCAGGTCGTGTTCTTCATGTCCAGGACATTGTAGATACGAAGGACCTGGCTCAGCAAGGGGCAGGGAGAGGACGCAGGACATTTGAGGCCACAGACCTCTCTGGTGCCACACTTAAGGGCATCTCCCCGGGCTAAGGTTTTGAGGCCTTCAGCCCCTTTTCATCCCCATCACTGCACAGGCCACACACAGGAGTGGCACCAGATTTGCCACAGGCGCCGGGTGAGACAGAAAGGTAACGAAGCAGGCCCCTGCCCCCAGAGGCCAACACTCTAGACTGTGCTGGGAAGAGGCTGGACTGAAAAGCTCAGGAAAGGCTTCTGGCCAAGGCTTGAAGGAGGAGAGTTTGTCCTGTGGGCCAAGAAGCAGGGAAGGACAGGAAAGGCACGGGGATCTGTGTAGGCAGGATCTGCCTGGCCGGAGAGGTGGGCAGAGGCCCAGCCATGTGAGCCACGGGCAGGGGTTGTGACTTTTCCCCAAGGCTGATCTGGCTGGGGCTTTTGGAAGGTCAGTGTCACTGCCGTGTGGACAGTGGAGCAGACAGGGGAGTTAAAGAGAAGTTCCAGGTAGGGAGAAGACTGTGTTAGCACAGAATCTAGGATGCAAGCACCAAGGGCCACAGGCAGCAGGGGAGCAGAGGAGGAGTCACTAGGGGCATAAGGACAGGCTTGGGAGAGGGGCCACTAACACGGCCTCTGGAGTAGTGGCGGGGCTCCCGGCTGGCAGGGGTTCCCATCAGCCAGACAAGAGACACACAGTGAAGAAGGGCTTTGGGACACGCCTCGTCTGAGGTGCTGCGGGAGTGGGACGAGTGGGGCCCGTGGCTGAGGGAAGAGGCCTGGGCTGAGGAGTGGGATCCGGGACCATCAGCACTGAGGCAGGTAAAGGAAACAACAGGTACCCAGAGATGGGGAGAGCAAGCAGGGGGAAATCACCCAGGACGGAGGCCCGGGACGCCAACCCTGAGGTGTCTGCCTCCTTCCCCGGACCATGCGCCTCTGCCCACAGGCCTCTCACTTCACACCCGTCTCCTCCGCCAGTGCCCGGCCCTGCCCCTTCCCGGGCCCTCACCTTCAGGGTTCCTTTGCTGTTTCCTCCCACCTTCACATTGATCTTGCTGCCCAAGGAAAACTTTCAGCAACAGGAAAGGGAAGGCGATGTTAGAAGGGCACAAGCAAACCTATTTTTGCGGCTCCAATAACTTGTCTCCTTCCTCAAAACAGCCCCACCTCCTCTCCCCACCTCACATTTCCACAAAGTCTATACTAGCACGTGAATTATCTCACTTCAGCCTTCTAACAACCCTGTAGGGTAAACTCTGCATTTGTTACTCTACAAGTGAGAAAACTGAAGCTCAGAGCTCCAGGTCACACAGGCAGGAAGTCAGTCTTCCCCCAGGGGCCCCAGGAAGAAGTGCTGCGGGGATTCCACGGATGGGAGGGTGGGGACGGCTTCTGACCTGGCCACGAGGCCCAGGTGTCCTGGCTACCCAGCGAGGGAGTGGTTCACCAGGGAGTGGTTCACCTGCAGCTCCTCCTCCAGGCCGCGAATCTGGCGGTTGTTCAGCTGTAGCGCGTGGGACGTGAACCCACTGCGGCCTGTGGAGCTGAGAGTCACATTGAGTCCCCTCTCCTCGGTGGTGTGGGAGGCAATCCAGTAGGCAGACAGGGCATCCAGGGCAATCACCGTGTCCTAGGGAGGTTGGGTCAGGACTCAAGCGCTTGTTCTTAGGACTACCCACCCCCAGAGCCCGCGGGCGGCCCCTACTTGGGTACTGCGGAATCCCCCTTGGAAGCCGCCCTGACGGGTGAGCCAGGCTGCAGTCTGGTCTGCCATCTCCGCTTTGCCCTCGTGAAGCAGGAGGTGCAGCAGGGCGTAGGCTGTGGTTTCAATCCACAGGGCTGGGGCCTGGGGCATGGGGTCGGCTGGGTTGCGAGGAGCCGGGGTGGGCGACACGGCATTGCTCTGAGAGCCAGTGACTGAGCCCCAGTACAGGTTATCTGGAGGTGAAGGGAAACCACCAGTAAACAGGAGGGCAGGGAGAAGAGCCTGGTCCTTGGCCCTTAGTCACTGCCTCCTGGACTCTCCTGATTCTCCCCCAACACACCCCTGCTTACACCTTGGTTACTCCTCTGAGTCTTCATCCAGCCTCTCCCTCTGGGCACACTCATGGATCCTAAGGTCCCCTGGGACTCAGGTTCACTGCCAGGAGCCCCTCGTCCCTCACCTCCAGTCTCCTGGGCCATTGCCATGAGGTTGTTGTGGGCAACACTCTGCAGGTCCCCGGGGGCCTTGGTCAGTGTCAGGGCATAGGCCGTGATGGCGGCTGCGTGGGCACCCAGGAGCCCGGCACTCGCTTTCTCCCCCAAAAATGAGTTTGCCTTTGAGATGGAGGCTTCCTGGAAGAAAACGGGACGAAGGTCTGGGGCCTGGACTCCTGGGTTCCTGCGGAAAAAGGGGGAGAGCTGGGGGCCAGCGGAGGGCAGAAACGCCACTGTCCTTACCACTCTCTGCTTCAATTCCTCTGTACCCTCGTCCTGGAAGACGGCCAGCCCATGATGAAGGGCGATGGTCACAAAGGCTGTGAGTGCCACAGTCTCATCACTGCCCACCAAACCCCCCTAGTGAGGGGAGAAAAGAAGATGTCAAACAGGAGGGGGAAGAAGCAAAGAGACTCCTCCTACAGGTGCTCCTCGGGCCACCCCAGCAGGCCCGCACCTGCATGTTCCTGTGTATCACTGGACAGGGGTCCTGGAACGAGCCATCAGCCTGCTGCTGGGACAGAAGCCACTCAGACGTCTCCTGCAGTTTCTCAGGCGAGCCTCCTACCTGCTCCTGGGCCAAACTCAGGACCTTCAACACAAAGGCTGTGAGCCTGGAGGGAGGAAGGAGAGTTGGGGATAAGGACTTGCTTATGGCTACACCCACGCCGCAGATGCCTGGTTATTCACCCTCCCATTGTACCAGCTCTGTCCCGCCCCTGCCCAGGCCCTGACCCCCTCAGAGCCCTGGAACCCCTCTCCCAACCTCACCAGGTGCTACTGCCCCGTGACAACCAAGCCGCATAGGAACCATCCGCCTTCCGAAACTGCTGGATGCGCATGTAGCCTTGGAGAGGAGAGGAGGCCGCTCAGGTGACACTCATCCTTCTGCTGTTTGAACCCAAGGCCACGCTCCCCATCCCCATCAGGGTCCCCCTTTCTTTCCCTCTGTAGCCTCCTGGGCTGTCCATCTTGCAGTAACTGTCCTTTCCTGGCCCCCCTCCTGCTTGCCCCCACACCCAGAACCTTTCTGGATCAGATCCACAGCGTGGTCCTTGGTCTCAGGGGGCAGTGCGCTCCACTGCTCTGTCTTGTCCAGGTAGCGGGAAGCAGCCAGTGTCGGAGCCAAGTAGATCATGGTTTGCTCCCCACAGCCTTGAGGAAGTCTCAAGAGGGAGGCCACGCCTCCTGGGGACAAGGCCCCCTCAGAGCCCAAAGTGTCCAATGGATCTGAGGCTACATGGGAGGGAGAGGGTGGAGGTCTGAGGCTCCGCGTCAGAGGCTCACGGGGAGTGGGACCAAGCAGGGATCCATAGGTCTCACGTGAATCTGAAGGTGGCCACTGGGAAGGGCCTAAAGGGCGCTCCCACCTGTAACCCTCACGTAGCTGTTAAAGTCCCCATCAGGGATCATATTGGGATCAGAGTTGCCAGGAATTTCCAAGGTCCGGCCTCGGTGGTCTGGGGAAATGGGGGAAGTTGGCAGCCTGTCCTGCTGTCCACATCCCCCACCACCTGTACCCACTTAGGAAACCGATGGCTGGAGGTAGAGGGCCACTCACCCAGAGGGTTGAGTTCATAGACCAGCTCCTCTGTATGGATGGCCCCTTCCTTCTGTCTCAGGGAAAACATGGTTGTGGGGTCACACAGGACTACAGCCTGCCCTGCCAGTGCAGACTCCCCCAGGACTTTGAGTTTCAACTCCAGGGACAGAGTTGGATCAGAATTGTAGATGTGAATAGACCAAGGCATTGATTTGGGTGTTGGGCCCCTGGCCTGGCCAGCAGAGAGAGTGCTGAGGGTGGAGGACAAAGCTGGGGGGCCGGGGACTTGTATTCAGGGGTGCTCCATTCACCTCAATCTGCAGAACCTTAGACACGGCATCTCCCACAGGGAATTCGAAGGACCCTCGAGCCACCACCTTCAGGGACACAGCGGCGGCTGCTGTGGGCACCACAGAGAAGGCGACAGGCCGGGCAGAGCCCGCAGGCACCAGCACCTGCTGGGCCAGCCCTCCGCCCCCAGCCAGACACAGTCCCTCCACTGGGGACACGTGGACGCTCACCTGAGGGCAGGAAAACGAGAATGGCCAGAGTCCCGGCCCCGTTAGGCTCCCCACCCCTCACTGGACCCTGGCTCCCCCAACCCCTGTATGCTCAGGCTCCCTCGGGACCTCACAGTCAGGTTTCTATCCAGGTAGTTATAGAGGACAGGCCGCAGCTCCAGCTGCTCAAAGCGGCGGACAGACACGGGCAGGCGGAGGTGCAGGTGGAACTCGCGGAACACCCGCAGCTGGACTGGGGTGGCCACACATAGGCCTGAGGGAAGGGAAGTGTGGGGGGAAGGGCAGAGATCAGAGGGGCCATCAAGGCTTCAGGGCCGCAGGAGGGAGGGCGGGGTGACCCAGCTCTGTCTCAGTCTGCCTCTGACCTCTGGCCCACACCAGCTGCACGCTGGCACAGATCTCCCCAGATCACCGGACCCTCTTCCTACACTAAGAGCAAAGGGAACAGGGAGCTGGGGTAGAGGGAAATGGAAGCGGGGTCACCTGAGGCCCAGACAAGGTCACCTCACCTTTGGTTTTGGACAGGCTCAGGCCGTGGATCTCCCACGTGGTCAGAGAGTCGGGGAGCCACAGTGTCAATCTGCGTAGGGAAAGGCAGAGAAGCTCCGTCACACCCTGGGCTGGCCCCCAGACACAGCGCAGAGACAAGGCTGGGCCGGCAAACACTCTCACATTTGAAAGCGGTCCACTGTTTCCACTCTCCAGAGCCAGTTCTCTGGGAAGAAGCTGCGCACGGGAATGTCATCCTCATCAATCAGGTCCTCCTCCTGCAGGATCTCCAGGGCTGGGGGCCACGGTGGACGGGAGTGAGGAGGGGGGCCGTGCTGCCTTTCCAAGCACCGCCACCTGTGCCCTAGCCCTACCCAGCCCCTCACCTCGTTGGAGGCCCACCTGGCCCCTGGTCCTGTTCTTCTTGCGCAGACTCTCAGCAAATTGGCAGCAGGACAGGAAGGGCTCCCGGCAGTCCGGCTGCTGCACTCGGGCCGCCCGCTGCTCGCAGGAACGCATCATGGGCAGACGTGTCACCCCATCCTGGCAGCAGCGCTTGGCTGTCGGGGAAGCATACTGACCCACTGCAGGGCCAGGTGCGGGTGAGCACAAGAGGACGAAAGGAACATGCACCTCAGCCCCCACCCAGACCCCTTGAGACCAGCAACATAAGAGAGGCTGGTGGAGAGAGCTGCCCACCCTTCCACTTGTAATCCCGGAATTCGGATCTCTGGCCCCAAATACCACACACTGGTTCAGCAAGGAGGCGAGGGGCAGAGAGGCAGACCCCAACCTTGATCCCAAGTGGAGAGCCCAAGCTGCTGCCTAGACACCCACAACTCACATTTCTCATTAATCGCCTTTTGGAAGTTTACGTTTCTCTTTTTCCGGGTTGTCTTCTCCTCGGGACAGCCCAGTCCTGGTAGAGAGCAAGGCTGCAGTCCAGCCGTCAGGCACTCAGCTTCCTCCCCTCCCCGCCTTCCCCTGCCCAGCCCTTCCCACCCCGACTCTTCCTACCTGGCCCCCTCGGGCCCTTCCTCCTTCCTTATCTTCCTGCCACCCACTCCCCTTCCTTCTCTGTTCTCACTCTTTCTGGAGAAGGTCCATTGGTGTCCATCAGAAAAGGCCAGGCCCGCTGCCTGGAACACCTGAAGGGCACTGTCCCCACCCCCAGGACCACAGCCGAGATCATAGCTGTTCATAACTTCAAAGACCTGCAAGAAGAGGCAGGAATGCTAGGAGCCAAGCATGGCTGATGGGGCAGGACCAAGCGCTCGGCACAGGTGAGAGGGCAGCGCATGGAGGTATAGGAAAGGATACAGAGCGAGGAGATGGAGACCACAGGACCAAGTGGGGAAGAGTCTGTGGGGAGCCCTCAGTGGGATCTCAGGGCTGAGCCCAGGGCTCAGGGCAGCAGGGGGATGAGCCATGGAGGGGTGGGAGGGCTGGGGAGAGGGTGTGGACAAACCTTGCCCATGTTGAGGGGCTTGTGGGACTTGCTGCCTGCAGCATACAGAGCTGTGTCCAAGGCTCCCAGCGCCACCAGGGCTGGGGAGTCAGTTTCTAAGTGGAGCTTCACGGACTCCCCGTTCCGGTATTCCCTGGCACCGTCCACGCTGAGCTCCAGCTGGCAGGGGCCGAAGGCAGGGGTGGTCAGAGTGAGAGAGCTTCCTTCAGTCCCAGTATCGTCACTGCCCCCAAGCTAAATCCATGCCCTGTTGGCAATCACCCTGTCCTCAACTCCCTCAGCACAAGTGCCATCTCGCCTGATCCCAGTCACCTTGCCCTCACAGGCCCCAGCCTGGACATCCACTCGCAGGGAGTTGGCCACTGGTTGGTCTCCATGGTAGTAGAAGGCCACAAAGTAGAAGG
Organism: Rhinopithecus roxellana; assembly: GCF_007565055.1. Classification (NCBI taxonomy): domain Eukaryota; kingdom Metazoa; phylum Chordata; class Mammalia; order Primates; family Cercopithecidae; genus Rhinopithecus; species Rhinopithecus roxellana. The sequence continues at coordinate 25,616,274 of NC_044552.1, read as the reverse complement.
AGGGTGCCAGGTGATGGTCCACAAACACAGAGACCGAGGTCAGGGTCCTCTTGGGCTCTCGATTCATGAACATAATCTGCCCTCGGGATAGGATCTGGGCCAAGAAGGGGAGGGACAAGAGTGGTTGCCTCTTCATGGAACGGCCCCAGCCTTGAACCCCGCAGCCCCACCCAGAGGGCTCTTCCCTGCACCCCAGCCCTCCTCGACTTCCCAGCTCATGCACACCATGTAGTAGTAATGAGAAAAGGTGGCCCCACTGCCCACGGCTCGCAAGTTCAGGTTCAGAGTGTCCCCAACACGAGGAGGTCGAGAATCCGGCCGCTCAATAGACAGAAACCCGGGGCCTCCTGAAGGTGGGGCTGCCACAGTGAGCCTGGCTATGGCTGGATAGGGAGAGCCTGCAGATACCTGGAGAGAGGGGCAGGTGCGAATAGGGTAGTAGCTCAGAGCCAGGCATCCCACTTTCCCCGCAAATCAAGCCATGGATCCTCGGGACCCCAGCTCACCCTCATCCCCTTCCCCCACCATCTCCCAGGGGTCCGAGGAGTCCTACCGAGAGCTGCAGCTCTGAGACGGTCTGAGGGGTAATGATTGGAATGCTGACTTGGCCGCTTCCATCTGTGTTCTGTTGAATGTCACGGACTTCAGGAACAGACCCAGGAGAAGACACGGTGGCAGAAACTTTGACAGGAATGCCAGACGCTGGGGAGCCTGATATCTCACGGACCAAGGCCTAGGCAGGTAAAAGAGGGCAGGCAAAAGAGAGTGGTCAGACCCTGAGCCCTCCTAACTACCACCCCCTCCCTACTCATCCTTCCCCTCTGGAAGAAACCTGCAGCAGGAAGGGGGCCCCAGGCACAAGGTGTCGCTTGGTCTTGCTAAGATCCAAGGAGAAGGGAGATGACACAAAAGACCAGGATGTGAGCTCTGCCTCCTCCATCTCCCCACCTGCAAGACAAAGGACAGAGAGAGGTGGGGACAGAGCCCAAGAAGAGAGGGACAGGAGGATAAGTGGAGAGTGGCTTGAGTGGTTCCCTCCCACAAGACAGTGAGCTCCTAGGGCACAGGCCGCCGTATTCCTATCTGTGCATGCTGAGGCCCAGCACAGGACATTGAACAACACATGTCCACTGGAGGAGTGAATGAATGAGCAGAACAAGCAAATAAATACACAAACTGAGCCAGAGAAAAGGGCCGAGTCACAGAGACAGAGTTGGAGAGAGACCAGGTCTCCTGGGTGTTTCCTGGTTTTGAGTCTAAGACGAGGTGGGGGAAGTGGCGTGGTGTTGGTGCTGGAGGACAGAGGGTTAGCTCAGAGGTCAGAGGTGAGGTCTGGGGTTACAATAAGGGAAAGTCACCCACCTGGAGTCTCAATGATGGCTGCAGCAACGTAGAGGCGCAGCCCCTGGAGGCCAGTAATGCCCATATTCAGCTTCCCCAGAGCATCCTGGAACTCTGCCTTTGAGAGGGAAATGTGGCTCTGTCCATTCACCAGCTGAGGCACAGAAAGAAACAGGACATAGGGTGAGACTGAGTCTCACCTCCCTTGCCCCTTCCCCTCCCCAGCCCCTATTCTCCTTCCTACCTTGGTCTGACTCTCCAGCCCCCGAAGGAAAGTCTTCTTACCATCCTCATCTAGGAGCCCAAAGCGCACATACGCCACCCCCTGCACTGGCTTCCCATAGATGTACCTGTTGTGACAGAGAGAAGAGGGCGGGCCAAGGGCTGGGGGGAATAATGGCCTGAGGGCAGGGAAGCAGGAGCCCATTCATACTGAGTAGGGAGCAGGACCCAGTGCTGGTGGGCAGAGGTGGGGAGGGAGGTATTACCTGGCCTGGATGTCTAACTGGATTTCATCAAGATGGCCTGGCACCGTCAGGATGTAGGGCTTTCCAGGGGTGATCTTCACCTCAAAGTTGGGAAGGACTGACCCAGGGTGAAGGGATAGGCAGGTCAGACTCTAGCTCAAAGACTCCCCTCCACCCAGGGCTGTGGCACCCATATCTCCCTGCCCTGAGCTGCACCCACTATGTTTCCTCCCACCCTTATTTCCTTCCGGAAAGCAGTTGCCTGTCCCTCCAGTTTCCAGCTCTCACCATATTTCTTCACCTCAAACTGCGTGCTGCTGTTGGATTCCAGGCCATCTGAGAATCGGGCTGAGATCTTCCAGGTCCCTGGCCTGAGAATGGACAAGGAAGGCGCTCAGCCCATCTGTGCAATGGGACACGGAGAGCCAGAGGCCTGCTTCCCTGGGAAGAGGACTGTGGGGGTTAACCAGAGGCTCAGGAGGTTGAGGGCCAGGGCATCCCGGGACGTGCCTGTGTGGGAGGTGGAGAGCCTAACAGGAATTGGGGTGGTGTAGCTTGGGGACAGCCCCCACATTGGGAGAGCTCACTCTGAGATGTCTGGGATCACAAAGTCATCCTGGAAGATGGACGAGGGCAGGTACACCTCTTTCTTCCGCACGCGGAGGCCGTGAGAGTTCTGCAAGGGGAGAAGTGGTCACAGGCAGGAGGTCACATCAGTGGCCAGGATCAGGAAGGCCAGAGGTCGGGGACTCACCTCCACCGTGACTGTGATGGCGTCAGTGCTCGGGCGCATCTTTTGATCCAGAGCAAAGACCCGGTACCGAACTGGGAGAAGAGGGGGAGAGAGGTGAGCAGGGATCCATGTGCAAGGGGAGAGTGGGTCCAACTCCGCAGAGGGAGTGGGGGACAAATATTTCCTAAGCAGTCCTCCCATGTGGCACTTTCTTTCAGGTTATCTCACTTAGGGGGCACCAAACTTGTCCTGACAGGGCTTGGAGGGGGTTCAATGTTGAGGCCCTGGGGCTGAGACTCACCCCGCTGACCAGGGTTGTAAACGGGCTGGTCCGTCTGCAAAAAGAGGTGCCCCCGGCGAGAGGAGAAGAGCAGGTTGACACCCTGGATGTTTGTCTTTCTGGACAGAGAGTCCTTTATCCATGGTGACTGGGCCACCAGCTGGACCTCAGGGCCTCTGAGGAGTTGATGGAGGCCACAGCTCTTCACATCTTTCAAGGGCACCTGTCAGGAGAGGGAGATGGAGCGGGTCACAGAGCAAGAGAGAGCTGGCCAAAAAGGACAGAGACCAAGGGAGAAACATAGAAGGAGAATGCGAGGGTGGGAAGACAGGAGGGGAGGAGGCCGGTGGGAAGATGAAGACACTTACAAGACCGAGGGGAACAGGGCGGGAGGCCCCCACAAGCAGCAGGAGGGCGTGGGGTCTAGTTACCTGGAGGCTGAGGAGTGCGAAGTCTCTTTCTGAGCTAAGGGTGAAGTCCACCTTTGGGGAGCAGGGGACATTATTATGAGATGGGTTTCGCAGGAACACTGATCCTTTCACTACCTGTCCTCGGGGCACATCCTGGAGCTGCACGCCCACCGATAGGGGGACCCCCAGATGAACCACAGAAGGAGAGAACAAGAGCAACCTGGGGAGAACAGACAGGATCAGCAGTCAGACTTCGCTCTGACCCTCCAACCCTGCTCTCCCTCACTCCTGAATCGGGTCCTGTTGCCAGCCCTGCCCCAATCCAAGCGCCCAACATCCCGCCTCCAGGACCTGGGCTTCTGCAGAGATAAGGTGAAGAAGCTGGATGCCCAGATCAGCCCCCAGAGGAGCCTCATGGCTGGAGGATGCAAGAGGGGTTAGATCCGTCTGTCTGTCTGCTACCTTCTGGCCAAGCTAGGGCTTAGGGCAGAGTTGACTCTGGACCTTGCTCCTCCCCCAGCCCAGCTAAGCTGGGAAACCACGTGACAGCGAAGAAATGCAACTGGCCTCAGGCCCAGTGTTGTGGGGGCGCCCCGGACACCTGGGTCTCCAAGGGAATCTCTGAATCTTGGCCCACAAATAACCTTGTCCTTCCCTGTTAACCCCTCATTCCAGTGCCTGAGCACCTCCCCCTACCAAGTGTATCTGTATCAGGGTATAGGTGCACATGAGCTCATGTGTACATGGGCTTACAAGGGCCCAACATGGCCCACGAGTGCAGGATATTTAAAGGCCCTCACAAAACAGTGACAGGTTTCTAAGACACTTGTCTCTTACTTTCATTCCAACACAAATTGAACAATACTAGGCTTTTGCTTTTTTAGGCCCTAACAGAAATTCCAGGGTTTAGGAGATTAGGTACACCCGTACCACTCCACAGGGAGAGTGGTCTGGTGAACCCCTAACCCCTTTCCTCTCTGAACGAGACAAAGCTCAGACTTCACCTCTACCCCTAAACAAGGCACCCAAACACACGTCACAGTAAATAAAGGACATCCAGAAAATACCACAGGCAGAAGTACTTTATTTGGCAATTTTAACATGACACATAGGGAAAAGAACCCTGCCCTCCTTCACCAGCCTCCCCAGAAATCCCACCTTCCTATTTCAAGACAGAGTAATAACAGCACCATTTTACACAAAAGGGAACAGCCACAGCCTTGGCACCATTTCTGGTGCAGCCACATCTGACCCTTTGCATACACGAGAGCCCAACACTCATCCTGGCTCCCAAACCTTCCCAAGGTGACCCTGTTTCAGCCACCATCATGTAGCAATTCCAGTCCCCTCCAGGCCCACTCTGGGGAGCTGAGCAATGATGAGCAGAATCTTCATGTCTCTGGCAGGCGGAGGAGGGTTCCAGAAGTGGTAGAGATGCTGTGCAGGAGAAAGACAAGGCTGGAGCCAGACGCCTAGGCTCAAGTTGTTAGGAGAGCTTAGAACTTGGGAAGGGGTGTTCCCGGGTTCCAGAGAAGAATGAGAGCCACTGGCCTTCACTAGGGAACTAAGCATGAGCTGGGAGGAAATCCAACCTTGGGTCATTGCTCCGTCATCTGCCAGAGGCCAGGGCAAGACTCACCAGTCCACTAGCTGGGCCCCAGTGAGGTCATGCACATGGTAGGTAAGACCAAGCCGTACAACGGCAGGAGCCCGCCGGCCGAGGAGCTCTGATAGGAGCAGCTCCCAGTACTTGGCCTTCTGGACCATGCCAAGGACAGCCTGGCGCCCTGGAGAAGTGGCACAGGAGAAGGGAAAGGTGAATAAGTCGTAGAGGCCTGAGGAGCCACCAAAAGGTGAGGGGCTGCAGGTCTGAGCTGCAGATGGGATACCTTTAACAAAGTACTTGTGCATTTGGTCCGAAGACAAAGATGACTGCAGGAGTGGGCAGGTGGGAGTGGGGCACCCTGGCCTGTCCCCAGGAAGGAGGAGGAGTCTGCAGCGTTATGGGCTTCAACATCCATCAAGGAGTCCAGAGAAGGAGCCAGGCCAGGTGGGAGGGAAAGGCCCTGGCAGGGGCTCCCTCATCTCCCAGCCCCAGCTCTGCCCCATCACTGCCGCTGCTCCTCATTACTCACTGGGGCAGCTGTCACCTCCCCAAAGGGTGGCCTTGTCCAGAGAGCGGCAAACCTCCCTGCCATGGATGAGTCAGGAGCATTTTCTTAAGAGGAAAATCACTGGAAAACAAAATGAGCGGGGACACAGAAACCAACAGAAGTGGCTGCATTTGTGCTACAGGCTCCGCTTCCAGAGCTCACTGATGCCCACCTCAGACAGGCCTGACCAAGGCACGGCTGGTGGGATTTGCCAGTCACCTTTACCAGCCAGTTTCACCCTCAGCTTCTCTGAGAAGGGAGCACCACACTCCCCAAGCTCAGAGAATGTGTCCCGGCGTGGGTGGGGGCGGAGCCTGTGATAGTTCAGGGTGGGCTTGGTAGGACACTAGGGTGTGGAAGGGGGAAGCGAGCACCTGACTCCGACAGCTGGGGAGCTCGCGGCAGTCACGAGGCCACAGCGACTTCATTGTCTGACTGGGCCTGGACCTGTAAACTTCCCCCCTCAGCCTTGGGCCAAGCCTGAAAGATAAAAATGGAGGGCCCCAAGGCACCCCTCACTCAGATTCTGCCCTGGGCTTTTCCCACGCAGCCCCAGAAGAGGACACGCCAGCCCCAGAGTTAGCCCCAGAGGCCCCTGAGCCTCCTGAAGAGCCCCGCCTAGGGGTGCTGGCCGTGACCGACACAGCCCCAGACTCCATGCGCCTCTCGTAGAGCGTGGCCCAGGGCCCCTTTGATTCCTTCATGGTCCAGTATGAGGACACGAACGGGCAGCCCCAGGCCTTGCTCGTGGACGGTGACCAGAGCAAGATCCTCATCTCAGGCCTGGAGCCCAGCACCCCCTACAGGTTCCTCCTCTATGGCCTCCATGAAGGGAAGCGCCTGGGGCCCCTCTCAGCTGAGGGCACCACAGGTACCACCAGGCATCTCTGACCTCTAGTCTGGGACTCGGAAGGGGGAAAGGGGGCTCAGAAGGGGTGGTCGCAGGAAAAGAGCGTGAAGCGGGTACCAGGGAGACAGGACAGGTGGGCTGGTCGCGAGTGACTCCACCTCCCTCTCCCCTGACCCCGCCTTGTCTGTCCCACAGGAGATCCTGCTCCCGGGAGGGGTCACATCTCACCAGCTCCTTGGCCTCTTTCCCTCCACCCCCTACAATGCACGGCTCCAGGCCATGTGGGGCGAGAGCCTCCTGCCGCCCGTGTCCACCTCTTTCACCACCGGTACCTGGACGCACGGGCCGGGGCCGGGGACTGGGTGGGCAGCCACGGTCTAAGGCTTGGACCTTGGACCCTGCTCTCCTCTCCCCAGGTGGGCTGCGGATCCCCTTCCCCAGGGACTGCGGGGAGGAGATGCAGAACGGAGCCGGTGCCTCCAGGACCACCACCATCTTCCTCAACGGCAACCGCGAGCGGCCCCTCAACGTGTTTTGTGACATGGAGACTGACGGGGGCGGCTGGCTGGTGGGTGGCATTGGGAAACCCAGGAGTCTGTGCAGGGCAGGGGCTGTTGCCCCGGGAGCCAGAGGCTGATGGTGCCCCCACTTTCTTCCCAGGTGTTCCAGCGCCGCATGGATGGACAGACAGACTTCTGGAGGGACTGGGAGGACTATGCCCATGGTTTTGGGAACATCTCTGGGGAGTTCTGGCTGGGTCAGTACCTCACAGGGGTTGGGGAAGTACGGATGGGGATGGGGGCCCTGTGGACACCAGGACTCTGATGAGGTCATGTCTCCCACCCCCAGGCAATGAGGCCCTGCACCGCCTGAAGCAGGCAGGTGACTGCTCCATGCGCGTGGACCTGCGGGCCGGGGACGAGGCTGTGTTCGCCCAGTACGACTCCTTCCGCGTAGACTCGACTGCGGAGTACTACCGCCTCCACCTGGAGGGCTACCACGGCACCGCAGGTAAACACAGGCTGCGAGGCTGGGAGGGTGAGGCTGGGAGGGGAGGCCCTCATGGCTTCTTCCTCCATCCTGCCCAGGGGACTCCATGAGCTACCACAGCGGCAGTGTCTTCTCTGCCCGTGATCGGGACCCCAAAAACTTGCTCATCTCCTGCACTGTCTCCTACCGAGGGGCCTGGTGGTACAGGAACTGCCACTATGCCAACCTCAACGGGCTCTATGGGAGCACAGTGGACCATCAGGTGAGGGGTGTGGAGGGGGCACAGAGCCGGGGTGGCTGGGGCTCAGCCTGCCTAGGTTTCAGCCCCACAGTGTAACAGGCAAGGGACTGAGCGGCTGGGTGAAACGGAACAATCGTGCCAGCCTCACAGAGGGAGCTGGAGGTGATTTATTGGGTGGAAAGGGCCAGCTCAGGATTAAGCCTCAATCCTCTGTGGCGGAGGGGCAGAAGGGGAGCTGTGTGGGAAGGTTGGTTGAGTGCTGGGAGCCACCTCCTTAAGGCAAACGGGAGGAGCAGATGGGACATCCGGATTTGACTCTCTCTTGACAACCCCTTTCCCAGGGAGTGAGCTGGTACTACTGGAAGGGCTTCGAGTTCTCGGTGCCCTTCACGGAAATGAAGCTGAGACCAAGAAACTTTCGCTCCCCAGCCGGGGGAGGCTGAGCGGCTGCCCACCTCTCTCAGTATGACTGCCGAGCACTGAGGGGTCGCCCCGAGAGAAGAGCCAGGGACCTTCACCACCCGGCTGCTGGAGGAAGCCTTCTCCGCCAGCGATCTCGCAGCACTATGTTTACAGTAGGGGGAGGGGTTCGTACGGGAGCAATAAAGGAGAAACTGAGGCACGCGGCTGGCATCGATCCTGCCCCGTCACTGGCTCTGGCCCGGGCTGTGGGCCCCCGTGCCCCGGGGCTGCAGCCGCACTTGGAATGGCTGCATCTTGAGGATGACACTGCAGTGGGGCAGGGGCTGCAGGGAGGGCAGGGCGTCCCCGGCGGGGCAGCAACGTGAAGGCCTGCAGCAGTCGGGTCAGCACCACGAAGAGCTCCAGGCCCGCCAAGGGCTCTCCCAGGCACACACACGCCCCACAGCCAAAGGCCAGTGCTCTGGAGTTCTTGTCTGGCTCCAGGAAGCGATGTGTGGGCCGGTGGACAGGTGGGTGGGAAGGCGTTTAGTGGCCGCGGGGACCAGCCTCCGCCACCTTTTCACAGCAGGCCCCTGGCCCCCCACATACCAGGCCAGAACTCATGTGGCCTCTCCCAGACCATCTCATCCAGGTGGGCGCCTTGGAGTTTCGGGATGATGACTGTGCCCTCAGGGATGTCATAGCCAGAGATGCTGAAGGGGGCTGGAGTTAGCGGTTGGTCAGGACCTCGCTGGGACCAGGCTTTCCTCACTCATCCCAGCCCTCGGGAGTCACCTGCTGGGCCTGGATACATTTGTAATAGGCAGGCACTAAGTTGTCCTCCTGCCAGAAAAGGAGGGCGTGCTTTCAGTTCAGGACAAGGAGAGGCTCAGGGAGGGGCTGGGGGTGGCCGGAGGGGCTGTGAGGCACCTTGATCTTGTCTCCGAAGGTGAGGTGACAGATGATGCTGCAGGTGAGGAGAGAGAATTCCTCCTCAATGGCCACAGGGGTGCCGGCCTGGGCTCTCATGCGCTGTGGAGAAGGAACGGGAGCTCAGCAGGCCGGTGTGCAGTGGGCAGGGCAGGAGCTACTTCGAGAGGCGAGGCTGACCCAAGGTGGCCTCAGGAGCCCAGCCTTACCTCGCAGAACTCCTGAGTCAGCTGCTCCACCACAGGCTCCATGGAGTCACGGATGCCCAGCAGCAGGGCTGAGCGGGTGAGCTTCTTGTGGGCTTTCCAGAGCAGAGAGTAGTCTCCCAAGGACAGATCCAGGGTAGTTCTTAGACACCAGCTTGTCTGCAGGAGGAGTTGCGGGATGGAGGGTGGGAACTGGCCATGGAGGCCAAGGGTCTGACCTTCTGCCTCCCCAACCCTTGCTTCCTCCCCCCAAGATATGCCCCCCAACAACCTCCAGGGACCTGGATTGGGGGAGCCCCCAAAGGTGGCTCCCACTTGAGGCTGAGGTAGGAGGATCACTTGAGACCAGGAATTCAAGACCAGCCTGGGCAACATAGCAAGACCAACCCCATTTCTAAAAAAAAAAAAAATTTTTTTTAAGAAAGAAAAATTCCCCCAGCCCTTACAGGTAAGTGGCTCAGGTCTGCCAGCAAAGTCTGCCCACTTTTTGACCATGGCTTCCTCAATGGTCCTCTTGGAGTTCAGCACCACCACATCTGGGGGAGAGCCAAAGCAGCGTCAGCGGAGAGAGAGGACCCTGTTTGCCCCCTCCGCCCGCTCCTATGGTGAGGGCCAGAGCGAGAACAGGCTCTCACCTTGCAGCCCAAGGTGGAGCCTATAGATGGGCCCGAATTTCTGAGTCAGGCCAGGTAGATAGATGGGGAGGTCGGGCTGCAGCAGGTGCAGGAAGCCCGGGACAAGAGGCGGGAGGTGGAGGCTCCTGAGCTTCCAGCAGTTCCATAGCAGGCGGGCGCCAGCCAGCAGGGGCAGCAGCAGCAGCAGCCCCAGGAACAGCATGGCGAGATGCCCATCAGGGCCCTGAGATGCCACTTATAGCTCTAGAGCCCCGGCCATCCCTCCTGCTGTGTAGACTGTTTTGGGGCCTCCCTTGACCCCACCTTCGGGTTCCTTCCCACCGTCCCGCCCACAGAGTGGCCCTTTACTGGAATGGCACCAGTCTCATTGGCCTTGGGACATCCGTATTTCAAAAAATCAATCACCCATCAAGAAGCAAGGAAGGGAAATGCAACCCTGACCCTTTTCCGGCAGCCAGAGTCAGCCTTCTGGCTCCACATCAACTGTGCAAGGGTGTCCACCCCCACCTGGGCCCTCTCCCTCGGCCGCCCCACTGTGGGCCTGTTTACCGGCATGATGTTTGTCTCAGAGAGAAAATGGCAGTCCCTGCCTAATATGCCTTCCTGAAACGCCTGAAGAATGAAATGTGATTTGTGTGGGTTTTTTGTTAGTTTAACCTACAGATAGAGTAATACTGTTAAAGCCTGGTTTGCCTGGGGCATTCCAGTGTATACAGTGTGATTGCTATTAGTGCCTCCTTTCACTCTCAAAAGTGCCCAGAAGACCAAGAAGGAGGTGGTTTCCCGCCGCGGAGTACTCGCATGTACCAGACACTGTTCTAAGCACTTTGCGGGCACTAACTCAATTCTTCACAGACATGCTCTACATGCAACACGGGTGTCGTTCACATGTTGTGGAGGGCAGGATTCCGGCCTGGAAATCTAGCTGTAGAATATGTACCTTTAGCCACCAGGAGCACCTTTCTTTGGTTGAAAGGAAAACAGACCACCTTGAACTGGTTTGAGATAAAAAGTAAGGATTGGGGAATTTCACAGAACTCGGGAATAAGAAAGCAGGGGAGGGGACCCCACTGGCCTTAGAAAGCCAAGGAACAGAAAAAGCCCCGGAGACGGGCAGTTTCCTTGCGCTGTTTCTCTCTCCTCTTTCTTCTCTCTGCAGTCAAGTTTCTTGTGTTTCCAGGCACAAGCAGAACACGACTGCCCTCGGGACTAGAGTCCACAGGTTCTAGGTCCAGCCAGGGAGAGTGTGGATTCCCAGCACACCTGGGCATGCCCCCCTCAAAGTCCAAAGTCCCCAGGAAGGGGCTGGATAGCCACAGCTGGATCAGGATCAGGGGTCCAGCCCTATTTGGGGAACTGAAGCCATAAGGGGTGGGGGTCACACTGAACTGTGACACTGAGAGACCACTTTTGTGGGTAAGGAGGCAGTTTGGGGGTTTGGGAAGAGGCCATGCCAAAGAGGAGTGGCAGGGTTCAATGAGAAGCCAGGGCCTCCTGGATGGTACGTGAGCGGTCAGAGGCGAGCCAGGCCCATGCCTTTCCCCCCATTTCTGGCTCTGTAGCCAGACCCAGGGAACAGTGGGGATCTCTCTCCCCTCAGAGCTTTTCCAGACTGTGCTGCTGCGGAGCCAGAGTCAAGATCCTGGCTGTGCCACCCCCTACATTGGTGAGCTCACTGCTGCTGAATCCATGATCAGGACGGAGACGGAGGAAACAGGATTGGGATTTCTGGGGTTGGGCAATGACAGCTACTGCCTTCTTCTTGTTGACCTCCCAGACAGGGCCATGTCTTGCTGCAACTGAATCCCTGGCTCTGGAAAATGGGCTTATGCCACCACCGTGCTGACCAGCTATTGGGAGAAAGATCCGATGGGCAACCACAGGGCCATGTACGCGAGAGCCTCAGGAAACCTCTGCCCCAGTGGGAAAGGTCCCAACTTCTCAAAGTTACATGGGATAAGAGAGTGCTCATCAGAAAGGAGCTCACCTGGACGGCTGGCGTGCTTACTACTTGTCTCACCATCTCCATCTCTTCCACCACTTTCAAATCCAAACTCCAAATGTGGTCAATTACATGCAATGTCCCCAAAGGTACCCTGTCGTGCCCCGGCCTCTGGGCCTTTGTATATTCTCCTTCTGGGCCAGATGCCCTCACCTACCCCTGCTCTTTGGCTCCTTCTCAGTCTTCAGAGCCCCACTTGGAGGCCACCTGCTCCAGGAAGCCTTCCCTGTCCCTGCCCGGCAATGCCCCTGACTTGGTTAGATGCCACACAGGACCGCACTGCTCCCTGGCATCACATCTTTCACAGAGGTTGGGGACTGCCCGTCCACTTATCTGTCTCACCAGCGATGAGCCCTGCAGTAAGTAGCTGTCTCTGTGGCACCTGGCATAGGACGTGAAGTGAAAGTTTCCCAAATTTCTGTTGAATGACTGAATGGCAGGCTGCTGAACTGTCATGACCTCTACAGAAACTGACTCAGCAACCTTCTTGGGACAGATTTCAGAGTCATCTCTGAAGACCCCAGGTGTGCCACTAAATGGGGTAAAGTCAGGCAGGCAGGGTGCAGAGGGTAGACCCCAGGAGAACTGTTGCAGGAAGTCAGGGACCCCAAACAGAGGGACCGGCTGAAGCCATGGCAGAAGAACATAAATTGTGAAGATTTCATGGACATTTATTAGTTCCCCAAATTAATACTTTCATAATTTCTTATGCCTGTCTTTACTGCAGTGTCTAAACATAAATTGTGAAGATTTCATGGACACTTATCACTTCCCTAATCAATACTCTTATGATTTCCTATGCCTGTCTTTACTTTCATCTCTTAATGCCGTCATCTTCTTCGTAAGCTGGGGAGGATATATGCCGCCTCAGGACCCTGTGATGATTGTGTGAACTGCACAAACTGTTTGTAGAGCATGTGTGTTTGAACAATATGAAATCTGGGCACCTTAAAAGAAGAACAGGATGACAGTGACGTTCAGGGAACAAGGGAGGTAACTTTAAACCTGACTGCCGGTGAGCAGGACGGAACAGAGCCATATTTCTCTTCTTTCAAATTGCACATAGGAGAAATATCGCTGAATTCTTTTTCTCAGCAAGGAACATCCCTGAGAAAGAGAATGCACCCTGAGAGTAGGTCTATAGATGGCCCCCCTAAGGCGACCACCTTTTATGGTCGAAGCTGAAGGGATGAAATAAGCCTCAGTCTCCTGTAGCAATCCCAGGCTTATTTAGGACAAGGAAATTCCTGCCTAATAAATTTTGGTCAGACAGGTTGTCTGCTCTCAAACCCTGTCTCCTGATAAGATGTTATCAATGACAATGCGTGCCCGAAACTTCATTACCAATTTTAATTTTGCCACATCCTGTGGTCCTGTGATCTCGCCCTGCCTCCACTTGCTTTGTGATATTTTATTACCTTGTGAAGCATGTGATCTCTGTGACCCACACGCTATTCGTGCACTCCCGCCCCTTTTGAAATCGCTAATAAAAACTTGCTGGTTTTACGGCTCGGGGAACATCATGGATCCTGCCGACACATGATGTCTCCCCTGGACACCCAGCTTTAAATTTCTCTCTCTTGTACTCTTTCCCTTTATTTCTCAACGCAGCTGAGACACCTAGGAAATAGAAAAGAACCCACATTAACCATTGGGAGCGGGTTGTCCCGATAGAGAACAGCAGCTTCCTCAGAGGATTCACAAACAGCACAGTCAGACTTTTGGCTTGTTTGAAACCAGTAACTGGAAGAAGACACTACCGGACCTGAAGATCGCACAACTCCGGGAACGTCACCTCACCCCACTGATAACAGAACGAAGCGTCACGAGGCTTTCAACGACCCGGAACTCAGCCAAAATCCACAGACCTCTGAACCACCAGCAGCGCGAGGACAGAGTTGGGGAGGTGTGGCTGGACAACAGCTCATGAGGCAGAAGAGCTGTGTCAGAGGTGTCAGCTGAGCACAAGCCCTGTCTGAGGCCGTGGTGACTGGTGACACCCGGGCAGTGGAGGGCCTTGGAAGCTGAAGGGTGGCCTTGGCATGGACTCTGGTCCTTGGGGGTCAGGCTCTTGGGTCCCAGTTCTGCTCGGGGTGGTCCTGTGAAGCACTAGACTCCTAGCAGGTCATCAGGGAGGGTCTGACAGAGCCGGACAGCCCAAGGGTCATCAGGGCTCAGAGGGTCTGAGGTTATGTCAACCTGGCCTGCCCAGAACTGGAATGCGGAGGGGCACTGTTCTCGGCCCTAGCAACACACACTGACGCTTTGCTGCCAAAAACCTTTAATATGCCCTGGTCCCAGGCTGTGTTCAGGAAAGTGGAGACAGCAGTGCTTCCAGCTTCATGGTTCCCAGGCTCAGGTTCCTCCCGGGGCAGGCGGGAGGGCAGCCCTCACACTTGGCACCCCTGAGTGCCATACTCCTGGAGGAAGTCGTTGAGCTGTGCGCAGGCTGCCCGCTGGCGGGTGCTCCGGCACAGGCGTTCAGAAGGCATCTCCTCAATCCAGCTATTGGAGTCCAGCAGGTACTGGGGGCTGCAGGGGGCAAAGGGGCAGTCAGCAGGGCTCGGGAGGATGGCAGTTGGGAACAGAGAGCACAGGCATCTGGCTTCCGAAGGGCAAGGCCTAGGTGGCGAGGCATGGGGAGGGCAAGAGACTGAGGGGATCAGATGACTCACTGTCCCTCGAGGTCATAGGTGGCCCCATCCAGACCCATGATCAAATATTCTTTCCCAGGTTCCAAGCGAAGGCGGCAAGAGGCTCGAACCAGGAAGTTGCGCGTCTGATTAACAGTGGCCTTGACATCCTTGGCTGCGGGGATGACGTGCACAAAAGTGGTCAGAGGGGAAGAGAAGGTACAGGGCGAGCCCAGGCCACAGCTCTGTGTAGCTCCTCTCATTCCACCTTCGCCGCCCCCACGGAGAGGTGCCACTGCCTCCCTATTTATGGCCAAGCCCAGGGCTTCTGACATGCCGAGGGGATTTTCACACTTCCAGATGGTCAGGTCCTCAGCCAGACCTCAGCCTCCCTGTCTCCCCCCAGCCCTGCCCGCCTCTCCGGTTCCTTCATACTGAAGTGCAGGACTTGGGTGATCTTGGTCTCAAAGAGGCGGAAAGCGGCTCTGCTGTCTTCTCGGAGAACCTTAACCTGGAAGCCTAAGAGGGGGTTAGGAGAAGGGAGAAAGGTGAGTCACTTTGAGGCTGAGAGGGCAGGAAGTTGGTGTCAGACCAAACAGGCTGCATTCATGACCTGTAAGAGGGGCAGGCTACACCCAGAGAGACCAAAACAGCCAGTCCCCGAGGGAGGGTCAGGCCAGGGCCTCGGTGGGAAGACTGACCGTACTCCACACGGGGGTAGTAGCAGGCAAACTTCATCCTGTAGCCATCCTCGTCCTGCAGACCCCGCTCCAGGGCGCGACGCTGGCGAGGGCACTTCCCTGAAGTCGGGGGCCCCATCAGACAGTGTGGGGGGTCCCCGGCCATCCCACCTCCACTGCCCCGCCCCAGGCCCTCAGTCTCACCCTCAGCACACTGGCAGACTTCAGCAGAGCACAAGGTGGCCAGGAGTCTGCTCTTACTTGGTGCTCCGTAAAACACAGAACATCTGCGCTCTGGAGAACAGAGAGGAGTTAAGGCACAGGTCCCTCTGTTCTGCCTCCTCAGTCCCAGGGAGCCCCAGCGCTTTCTGCCCCCCACACTACCGCAGTGTCCACTGTCCCACAGGAGGGCACCTATGCCACAGCTCTCCCAAACTCCAGGGTGCCCCGCAGTGCTCACCCGGGTTGTAGTAGTCGTACAGGGCTGCGCTGGCCGGCTGCACCAGCCCCACGGGAACTTCCTGCACAGCCTCAAAGCCCACGCACTCCCGGGACGTGGGGACCTGGCCCAGCGTGGGGAGGAGAGATGAGGGACCCACTCCCTGGGCCCTGCAGCCCCCTATATTGGATTTCCTTGGCCTGTTTTTGTTTGGTTCCTGTTGGTCTTCTCTCCAGTGTCCTTCACATTCTGTTACCTTCCTACTCAGAGAACTCTCAAAGCTGCTCTGCAAGGTCTCTGGTGACTTCACTTCCCAGAGGGTGACCTTGCGCCAGTCTTCACTGCCCCAGGCCCTCAGCAGAGCCTTGCATCATGGACATGTTCTCTGTGAGACTGTCCCTAAGCTAAGGGTTAGCTTCTGGAACACCCTTGGTTCTGAGCTGGTCATTTCTTGCATTCCCTCCTTCGGAACTTGCTTCCTCAGTGCTCCCCTGTGGGGGCCTCAACCACTCCCTGCCTTCCACTAAACCACTCCAGGCTGATGATTCCCAAACCGAACTTGCAGCTCCATCTCTGCATTAGGGTTTTGGCAGGACCTGTAAGTTCTCCAAGGCACTCTGCCTGCCCCCAAACCCACTCACCCTCCTGACAGCTCATCTTTGTCATGGATACAACTGGGTCCTCCTTTATTTGCCATCACCTAACTGCAGGTTCTGTCGTCCTGCCTGACCCCCTGACTCAGGTCCCAGGCCTGACCCCCCTCACGCCCACGCGGGCCCAGTCCACACGGTGCCATGCCAGTGTCTCTCCTGAGCTGGGCTGCCGCGCCGTCAGCTCCCTATCCGGGAATCTTGCTGGCTCTGTGTTTTCCATTGAGTTCAACCCAGATGTGTCAGCCAGGCTTCCCCAGGTGATGGGGGCTGGCCCCTCTGCACACACTGGGTAGGGGTCTCCCTGACCTACAAATAGCTGGCTAATGAAAGCCACCACACCTTTCTCACATTTTCTCCCAGAGATTACGGTAAATGTTCAAAAAACATTTTTGAAGGTCGGGCATGGTGGCTTTGGCCTGTAAACCCGGTACTTTGAAAGGCCTAGGCCAGAGGATCGCTTGAGGCCAGGAGTTCAAGTCTAGCCTGGGCGACACAGTGAGACCCTGTCTTTAATAAATAAATAAATAAAAATGTTTTGAAAGCCATAAGAGGGTTGATAACTATTTTAGTCAAATAAGGCCGTGAAAACACAAATACAACTGTCATCTATGGCCACCATCACGTTGTAAAAGAAAATACACTTTAATATTTTTTAAAAAAATGGGAAGTTCAACAAAGAAACAGAGGCAGCCCCTCAAGCTGAATAAAACCGGCTTTACGAAGCATCCCTCTCAAGCCCCAAGGGTCCCCGCTGACTGGCACTGGCCCCTGCCACCTGCACGTCTGCCCCTTACTCTACTGTGTCTCACAGGCTCACATCCTTCTCCTCCTTCTCGCTGATGACATCAAGTCCCCAAGAGCACTGGCCGCTGACAGAGCTGTCTCCTGAGAAACCTAACGCACACTCAGTACACCCGGTGCCATCCAGTCCCTTCCTATGTCACTTCTCCACACTCACCGAGTCAAAATACAGCAGGACGTGGGGCCCCTCGGTCTCAAAGTGACTCACGTAACGGTCAGAGAGGGAGGTCAGCTGTGGAAAAGGGGAGGTGGTCACAGGTCACAGGCCCTGCACATGACAGGGCTCGGCACCGGGGCAGAGGGGGTTGCCCTGGGGTCTGACCACACCTTCTCTAGGTCAGCACGCAGGGCGTGGAATCCACTCAGGAGGGTGATGTCTGCGATGGCCATGCCAGAGAGCCCCACCTTGCCGTTCCGCCTGTGGAGACATGTGACCTGTCGTCCAGGTTCTACCTGCGCGGGTTCCAGAAGCCCAGTCCCAGCCTGGGTCCTGCCCTCCCTCCCCTGGCCCAGGGCAGCTCCTGGCGCCCACCAGATGCACACGGTGTAGTGGACCCTGGACTCCTGCTCCTCCACCACCTTGGGCGCCTCCCTCCTGCGGCGGTTCCTCCGACCCTCAAACAGCTGCAGGGGTGTCACGGGCTGCAGAGGGGCACCTGGGTCGTCCCTGGCTGGAAGCTCATCGTACTCATAGTCCTCATAGTCCTCGTTTGCTTGCACTGAACAGGGAAGCATTGTGAGGAGGGCTGGGATGGCCACCTGGCTCCCTGCACCAGCCCCTGCCAGGCCCCGAGGTCTCCCAAGCCCCACACTCACTCGTGTACTCGACGTGGCCTTTGACTGTCACTTCTATCTGCAGGTCCTGGCAGGTCGTGTTCTTCATGTCCAGGACATTGTAGATACGAAGGACCTGGCTCAGCAAGGGGCAGGGAGAGGACGCAGGACATTTGAGGCCACAGACCTCTCTGGTGCCACACCTAAGGGCATCTCCCCGGGCTAAGGTTTTGAGGCCTTCAGCCCCTTTTCATCCCCATCACTGCACAGGCCACACACAGGAGTGGCACCAGATTTGCCACAGGCGCCGGGTGAGACAGAAAGGTAAAGAAGCAGGCCCCTGCCCCCAGAGGCCAACACTCTAGACTGTGCTGGGAAGAGGCTGGACTGAAAAGCTCAGGAAAGGCTTCTGGCCAAGGCTTGAAGGAGGAGAGTTTGTCCTGTGGGCCAAGAAGCAGGGAAGGACAGGAAAGGCACGGGGATCTGTGTAGGCAGGATCTGTCTGGCCGGAGAGGTGGGCAGAGGCCCAGCCATGTGAGCCACGGGCAGGGGTTGTGACTTTTCCCCAAGGCTGATCTGGCTGGGGCTTTTGGAAGGTCAGTGTCACTGCCGTGTGGACAGTGGAGCAGACAGGGGAGTTAAAGAGAAGTTCCAGGTAGGGAGAAGACTGTGTTAGCACAGAATCTAGGATGCAAGCACCAAGGGCCACAGGCAGCAGGGGAGCAGAGGAGGAGTCACTAGGGGCATAAGGACAGGCTTGGGAGAGGGGCCACTAACACGGCCTCTGGAGTAGTGGCGGGGCTCCCGGCTGGCAGGGGTTCCCATCAGCCAGACAAGAGACACACAGTGAAGAAGGGCTTTGGGACACGCCTCGTCTGAGGTGCTGCGGGAGTGGGACGAGTGGGGCCCGTGGCTGAGGGAAGAGGCCTGGGCTGAGGAGTGGGATCCGGGACCATCAGCACTGAGGCAGGTAAAGGAAACAACAGGTACCCAGAGATGGGGAGAGCAAGCAGGGGGAAAACACCCAGGACCGAAGCCCGGGACGCCAACCCTGAGGTGTCTGCCTCCTTCCCTGGACCATGCGCCTCTGCCCACAGGCCTCTCACTTCACACCCGTCTCCTCCGCCAGTGCCCGGCCCTGCCCCTTCCCGGGCCCTCACCTTCAGGGTTCCTTTGCTGTTTCCTCCCACCTTCACATTGATCTTGCTGCCCAAGGAAAACTTTCAGCAACAGGAAAGGGAAGGCGATGTTAGAAGGGCACAAGCAAACCTATTTTTGCGGCTCCAATAACTTGTCTCCTTCCTCAAAACAGCCCCACCTCCTCTCCCCACCTCACATTTCCACAAAGTCTATACTAGCACGTGAATTATCTCACTTCAGCCTTCTAACAACCCTGTAGGGTAAACTCTGCATTTGTTACTCTACAAGTGAGAAAACTGAAGCTCAGAGCTCCAGGTCACACAGGCAGGAAGTCAGTCTTCCCCCAGGGGCCCCAGGAAGAAGTGCTGCGGGGATTCCACGGATGGGAGGGTGGGGACGGCTTCTGACCTGGCCACGAGGCCCAGGTGTCCTGGCTACCCAGCGAGGGAGTGGTTCACCAGGGAGTGGTTCACCTGCAGCTCCTCCTCCAGGCCGCGAATCTGGCGGTTGTTCAGCTGTAGCGCGTGGGACGTGAACCCACTGCGGCCTGTGGAGCTGAGAGTCACATTGAGTCCCCTCTCCTCGGTGGTGTGGGAGGCAATCCAGTAGGCAGACAGGGCATCCAGGGCAATCACCGTGTCCTAGGGAGGTTGGGTCAGGACTCAAGCGCTTGTTCTTAGGACTACCCACCCCCAGAGCCCGCGGGCGGCCCCTACTTGGGTACTGCGGAATCCCCCTTGGAAGCCGCCCTGACGGGTGAGCCAGGCTGCAGTCTGGTCTGCCATCTCCGCTTTGCCCTCGTGAAGCAGGAGGTGCAGCAGGGCGTAGGCTGTGGTTTCAATCCACAGGGCTGGGGCCTGGGGCATGGGGTCGGCTGGGCTGCGAGGAGCCGGGGTGGGCGACACAGCATTGCTCTGAGAACCAGTGACTGAGCCCCAGTACAGGTTATCTGGAGGTGAAGGGAAACCACCAGTAAACAGGAGGGCAGGGAGAAGAGCCTGGTCCTTGGCCCTTAGTCACTGCCTCCTGGACTCTCCTGATTCTCCCCCAACACACCCCTGCTTACACCTTGGTTACTCCTCTGAGTCTTCATCCAGCCTCTCCCTCTGGGCACACTCATGGATCCTAAGGTCCCCTGGGACTCAGGTTCACTGCCAGGAGCCCCTCGTCCCTCACCTCCAGTCTCCTGGGCCATTGCCATGAGGTTGTTGTGGGCAACACTCTGCAGGTCCCCGGGGGCCTTGGTCAGTGTCAGGGCATAGGCCGTGATGGCGGCTGCGTGGGCACCCAGGAGCCCGGCACTCGCTTTCTCCCCCAAAAATGAGTTTGCCTTTGAGATGGAGGCTTCCTGGAAGAAAACGGGACGAAGGTCTGGGGCCTGGACTCCTGGGTTCCTGCGGAAAAAGGGGGAGAGCTGGGGGCCAGCGGAGGGCAGAAACGCCACTGTCCTTACCACTCTCTGCTTCAATTCCTCTGTACCCTCGTCCTGGAAGACGGCCAGCCCATGATGAAGGGCGATGGTCACAAAGGCTGTGAGTGCCACAGTCTCATCACTGCCCACCAAACCCCCCTAGTGAGGGGAGAAAAGAAGATGTCAAACAGGAGGGGGAAGAAGCAAAGAGACTCCTCCTACAGGTGCTCCTCGGGCCACCCCAGCAGGCCCGCACCTGCATGTTCCTGTCTAACACTGGACAGGGGTCCTGGAACGAGCCATCAGCCTGCTGCTGGGACAGAAGCCACTCAGACGTCTCCTGCAGTTTCTCAGGCGAGCCTCCTACCTGCTCCTGGGCCAAACTCAGGACCTTCAACACAAAGGCTGTGAGCCTGGAGGGAGGAAGGAGAGTTGGGGATAAGGACTTGCTTATGGCTACGCCCACGCCTGCAGATGCCTGGTTATTCACCCTCCCATTGTACCAGCTCTGTCCCGCCCCTGCTCAGGCCCTGACCCCCTCAGAGCCCTGGAACCCCTCTCCCAACCTCACCAGGTGCTACTGCCCCGTGACAACCAAGCCGCATAGGAACCATCCGCCTTCCGAAACTGCTGGATGCGCATGTAGCCTTGGAGAGGAGAGGAGGCTGCTCAGGTGACACTCATCCTTCTGCTGTTTGAACCCAAGGCCACGCTCCCCATCCCCATCAGGGGCCCCCTTTCTTTCCCTCTGTAGCCTCCTGGGCTGTCCATCTTGCAGTAACTGTCCTTTCCTGGCCCCCCTCCTGCTTGCCCCCACACCCAGAACCTTTCTGGATCAGATCCACAGCGTGGTCCTTGGTCTCAGGGGGCAGTGCGCTCCACTGCTCTGTCTTGTCCAGGTAGCGGGAAGCAGCCAGTGTCGGAGCCAAGTAGATCATGGTTTGCTCCCCACAGCCTTGAGGAAGTCTCAAGAGGGAGGCCACGCCTCCTGGGGACAAGGCCCCCTCAGAGCCCAAAGTGTCCAATGGATCTGAGGCTACATGGGAGGGAGAGGGTGGAGGTCTGAGGCTCCGCGTCAGAGGCTCACGGGGAGTGGGACCAAGCAGGGATCCATAGGTCTCACATGAATCTGAAGGTGGCCACTGGGAAGGGTCTAAAGGGCGCTCCCACCTGTAACCCTCACGTAGCTGTTAAAGTCCCCATCAGGGATCATATTGGGATCAGAGTTGCCAGGAATTTCCAAGGTCCGGCCTCGGTGGTCTGGGGAAATGGGGGAAGTTGGCAGCCTGTCCTGCTGTCCACATCCCCCACCACCTATACCCACTTAGGAAACCGATGGCTGGAGGTAGAGGGCCACTCACCCAGAGGGTTGAGTTCATAGACCAGCTCCTCTGTATGGATGGCCCCTTCCTTCTGTCTCAGGGAAAACATGGTTGTGGGGTCACACAGGACTACAGCCTGCCCTGCCAGTGCAGACTCCCCCAGGACTTTGAGTTTCAACTCCAGGGACAGAGTTGGATCAGAATTGTAGATGTGAATAGACCAAGGCATTGATTTGGGTGTTGGGCCCCTAGCCTGGCCAGCAGAGAGAGTGCTGAGGGTGGAGGACAAAGCTGGGGGGCCGGGGACTTGTATTCAGGGGTGCTCCATTCACCTCAATCTGCAGAACCTTAGACACGGCATCTCCCACAGGGAATTCGAAGGACCCTCGAGCCACCACCTTCAGGGACACAGCGGCGGCTGCTGTGGGCACCACAGAGAAGGCGACAGGCCGGGCAGAGCCCGCAGGCACCAGCACCTGCTGGGCCAGCCCTCCGCCCCCAGCCAGACACAGTCCCTCCACTGGGGACACGTGGACGCTCACCTGAGGGCAGGAAAACGAGAATGGCCAGAGTCCCGGCCCCGTTAGGCTCCCCACCCCTCACTGGACCCTGGCTCCCCCAACCCCTGTATGCTCAGGCTCCCTCGGGACCTCACAGTCAGGTTTCTATCCAGGTAGTTATAGAGGACAGGCCGCAGCTCCAGCTGCTCAAAGCGGCGGACAGACACGGGCAGGCGGAGGTGCAGGTGGAACTCGCGGAACACCCGCAGCTGGACTGGGGTGGCCACACATAGGCCTGAGGGAAGGGAAGTGTGGGGGGAAGGGCAGAGATCAGAGGGGCCATCAAGGCTTCAGGGCCGCAGGAGGGAGGGCGGGGTGACCCAGCTCTGTCTCAGTCTGCCTCTGACCTCTGGCCCACACCAGCTGCACGCTGGCACAGATCTCCCCAGATCACCGGACCCTCTTCCTACACTAAGAGCAAAGGGAACAGGGAGCTGGGGTAGAGGGAAATGGAAGCAGGGTCACCTGAGGCCCAGACAAGGTCACCTCACCTTTGGTTTTGGACAGGCTCAGGCCGTGGATCTCCCACGTGGTCAGAGAGTCGGGGAGCCACAGTGTCAATCTGTGTAGGGAAAGGCAGAGAAGCTCCGTCACACCCTGGGCTGGCCCCCAGACACAGCGCAGAGACAAGGCTGGGCCGGCAAACACTCTCACATTTGAAAGCGGTCCACTGTTTCCACTCTCCAGAGCCAGTTCTCTGGGAAGAAGCTGCGCACGGGAATGTCATCCTCATCAATCAGGTCCTCCTCCTGCAGGATCTCCAGGGCTGGGGGCCACGGTGGACGGGAGTGAGAAGGGGGCCGTGCTGCCTTTCCAAGCACCGCCACCTGTGCCCTAGCCCTACCCAGCCCCTCACCTCGTTGGAGGCCCACCTGGCCCCTGGTCCTGTTCTTCTTGCGCAGACTCTCAGCAAATTGGCAGCAGGACAGGAAGGGCTCCCGGCAGTCCGGCTGCTGCACTCGGGCTGCCCGCTGCTCGCAGGAACGTATCATGGGCAGACGTGTCACCCCATCCTGGCAGCAGCGCTTGGCTGTCGGGGAAGCATACTGACCCACTGCAGGGCCAGGTGCGGGTGAGTACAAGAGGACGAAGGGAACATACACCTCAGCCCCCGCCCAGACCCCTTGAGACCAGCAACATAAGAGAGGCTGGTGGAGAGAGCTGCCCACCCTTCCACTTGTAATCCCGGAATTCGGATCTCTGGCCCCAAATACCACACACTGGTTCAGCAAGGAGGCGAGGGGCAGAGAGGCAGACCCCAACCTTGATCCCAAGTGGAGAGCCCAAGCTGCTGCCTAGACACCCACAACTCACATTTCTCATTAATCGCCTTTTGGAAGTTTACGTTTCTCTTTTTCCGGGTTGTCTTCTCCTCGGGACAGCCCAGTCCTGGTAGAGAGCAAGGCTGCAGTCCAGCCGTCAGGCACTCAGCTTCCTCCCCTCCCCGCCTTCCCCTGCCCAGCCCTTCCCACCCCGACTCTTCCTACCTGGCCCCCTCGGGCCCTTCCTCCTTCCTTATCTTCCTGCCACCCACTCCCCTTCCTTCTCTGTTCTCACTCTTTCTGGAGAAGGTCCATTGGTGTCCATCAGAAAAGGCCAGGCCCGCTGCCTGGAACACCTGAAGGGCACTGTCCCCACCCCCAGGACCACAGCCGAGATCATAGCTGTTCATAACTTCAAAGACCTGCAAGAAGAGGCAGGAATGCTAGGAGCCAAGCATGGCTGATGGGGCAGGACCAAGCGCTCGGCACAGGTGAGAGGGCAGCGCATGGAGGTATAGGAAAGGATACAGAGCGAGGAGATGGAGACCACAGGACCAAGTGGGGAAGAGTCTGTGGGGAGCCCTCAGTGGGATCTCAGGGCTGAGCCCAGGGCTCAGGGCAGCAGGGGGATGAGCCATGGAGGGGTGGGAGGGCTGGGGAGAGGGTGTGGACAAACCTTGCCCATGTTGAGGGGCTTGTGGGACTTGCTGCCTGCAGCATACAGAGCTGTGTCCAAGGCTCCCAGCGCCACCAGGGCTGGGGAGTCAGTTTCTAAGTGGAGCTTCACGGACTCCCCGTTCCGGTATTCCCTGGCACCGTCCACGCTGAGCTCCAGCTGGCAGGGGCCGAAGGCAGGGGTGGTCAGAGTGAGAGAGCTTCCTTCAGTCCCAGTATCGTCACTGCCCCCAAGCTAAATCCATGCCCTGTTGGCAATCACCCTGTCCTCAACTCCCTCAGCACAAGTGCCATCTTGCCTGATCCCAGTCACCTTGCCCTCACAGGCCCCAGCCTGGACATCCACTCGCAGGGAGTTGGCCACTGGGTGGTCTCCATGGTAGTAGAAGGCCACAAAGTAGAAGGAGGGTGCCAGGTGATGGTCCACAAACACGGAGACCGAGGTCAGGGTCCTCTTGGGCTCTCGATTCATGAACATAATCTGCCCTCGGGATAGGATCTGGGCCAAGAAGGGGAGGGACAAGAGTGGTTGCCTCTTCATGGAACGGCCCCAGCCTTGAACCCCGCAGCCCCACCCAGAGGGCTCTTCCCTGCACCCCAGCCCTCCTCGACTTCCCAGCTCATGCACACCATGTAGTAGTAATGAGAAAAGGTGGCCCCACTGCCCACGGCTCGCAAGTTCAGGTTCAGAGTGTCCCCAACACGAGGAGGTCGAGAATCCGGCCGCTCAATAGACAGAAACCCGGGGCCTCCTGAAGGTGGGGCTGCCACAGTGAGCCTGGCTATGGCTGGATAGGGAGAGCCTGCAGATACCTGGAGAGAGGGGCAGGTGCGAATAGGGTAGTAGCTCAGAGCCAGGCATCCCACTTTCCCCCCAAATCAAGCCATGGATCCTCGGGACCCCAGCTCACCCTCCTCCCCTTCCCACACCATCTCCCAGGGGTCCGAGGAGTCCTACCGAGAGCTGCAGCTCTGAGACGGTCTGAGGGATAATGATTGGAATGCTGACTTGGCCGCTTCCATCTGTGTTCTGTTGAATGTCACGGACTTCAGGAACAGACCCAGGAGAAGACACCGTGGCAGAAACTTTGACAGGAATGCCAGACGCTGGGGAGCCTGATATCTCATGGACCAAGGCCTAGGCAGGTAAAAGAGGGCAGGCAAAAGAGAGTGGTCAGACCCTGAGCCCTCCTAACTACCACCCCCTCCCTACTCATCCTTCTCCTCTGGAAGAAACCTGCAGCAGGAAGGGGGCCCCAGGCACAAGGTGTCGCTTGGTCTTGCTAAGATCCAAGGAGAAGGGAGATGACACAAAAGACCAGGATGTGAGCTCTGCTTCCTCCATCTCCCCACCTGCAAGACAAAGGACAGAGAGAGGTGGGGGACAGAGCCCAAGAAGAGAGCGACAGGAGGATAAGTGGAGAGTGGCTTGAGTGGTTCCCTCCCACAAGACAGTGAGCTCCCAGGGCGCAAGCCGCCATATTCTTGTCTGTGTTGGGAAAAGGACTTGTGGGGTATCTGTGTAAACCGGCCATAAGAATATGGGAGAATAAGTTGTGGAAAGCCACAAAAGGCCTCTGAGGAGAAAAGTCTCCTAATTGCCATGCTCAGAGCGAGACCCACTCTCTTATCTGTAAATACTGTGTGGAGAAAGACCCTCCTTTGAAGCACTGGAGGACAGATGTGCAGGCTCCTAGTTAGGCCCGCTGCCACTAGCTACTCTCTGATGAGTTAAAGATATGCTGTTTGAGCACAAAGGAGATTCATTTAAACTGCTATTGCCATAGATTATTTCTGTGAGGCACTGCTATCCTTTCACTGTTTTGCCCTGAACATCTTCTTCTTAGATCTAAGTGATTGTACTCAATAAATAGTGTGGAGACCAGAGCTCTGAGCCTTTTGCAGTCTCCATTTTGCAATTGGCCCCCTGGCCCCTACTCTTTATGAACTCTGAACCTGTCTCTTCTCACTCCTTTGTCACCACTGGACTTCAGGTACCCTATGGGTGGTGTTGAGGCTGGTCCCCAACATTGTGGCGCCCAATGTGGGGCCCAAAAGAATTCGGTGAAGAAACGCTCAAGCGTGTGAATCAGAGGACCAGTGAACAAAGGACTCCTAAGGACATAAAAGTTTTAACCTCTACAGGTAAGCAGGACAACCAGAGAAAGCTAGGGACAGAATGAGAAAAACTGCAAGTAAGTACATCACGTATTTGAGCTTGCTACGGCAGCTCTTGAAGCATGGTGGAGTAAAAGTTGATATAGAAAATCTTATGGATTTGTTTCATGCTATGGAACAATTTTGCCCTTGGTTCCCGAAACAGAAAACTTTGAAATTAAAAAATTAAAAAAGAGTTGGAAAGGACCTTAAAAGAGCATATAGTGAAGGAAAGGAAATTCCTTTGTCTGTTTAATCAGTTTGGTCGTTGGTGTGTGCAGCACTGTAACCTTTTCAGAAAGAAAATTAGGCTGAGTCAGAAGAGAAAGAGAGGAGTTTGATAATCAGAACTCTGAACCACCTCTACCTAGTACTAACAAAAAGGAGAGTCTGAAGGTGATTTATGCCAATTTCCCCAGTCTCCCTAAACCTGCTCAAAAAATTGTTCAGCCCATGGTTCCTCTAAAGGAATGTCCAGAATGGCCACCTCCTCCTCAGCCAAGTGAGTGCATGGGGAGGGAGCCCGAGACTCAGCTCACTGAGACTCGGCTCACCTCTCCCATTATTGCCTGACCCCACAGTTCATTATGGAGACGGGGCAATTCAGGTTTGCCCTGCAGTTCATTACAGGTGAAGGAGCAATTTCCCTTAAAATGGATGACTCGGCCGGGCACGGTGGCTCAAGCCTGTAATCCCAGCACTTTGGGAGGCCGAGACGGGCAGATCACGAGGTCAGGAGATCGAGACCATCCTGGCTAACACAGTGAAACCCCGTCTCTACTAAAAAATACAAAAAACTAGCCGGGCGAGGTGGCGGGCGCCTGTAGTCCCAGCTACTCGGGAGGCTGAGGCAGGTGAATGGCGTAAACCCGGGAGGTGGAGCTTGCAGTGCGCTGAGATCCGGCCACTGCACTCCAGCCTGGGCGACACAGCGAGACTCCGTCTCAAAAAAAAAAAAAAAAAAAGGATGACCCAGCACCCCGTTTGGGTCGAACAGTGGCCACTTTCTAAGGAAAAGTTGGGGGTGCTTTATAAAATAAACTACTTTTAAAAAGGATATATTTCACCCACTTTCTCTCCTTGGAATTCCCCAGTATTTGTAATTAAGAAAAAGTCCGGTAGATGGCGCATGCTGACCGACTTACCAGCAGTCAAGGCTGTAATTGAACCGATGGGAGCTTTACAACCCTGGCTCCCATCCCCCACTATGCTCCCTAAAGACTGGCCGCTTGTTATTATAGATTTAAAAGACTGCTTTTTAACAATTCCTTTAGCAGAGGCAGATTTCAAAAAATTTGCCTTTGCCATCCCTGCCATTAATAACAAAAAACCTGCAGCCAAATATCGTTGGAAAGTTTTGCCCCAGGGTATGTTAAACAGTCCCAAAATTTGTCAAACTTTTGTAGGCAGAACTATCCAGCCTGTTAGAGATCAATTTCCAGATTTGTGCAGCAAAAAATAGAGACAAACTTATTCAATGTTATTCATCTTTGCAAAAAATTACAAATGCTGAATTACTTACAGCACCTGACAAAATTCAAATAACCACTCCTTTTCAGTATTTGAAAATACAAGTACAGGATAGAGCTATGAAGCCTCAAAAGGTTCATATTAGAAGGGATCCTTTCAAAACCTTAAATAATTTTCACAAATTGTTAGAAGATATTAATTGGATTTGGCCCACTTTAACAATTACTGCTTACGCTATGTCTAATCTTTTCCCAATATTGAGGGAAGATTCCAACTTACACAGTAAAAGAGAACTAACACCCAAGGCCATGAAAGAGTTACGAGTAATTGAAAAAAAAATTCAGCAAGCCCAGGTCAGTAGGATTGACTCAGACTTGCCTTTACAATTCATTGTGTTCCCTACTTCACACTCCCCAACGGGGGTTATTGTTCAAAATGATGATTTAGTTAAATGGTCCTTTTTGCCACATAATACCATAAAAGCACTTACAGTATACTTAGATGGCAATTCTAATCGGACAGGCTCATATACGAATTATTAAACTTTGTGGCACTGAGCCCAATAAAATTATAGTTCCAATAAATAGAAATCAGGTTAAACAGGATTTATTAACTCAGTTACATGACAAGTTAATTTAACAAAATTTGTTGGATGTATTAATAATCATTATCACAAAAATAACACTTTCCAGTTCTTAAAATTAACTACATGGATTCTTCCAAAAATTACTTGTGATGCCCCTTTGGAAGGAGCCATAGCTGTTTTTACTGGTGGGTCTGGTAAACATGAAAAAGCAATAGTCTGGTGGAGACCACATAATCCAATCACTTGATCTGAATTTACTAACATTCAGAGAACTAAGGTTATTCTGTTTATTTATTTTAAAACTTTTACAGCCTTAAGTTTGCTCTGGAGCCCACTCTGTGTGCTCTTTCTCTTTAACTTCAGCGATTACTAGACCAAGGTACACATCCTGTTTCTATTACACACATTCGAGCCCACACTTCTCTGCCTGGCCCATTGGCTTATGGCAATAATCAAGCAGACCTTCAGGTTATGACATCACTGATTGACCAAGCCACCCAATCACATCAATTTTTCAGCAAAATTGGAGAAACTTATCTAAATAATTTCAACTTACACAGAGGCTGACTAAACAAATTATCATACAATGCCCAGATTACCAGCTCACAGTCACATCCCTTCCTCCAACAGGTATTAACACTAAAGAATTGGAACCTAATCAGTTGTGGCAAACAGATGTTAAACACATCCCTAAATTTTAAAAACTAAAATACGTACATATATCAATTGTTACCAACACTCATCTAATTATTACACATTTTTAAAAAAATAAAGTTAAAAAAAAACTAAAAAAGACAAAAATCAAAAAATAAATAAAAGTAAAAAATTTTTAAAAGTTATAAAAATGTGCCTTTAGTAAAAAAATTATAAAACATGAAAAGACAAGCTGGGCGCAGTGGCTCACGCCTGTCTGTAATCCTAGCACTTTGGGAGGCTGAGGCAGGCGGATCATGAGGTCAGGAGACCGAGACCATCCTGGCTAACTGGGTGAAACCCCGTCTCTACTAAAAACACCAAAAATTATCCAGGCGTGGTGGTGGGCACCTGTAGTCCCAGCTACTCGGGAGGCTGAGGCAGGAGAATTGCATGAACCCAGGAGGCAGAGCTTGCAGTGAGCAAGATCGTGCCACTGCACTCCAGCCTGGGTGACAGAGCGAGACTCCATCCCCCCTCCCCCCCAAAAAAATAAAATAAAATAAAAAATAAAAAGACATGTTAAAAATTGTCTGTAAAAGTCATAAAAATTTTTTTAAAAATTTATACAAAAATGGTTATATAATTTATATTTTAAAGGTCTAAACAAGTTTTAAAATGATAATTGTAAAAAATTCTGGTGTAAACTTGTTTACTAACGTTAGAAAGGTATCCAGTTTTTCTATAAACTAAACATTAACAAAAACACAAATTTTTCTTAAAATAGTAACCTGCTCTTTAAAAATTGTAAAAAGTCTCTTAACACAGACACCACCCCTAAAATTTCCAGTACCAGCCTAAAGACTACATCCTCATCAAAGGATAAAAAATTTTAAAATTAAAAAAAATTTGAGCCAGCCTAAAAAAGACCCTACAGGAACTACAGCCTCAACAATACGACTTCCACAAACAACACAGGCCCCAGACATTATACTAAAATAAAGAAAGTCTAAGCCAAATAGTTTATTCATTTTTAATTCTCTCACTTTGCCTACTACCTATACCTGCTACACTCTATTAAGTTCATACCTTAAATCCACCTTCTGCCCTGTTACTTTAACAAACACCCCCTTCTCAGTTTCTAAGAACTGCTTAGCTGAAATAAATTAACATATCCCAGTGGCATTCCTCATTAATAACATATAGTAAACTAAGATGCCAAGTAACACTACAGGTCACTCTTTAACTAAAAAAAGTTACTAATTATACTCATGTTTGTCTTCTGTTATTTCCTAATCCTAGAATACAAAGCCAAAATAAAAACAGTGACCTCCTCACCTAACAAACCTGTGGCTACAACAGCCCAAAATTATACCTATTGGGCATATGTCTCATTCCTCCCTTTAATTAGGCCTGTCACATGGTTAAAACCCCTGGTTGAGGTTTATGTTAATAATAGTGTTTGGATGCCTAAGCCTACAAATACTCATGGGCCCTGTCACCCAAAGAAAAAAAATGTTGGTAAATGTGTCCATAGGTTATTAGTTCCCCCCTCTTTACATAAGGCCAACTATTGGTTGCCTAAAAAGCTACCGACAACATTGACTAGTTAAAATTCCAGGTCATAATCAAAGACCAGTATCCTATCATTTATTTTCTGGATGGAGCCCGGATCATTCACAGAGTTCAATTCAATTAAAACAGTTTAAGCCCCCAAAAAAGAGGTGCCGACAACCTCAACAATGGTCAAAGAATTTTAAAATATTAATTTTAAAAAATTACATATCTGATCACACTATGGTACTACAAAATAATTCCTATGAAGTTATCATTATTTGGTCCCCTAAGGGGACCTTTACAGTTAATTGTACCAATCAAAATAATAAATACAAAACAAAACTAAAACAGAAGCTATACTATCAAAAAGATAACACTACTTACACTGAAAAACGTGCTCATTTTCCCATAATTTGGATCAATTTTAGTATGGCCGGCCCACATCCTAAAATCATTAATCCAATAATAGGCCCTAAACACTCCAAATTATGAAAGTTAATAATGGCCCAACCTCATATTTAAGTTTAGAAAAAACTATATTATCTTTTAAAAAAAAGGTTAACAACTTCAATTTGTGTATCAGTTTTCTTTTTTTTTTTTTGAGGTGGAGTCTCGCTCTGTTGCCCAGGATGGAGTGCAGTGGCCGGATCTCGGCTCACTGCAAACTCCGCCTCCCGGGTTCACGCCATTCTTCTGCCTCAGCTTCCCGAGTAGCTGGGACTACAGGCGCCCGCCACCTCGCCCAGCTAGTTTTTTGTATTTTTTTAGTAGAGACGGGGTTTCACTGTGTTAGCCAGGATGGTCTCGATCTCCTGACCTCATGATCCTGCCCGTCTCGGCCTCCCAAAGTGCTGGGATTACAGGCTTGAGCCACTGCGCCCAGCCTGTGTATCAGTTTTCTTCCAACCAAACGGTGACCATTCAGAGTTGTGTCAACCCTCCTTTTATGTTAATGGCCAAAAATATTGATATTCGACCTAATTCTCAAACTATGACTTGTCAAAACTGTCACCTTTTCACCAGTATTAATTCCACGTTCAGTGTAGAAACATCTGTGTTACTGATAAAAACTAAAAAAGGAGTTTCGATACCGGTTTCCCTCAATAGACCTTAAAAAGCCTCTCCTTCCATTCATATCGTCACAAATATGTTTAAAAAAAAAGTATTTACCAAAACAAAGAGATTTATTTTTACCCTTATAACAGTCATTACGGGCCTTCTTGCAGTCACAGCTACTGCTGCGGCTGCTGGAATTGCTTTACACTCCTCTGTTCAAACTACAAAATATGTAAATACTTAACCAAAAAATTCCTCAAAATTGTGGAATTCTCAGACCCAAACAGACCAACAACTGACAAATCAAACAAATGATCTCAAACAGTTATTTAAATGGAAGATTGTACAATAAACTTGAAACATCAATTCCAAATACAATGTAATTGAAATACTTCTAATTTCTACATAACTCCCCGTTTGTATAATACTACTAAACATCATTTAAAAATAGTTAGTATAATCTAAACGAAAGAAATAAAAATTCAACATTAAATATAACCAAATTTTCAAAAAACAGGTTTTTAAAGCATCTCAGGCTCATTTAACTCTCCTGCCTGAAACTGACATTCTCACTGGACCTACTGATAGACTTTCAAACGGAAATCTTCTTAAATGGATTAAGACCATTAAAGGATCAACTATTACAAATTTTACTTCAATGTGTATCTGTTTATACTGTTTACTTTTAGTCTACAGATGCAAAAGACGCTTCTGAAAACAGACCACACACCACAAATAAGCCATAATAGCAACAGCGGTTTAAAAAAAAAAAAGGGGGTGCATGTTGGGAAAAGGACTTGTGGGGTTCCTGTATAAACTGGCCATAAAAATATGGGACAATAAGTTGTGGAAAACCACAAGAGGCCTCTGAGGAGAAAAGTCTCCTAATTGCCATCATGTTCCCGTGCTCTAAGTGAGACCCACTCTCTTATCTGTAAACGCTGTGTTCAAGGAGAAAGACCCTCCTTTGAAGCACTGGAATGTGGACAGACGTGCAGGCTCCTAGTTAAGCCCACGTCCACTAGCTACTCTCCGATAAGTTAAAGACATGCTGTTTGAGCACAAAGGAGATTCATTTAAACTTCTATTGCTATACATTACGTCTATGATGCACTGCCACCCTTTCACTGTTTTGCCCTCAACATCTGCTTCTTAGATCTAAGTGATTATACTCAATAAATAGTGTGGAGACCAGAGCTCTGGGCCTTTTGCAGCCTCGATTTTGCAACTGGCCCCCTGGCCCCCACTCTTTATGAACTCTTAACCTGTATCTTCTCATTCCTTTGTCACCACCAGACTTCAGGTACCCTACAGGTGGTGTTGAGTCTCGTCCCCAACGTGTCTGTGCATGCTGAGGTCCAGCACAGGACATTGAACAACACATGTCCACTGGAGGAGTGAATGAATGAGCAGAACAAGCAAATAAATACACAAACTGAGCCAGAGAAAAGGGCCGAGTCACAGAGACAGAGTTGGAGAGAGACCAGGTCTCCTGGGTGTTTCCTGGTTTTGAGTCTAAGACGAGGTGGGAGAAGTGGCGTGGTGTTGGTGCTGGAGGACAGAGGGTTAGCTCAGAGGTCAGAGGTGAGGTCTGGGGTTACAATAAGGGAAAGTCACCCACCTGGAGTCTCAATGATGGCTGCAGCAACGTAGAGGCGCAGCCCCTGGAGGCCAGTAATGCCCATATTCAGCTTCCCCAGAGCATCCTGGAACTCTGCCTTTGAGAGGGAAATGTGGCTCTGTCCATTCACCAGCTGAGGCACAGAAAGAAACAGGACATAGGGTGAGACTGAGTCTCACCTCCCTTGCCCCTTCCCCTCCCCAGCCCCTATTCTCCTTCCTACCTTGGTCTGACTCTCCAGCCCCCGAAGGAAAGTCTTCTTACCATCCTCATCTAGGAGCCCAAAGCGCACATACGCCACCCCCTGCACTGGCTTCCCATAGATGTACCTGTTGTGACAGAGAGAAGAGGGCGGGCCAAGGGCTGGGGGGAATAATGGCCTGAGGGCAGGGAAGCAGGAGCCCATTCATACTGAGTAGGGAGCAGGACCCAGTGCTGGTGGGCAGAGGTGGGGAGGGAGGTATTACCTGGCCTGGATGTCTAACTGGATTTCATCAAGATGGCCTGGCACCGTCAGGATGTAGGGCTTTCCAGGGGTGATCTTCACCTCAAAGTTGGGAAGGACTGACCCAGGGTGAAGGGATAGGCAGGTCAGACTCTAGCTCAAAGACTCCCCTCCACCCAGGGCTGTGGCACCCATATCTCCCTGCCCTGAGCTGCACCCACTATGTTTCCTCCCACCCTTATTTCCTTCCGGAAAGCAGTTGCCTGTCCCTCCAGTTTCCAGCTCTCACCATATTTCTTCACCTCAAACTGCGTGCTGCTGTTGGATTCCAGGCCATCTGAGAATCGGGCTGAGATCTTCCAGGTCCCTGGCCTGAGAATGGACAAGGAAGGCGCTCAGCCCATCTGTGCAATGGGACACGGAGAGCCAGAGGCCTGCTTCCCTGGGAAGAGGACTGTGGGGGTTAACCAGAGGCTCAGGAGGTTGAGGGCCAGGGCATCCCGGGACGTGCCTGTGTGGGAGGTGGAGAGCCTAACAGGAATTGGGGTGGTGTAGCTTGGGGACAGCCCCCACATTGGGAGAGCTCACTCTGAGATGTCTGGGATCACAAAGTCATCCTGGAAGATGGACGAGGGCAGGTACACCTCTTTCTTCCGCACGCGGAGGCCGTGAGAGTTCTGCAAGGGGAGAAGTGGTCACAGGCAGGAGGTCACATCAGTGGCCAGGATCAGGAAGGCCAGAGGTCGGGGACTCACCTCCACCGTGACTGTGATGGCGTCAGTGCTCGGGCGCATCTTTTGATCCAGAGCAAAGACCCGGTACCGAACTGGGAGAGGAGGGGGAGAGAGGTGAGCAGGGATCCATGTGCAAGGGGAGAGTGGGTCCAACTCCGCAGAGGGAGTGGGGGACAAATATTTCCTAAGCAGTCCTCCCATGTGGCACTTTCTTTCAGGTTATCTCACTTAGGGGGCACCAAACTCGTCCTGACAGGGCTTGGAGGGGGTTCAATGTTGAGGCCCTGGGGCTGAGACTCACCCCGCTGGCCAGGGTTGTAAACGGGCTGGTCCGTCTGCAAAAAGAGGTGCCCCCGGCGAGAGGAGAAGAGCAGGTTGACACCCTGGATGTTTGTCTTTCTGGACAGAGAGTCCTTTATCCATGGTGACTGGGCCACCAGCTGGACCTCAGGGCCTCTGAGGAGTTGATGGAGGCCACAGCTCTTCACATCTTTCAAGGGCACCTGTCAGGAGAGGGAGATGGAGTGGGTCACAGAGCAAGAGAGAGCTGGCCAAAAAGGACAGAGACCAAGGGAGAAACATAGAAGGAGAATGCGAGGGTGGGAAGACAGGAGGGGAGGAGGCCGGTGGGAAGATGAAGACACTTACAAGACCGAGGGGAACAGGGCGGGAGGCCCCCACAAGCAGCAGGAGGGCGTGGGGTCTAGTTACCTGGAGGCTGAGGAGTGCGAAGTCTCTTTCTGAGCTAAGGGTGAAGTCCACCTTTGGGGAGCAGGGGACATTATTATGAGATGGGTTTCGCAGGAACACTGATCCTTTCACTACCTGTCCTCGGGGCACATCCTGGAGCTGCACGCCCACTGATAGGGGGACCCCCAGATGAACCACAGAAGGAGAGAACAAGAGCAACCTGGGGAGAACAGACAGGATCAGCAGTCAGACTTCGCTCTGACCCTCCAACCCTGCTCTCCCTCACTCCTGAATCGGGTCCTGTTGCCAGCCCTGCCCCATTCCAAGCGCCCAACATCCCGCCTCCAGGACCTGGGCTTCTGCAGAGATAAGGTGAAGAAGCTGGATGCCCAGATCAGCCCCCAGAGGAGCCTCATGGCTGGAGGATGCAAGAGGGGTTAGATCCGTCTGTCTGTCTGCTACCTTCTGGCCAAGCTAGGGCTTAGGGCAGAGTTGACTCTGGACCTTGCTCCTCCCCCAGCCCAGCTAAGCTGGGAAACCACATGACAGCCAAGAAATGCAACTGGCCTCAGGCCCAGTGTTGTGGGGGCGCCCCGGACACCTGGGTCTCCAAGGGAATCTCTGAATCTTGGCCCACAAATAACCTTGTCCTTCCCTGTTAACCCCTCATTCCAGTGCCTGAGCACCTCCCCCTACCAAGTGTATCTGTATCAGGGTATAGGTGCACATGAGCTCATGTGTACATGGGCTTACAAGGGCCCAACATGGCCCACGAGTGCAGGATATTTAAAGGCCCTCACAAAACAGTGACAGGTTTCTAAGACACTTGTCTCTTACTTTCATTCCAACACAAATTGAACAATACTAGGCTTTTGCTTTTTTAGGCCCTAACAGAAATTCCAGGGTTTAGGAGATTAGGTACACCCGTACCACTCCACAGGGAGAGTGGTCTGGTGAACCCCTAACCCCTTTCCTCTCTGAACGAGGCAAAGCTCAGACTTCACCTCTACCCCTAAACAAGGCACCCAAACACACGTCACAGTAAATAAAGGACATCCAGAAAATACCACAGGCAGAAGTACTTTATTTGGCAATTTTAACATGACACATAGGGAAAAGAACCCTGCCCTCCTTCACCAGCCTCCCCAGAAATCCCACCTTCCTATTTTAAGACAGAGTAATAACAGCACCATTTTACACAAAAGGGAACAGCCACAGCCTCGGCACCATTTCTGGTTCCACTTTCCATGAAAGGGCAGAGAAGCACTGCTCAAACCCCACCACCGGGTCAGAGCCCAGGCAAACAGCAGCAGCCACATCTGACCCTTTGCATACACGAGAGCCCAACACTCATCCTGGCTCCCAAGCCTTCCCAAGGTGACCCTGTTTCAGCCACCATCATGTAGCAATTCCAGTCCCCTCCAGGCCCACTCTGGGGAGCTGAGCAATGATGAGCAGAATCTTCATGTCTCTGGCAGGCGGAGGAGGGTTCCAGAAGTGGTAGAGATGCTGTGCAGGAGAAAGACAAGGCTGGAGCCAGACGCCTAGGCTCAAGTTGTTAGGAGAGCTTAGAACTTGGGAAGGGGTGTTCCCGGGTTCCAGAGAAGAATGAGAGCCACTGGCCTTCACTAGGGAACTAAGCATGAGCTGGGAGGAAATCCGACCTTGGGTCATTGCTCCCTCATCTGCCAGAGGCCAGGGCAAGACTCACCAGTCCACTAGCTGGGCCCCAATGAGGTCATGCACATGGTAGGTAAGACCAAGCCGTACAACGGCAGGAGCCCGCCGGCCGAGGAGCTCCGATAGGAGCAGCTCCCGATACTTGGACTTCCGGACCATGCCAAGGACAGCCTGGCGCCCTGGAGAAGTGGCACAGAAGAAGGGAAAGGTGAATAAGGCGTAGAGGCCTGAGGAGTCACCAAAAGGTGAGGGGCTGCAGGTCTGAGCTGCAGATGGGATACCTTTAACAAAGTACTTGATGAATCTCCCAGCTCCAGGCACCGCTAGCCACCAGCTCCCAGCATCTCGGACGGTGAGGACTCCGGCGTTCACCAGATGCCTGAGGGCAGTGGGAAGCCAGCAGAGATGAGATCTGGGCTCTGAGAACAACCTGTCCTCCTCATCCAGTAATATTTACACAAGTCTCGAGAAACATGGGCAACCACGCAAGAGAAAGTGGATACCACCACCCCAACCTGGGGTGGTTGTGTGCTTGCACCAACTGCCTCTGTTGGTGCAGTTGCTTGTTCCAGGACCCCTACGTGGACTGCCCTCCCTCCACTCTCTTTTCCTGCTACTATTACTCATTCATTTAAATAGCTTCTCTTCCCTGACCACATGTCCTGACACACATTCAGTCTCAGGACTGAGGAGAGGAATCAGGGTCTTCTGTGCTCCTGCCATTACCTAGGTAAACCACGCCAAGGCTCCCACCACATCTCTCTGAGAGTGTGTCTGCCCATGTGAGACCGGTGCTACAGCTCTTCAAATACTTTCACATATTCCATGGGTTACAAAGTAGGAGGCCTGAGCCAGATAGAGCCTCTCAAAATTATATTTTTCTTTAGCTCCTGCCCAGTTGTTTTTTAGCTTTGGGTTTTTTTTGTTTTAATGTGAATGTTTAGGGGTATCCCAACTCCTGTCATTCTCTATTCTCTTAGTCCTAGTATGATTAACATCAAGCTTTTACGGTTCCTGCCAGGTCCCTGCGTGCTTTTGATAAGCCACCAAGGACTGAATTCTGTTCCAGGGCTCTTTCTAAGGCCCCAGGTAAGATAGGTCTCCTCTCTTGTGGGGAGGAATAAAAACTTGGGTCATTTTATTAAAAAGAAGAGTCAGCCTTTGGTAGCTTTTCTGGCAGGTTCACCAAAAAAGCCAAAGGACAGGCTGCATGGAACTGGAGGGAGCCAGGGAGGCGTCAGATGCCTGACTTTGTTGGTACCACAAGTCTCACGTGATTTCTGAGTCCCTGAAGCCAAAGGTCTGTGTCATTTGGTCCTGCTGGAAACTAAGGTCCCCACAGGCTGGAAGTACTGAAGCTAGAAATTTCTGCACTGCCCCAGCATACGGTCGGCCATCACAGGCCTTGAGGACCTAGAAGCAGAGATGAGAAGCATGGTCCGTCCCCACCCTCACTCTCCACCAATCTCTCCACCCCTAGGACAGCATTTCTCTTCCTGTCTTACCTCTTGCTCAGATCCTTCCACCTCTCATACCCTTCCTCCTCCTCCTCCTCCTCCTCCTTCTCCTCTCCCCACTTTACCCTCTCGCTCCTCCCTCTTTCCCTCCTGTTTCTCTCCCTCATGTTACTACTTACCAGAGCCCTGTGCCCTCTCCATGGGATGTGGGGGCAGAGAAATTCTTTCTTTTGTTTTTATTTCTGTTTCCCAACTTCCCTATCTCCCCCAACCTGTTCTCTGCCCCTGGCACCCCTGACCCACACAGTCACATACTCTGGTCCTGTAGTCCTCAGTGAAGATAATTCCATGGGCATCCAAGTCGAAGCCCAGCTGGACAATTCTGATCTCCCGCTGCTCTTGAAGCTCCTTCTGTCTCCACAGAGAAGAGAGTGAAAAGAGGGGTATCAGGGTAAGATACTCTGCTATACTCTGGGCACTCTCAGGCAGGGAGATTTTGCCAATATTGGGGCAAATTTCTCTTAGTAAAGAAAAAACTGTGTGAGAAGATAATCAGGTAAATGACCAAGCAGCCTTTTCCAACTAGCTACCCACTCTCTCATCCACCTGCCTTATCTATGGTCTGTCAAACAGTCAATATAATTTTCTAAGACC
The DNA here is from genome assembly GCF_007565055.1 of Rhinopithecus roxellana. Lineage (NCBI taxonomy): Eukaryota > Metazoa > Chordata > Mammalia > Primates > Cercopithecidae > Rhinopithecus > Rhinopithecus roxellana. The sequence goes on along the minus strand of NC_044552.1, from coordinate 25,577,544 downwards.
AGGCACTAAGATAAAATAATGACTAAGATGCAGGCTCTGGCTTCAAAACATTAACAGGAAAATTCTGGGTGGGGTAAGGTGGGCAGGAGTATGGGATTCAATGTTTAAAACAAATAAAAATGAACCAGGACTTCTGTTTGCGAGAATACAGCAAGAACTAATACACCTGTTGAAAATTAACTAAAATGCTGGATAAAATGTTATTTAAAAATTGTTTAAGACCAGGTACAGTGGCTCATGCCTGTAATCCAGCATTTTGGGAGGCTGAGGTAGCAGGATCAATTAAGGACAAGAGTTCGAGACCAGTCTGGGCAACACAGTGGGACCCCCATCTCTACAAAAAATGTAAAAACTTAGCCAGGCGTGGTGGCAGAGACCTGTAGTCCTAGCTACTTGGTAGACTGAGGCAAGAGGATCACCTGACCCAGGAGTTTGAGGCTGCAGTAAGCTAGGATTGCAACTGGGCAACACAGTGAGACTCCGTCTCTTAAAAAAAAATTGTTTAGACACTAAAGAGCTCACAAGATAACAGGAATTACCACTAATATAACATCTAAGTAGGCCGGGTGAGATGGCTCACACCTGTAATCCCAGCACTTTGGGAGGCTGAGGGGGGCGGGTGGATCACCTGAGGTCAAGAGTTCAGTATCAGCCTGATCAATATGGTAAAACCCTACTAAAAATACAAAAATTAGCTGGGCGTGGTGGTGTGCACGTGTAGTCCCAGCTACTCGGGAGGCTGAGACAGGAGAATTGCTTGAACCCAGAAAGTTGCTATGAGCCAAGATCACGCCACTGCACTCCAGCCTGGATGACAGAATGAGACTCCATCTCAAAAAATAAAAATAAAAATAACTGGGGCTGGGCACGGTAGCTCATGCCTGTAATCCCAGCACTTTGGGAGGCTAAGGGTGATCACTTGAGGTCAGAAGTTCAAGACTAGCCTGGCCAACATGATGAAACCCAGTCTCCATTAAAAATAGAAAAATTAGCTGGGTGTGGTGTCAGGTGCCTGTAACGCCAGCTACTTGGGAGGCTGAAGCAGGAGAATCACTTGCACTCAGGAGGCAGAGGCTGCAGTGAGCCAAGATCGTGCCACTGCACTCCAGCCTGGGCGACAGGGTGAGACACTGTTTCAAAAAAAAAAGTAACTGGAACATGGAGTGCATTTATTAATCTAGGCAAATCTGCCCAGAACATTTTCAAAAGTAACTGGGTGCATAAAGAAACAAAACTCAAAGAGACAATAAAAAAACCCCAAAAGACAAGTAATAGTGGATTTATCAAAAAGACAAAAAAAAAACCCACAAACAAACAAACAAAAAAATAGCACTTTGGGAGGCCGAGGCAGGCGGATCATTTGAGGTCAGGAGTTTGAGACCAGCCTGGCCAACATGGTGAAATCCCATACCTATTAAAAATACAAAATGTGGCCGGGCGCAGTGGCTTAGTGGCTTATGCCTGTAATCTCAGCACTTTGGGAGGCCAAGGGGGGGCGGATCAAGAGGTCAGGAGATCGAGACCATCATGGCCATTATGATGAAACCCTGTCTCTACTAAAAATACCAAAATTAGCTGGGCATGGTAGCATGTGCCTGTAGTCCCAGCTACTCTGGAGGGTGAGGCAGGAGAATTGCTTGAACCCGGAAGGCAGAGGTTGCAGTGAGTTGAAATCGTGCCACTGCACTTCAGCCTGGGCAACAGAATGAGACTCCACCTCAAAAAAAAAAAAAAAAAGGAAAACCAAGGGAACAATGACCATAGCAGTCACCTCCCAGGGACACTCTGATCAGAGACATTTTGATCAGAGAGGAATATATGTGGGATACTGGCCATGTTCTATAGTTTGACCTAGGGAGTAGCTAGATGGGTATCTGCTTTATAAACATCATTTAAATTATATATGTTTATATTTTCATTCGGCAACTTTTAAAGGTTTTTAAAAATAAAAGCTAACACCAATATATTAAAAACAACAAACACTTCTTAAGGAGTGGTTCCATCTGGCATGCTTCCTCACAGGAGACGTAGTGAGGGAGACTAGCTCACCTCAAGGGAGAGCCAGACTGCCTTCCTTTTCTTCCCTCTTTTCTTGAAAGATCACTATTAACCTTCTACCTGCTAAATCCAATGGGCAGATTTCAGTTCTGGGTTTTTTTTGGTTACGTTTTCATTTTTTTTTAGAGACAGGGTCTCACTCTGTCACCCAGGCTGAAGTGCAGTCGTGCAATCATAGCTCACTGCAGCCTCAAATTCTTGGGGTCAAGCAATCCTTCTGCCTCAACTTTCCAAACAGCTAGAACAACAGGTGCATACCACCATGCCCGGCTAAGAATTTTTGTGTTTCAATTTATTTGATTTATTTAGTAGAGACAGGGTCTCAGTTATTCAGTAAAGACGCGGTCTCACTTTGTTGCCCAGGCTGGTCTCAAACTTTTGGTTTCAAGCTATACTCCTGCCTCGGTCCCCCAAAGTGGTGGGATTACAGGCATGAGCCACCACACTCAGCCTAGATTTCAGTTTTTATTTTACTTTACCTCTTTCCTCTTCTTAGGCCACTGTCTTGAATCACAGGTTCTAATACTGCCAACGACTTCACTTCCTCAAAAATCTCTTTACTTTTACAATAGGCCTCTTCCTGGGTTTTTTTTTTTTTTTTTTTTTTTTTTTTTTTTTTTTGAGACAAGGTCTAGCTCTATCACCCAGGCTGGGGTGCAGTGGTGCTATCTCAGCTCACTGCAATCTCCACCTCCCCAGCTGAAGCAATCCTCCCACCTCAGCCTCCCCAGGCGCGTACCACCACACCTGGCGAATTTTTGTATTTTTTGTAGAGATAGGGTTTTGTCATGTTGCCCATGCCGGTCTCAAACTCATGAGCTCAAGAGATCCACTCACCTCGGCCTCCCAAAGTGCTGGGATTACAGGCGTGAGCTACCACCCCAGCCTCTGGGTTCCTCTTAACTCAGGCAATTCCCTCTCTGCCTCTGTCACAGATTCCTCTTCTTCTGCTTTCCCTTTATGTCAGTGGATCTCAAATTTTAAGGCACACTTAAAAAGGACTTGAGGCAGTTCAAAAGTGTAGAGTCCCAAATCCCACCCCAAGAGATTGTAACTCATTAACCTTGGATGAGTCCCAGGAACCTGTATTTTTAAAATAAGCAGCCCATGTAATTTTGACACAGGCATAACTCAGCTCATACATTCAGTAACACTGCCTTCAATGACAGTGTTTCCCAGCATTGTGGATTTGACCCTATCAACTTCCACTCTAAACTTGGAGTCCTTAACCATGGACCTCAGAAGATCAGTGAAATATTTCCCCCCTAACTGTACATACATCCTATGTATATGTGGCAGACGTGCATTTTTCTGGAGAGAAATAGCCATAGCTTTTATCACCTTCTAAAGATTATAAAAACGTTAGAAATCACTCCTCTACCCACTCTTCCTACTGGATCTCACCACATCCACAGAATTAACCACTTGCTATTCACACCTCCATGACTTGTAATTCTATTATCACTGGCCCGGAATATCTAATATCCACTTGTTTAATACGTTTGTCTTTGGATGCTCCACACGCACCAACTCAACTTGTACAAAATTACACGCATTATCTGTAGTCCAACAACTAAATGTGCTCCTAATACCACCAGCCACACCGTCATCTAGAAAGTCTGAGTTGTCCTGGACTCCTCCCTCTTCCTCACTCTCCTCTCCCTCCGTACTGCACTGACCTAATTTAGGCCTTCACCACTTCTCAGATGCAGTATCTTCTTAGCTGACCTCCCTGCCTCATCCACTACCTCCAATACACCATTCCCTCTCTCTATGACATTCTCTACCAGCCCATCGCCTCAGGGTAAGATGGAAACAACACTGATGTACAAGGCCTGTCATGATCTGACGTCTGTCTGCACTCCCAGTGCTCTATGTTCGAACCATCCCCCATGACTCGGTTTCCCCAAAAGCCTCGTTCTTCTCCCTCCATGATTGAAATGCCCTGTACTGCCCGCGGCCCATTTAACAGGGTCTCTGTGGCACCCCAGTGCCCGGAACAGTGCCCTCCCCTGAAAGGCCTAATGCTTGCTGAACGGCTGGCGAAGTGACTGAGGGACAGGAAATTTTAGGAGTCAGGAAAGGGGCCTCCGGCGGTCGCACCGACGCCCCTCACCAGCTGCCGGTCGGCCACGGTCCTGTCAGGCACGAGGCTGTACACCTGGCTCCTCAGCACGATGGGCGGCAGAGCGTCCTCAAACAGACCTCGCGGGAACAGCTGCATGAGCTCTGAGACAGCCGCGCGCGCCGACCCTGGACCGAGAAACCGGGTCAGAGACAGGGAACTGGGGCGGGGACGCGGTTCTAACAAAACTCTCGGCTACCGGAAGCGAGGCCCCACCCAGCTGGGGTCTTTAGCCCCGCCCCCGGAGGTTGCCATGGTTACCTGGCTCGCCCCGAAGAGGATCCGACTCCACAAGCCCTCGCTTCCGCCGCCTCTTAACTCCAAAGGTCTCCGGGACCAGATGATGCCTCTTTCGGCTCATATCCCGGGATTTTATGGTACCGGGGAAGAGGTAGGAATGGAGGGAAGAGAATCTAAAAATAGGGTCTTCCGGCGCAGAACAGTGACGTACGCTCTCCCCGGGCGTCCCTCCTAGACCAGGTGATGACGAAGAGGGAGTCAACTTGTCATCCCTCAGGCCAGTCAGTGTTGGGAGGGGCGGTGGCGACGCAGATACCCGCAACACGTCCGCCGGGCCGGGCCCCACGCCGACCGCGGATTGGCTCCCTCCAAGGGCACGCACGCCTGTGGACTCGTGGGCGGTGTTGAGGGGCGCCGGTGGCCACGTTGGGATCAACCTCCTTCGTAAAGCGCACACCTCCCCCGCCCCGGGAGGGGTTTGCCCGCCACTGTCGCTGAATGATTGCATCATCGAAAGCAGAAAAACCATTTTTGCATCCTTCGGCCTCTGGTGTGCCTGCCATGACGTCATAGCCCTGCGGAGGTGGAAGTTGGGGAGCTTTGAGGTAACTGGATTCTTGATCTGAGCGCAGGCGTCCTTCCTAACCTCACTGCATTTGGAGGACCTGGAGGGAGGGTGGGTGAAGGGCGAGGAAAGAGGCAGGATGAGAGCTTGGCCGCTGTGGCGTCTGAGCGGCCTGAATGTTTCAAGGCCAGAACCTGGCGATCAGGTGGCTCGCTTAGTCCTAAACCAGTCATCCTTCTCCAGGCCTCCTCTGTAAAACGGAAACTCTGTCCCCCTGCTTCCCTTAGGACCTCATGGATCCCAGGGGGACCAAGAGAGGAGCTGAGAAGACAGAGGTAGCTGAGCCTCGGAACAAACTACCCCGTCCAGCACCTTCTCTGCCCACAGACCCTGCCCTCTACTCTGGGCCCTTTCCTTTCTACCGGCGCCCTTCGGAACTGGGCTGCTTCTCCCTGGATGCTCAACGCCAGTACCATGGAGATGCCCGAGCCCTGCGCTACTATAGCCCACCCCCCACTAACGGTCCAGGCCCCAACTTTGACCTCAGAGACGGATACCCGGATCGATACCAGCCCCGGGACGAGGAGGTCCAAGAAAGGCTGGACCACCTGCTGTGCTGGCTCCTGGAACACCGAGGCCGGTTGGAGGGGTGAGCAAAGCGTGGCAGGCAGTATATCTGGAGACCTGTACCTACCCTCTAAAATTAGGAGAGCCACAGCCGGGGTGAGAATCAGTCCTTAGAAGAAACAGACTATTCTTCAAGGGGAGCTTCTCACTAATGCTTGTGTCAGACCTTCAGCCTGTAACTCCTGCCTCTCAGGGGTCCAGGCTGGCTGGCAGAGGCCATAGTGACGTGGCGGGGGCACCTGACAAAATTGCTGACGACACCATATGAGCGGCAGGAGGGTTGGCAGCTGGCAGCCTCTCGGTTCCAGGGAACACTATACCTGAGTGAGGTGGAGACGCCGAACGCCCGGGCCCAGAGGCTTGCTCGGCCACCGCTCCTCCGGGAGCTTATGTACATGGGATACAAATTTGAGCAGTACATGTGTGCAGGTGAGTTGCCCCTGCTTCATAGCCCCCTTCCCCTTCCCAGAGATTGAGAGCCCCCCCACCCCTGCTGCTGCTTCTCTCCTTGTGCAGACAAACCTGGAAGCTCCCCAGACCCCTCTGGGGAGGTTAACACCAACGTGGCCTTCTGCTCTGTGCTACGCAGCCGCCTGGGAAGCCACCCTCTGCTCTTCTCAGGGGAGGTAGACTGCACAGACCCCCAGACCCCATCCACACAGCCCCCCACCTGCTATGTGGAGCTCAAGACCTCCAAGGAGATGCACAGCCCTGGCCAATGGAGGAGCTTCTACAGGTTCAGGATAGGGGTGGGCAGGGCGAGAGCTTAGACTTGAAGGCTGGGAAAGGGATTTGGGGAGGAGGGTGAAGGCAGAATGGAGGGTGGACGAGGGGTCCCACTGACCCCTTGCTTTTCCTGACAGACACAAGCTCCTGAAATGGTGGGCTCAGTCATTCCTCCCAGGGGTCCCGAATGTTGTTGCTGGCTTCCGTAACCCAGAGGGTTTTGTCTCTTCCCTCAAGACCTTTCCTACCATGAAGATGTTTGACTATGTCAGGGTAAGGGAATGATGCTGCAGCTCCCACCCGCATCCCCAAACACCAAGACCACAGGTCTAGCGTCCAGGGCAGCAGCCTGCCTTCCCCTCGTCCCACCACCCCCACTGCCAATCTTCTGCCTTCTCTGCCTGCTCCAGAATGACCGTGACGGCTGGAATCCCTCTGTGTGCATGAACTTCTGTGCCGCCTTCCTTAGCTTTGCCCAGAGCACGGTTGTCCAGGATGACCCCAGGTGAGGCATTCAGCTCTGTCCATCCTCTCTGGATCCCAGGATCCAGCCTCTGGTCCTCAACTGATTCCTCCATCTGCCCCCCAGGCTCGTTCACCTCTTCTCTTGGGAGCCTGGTGGCCCAGTCACCGTGTCTGTACACCGAGATGCACCCTATGCCTTCCTGCCTATATGGTACGTGGAAGCCATGACTCAGGACTTCCCATCACCCCCCAAGACTCCGTCCCCCAAATAGTGATGTTTAGAGGGGGGCAGTCATATCTCTGTGTGCAGATAATAAAAGCATATTTCTAAGAGGTTCTGCTATCTTCTTAGCTAAGTCATCCCTGCCCAACAACGCAAGCACACACAGTGGTTTGCTGTTTTATCATCACATTTTTACATGGGGCATTCACTGGGTGTAGAGGCTGGCCGCAAATACGATGTCCCGCCGTAGCAAGGTAGCCGCTGTCTCCATCTTGGCACCCAGCACAGGCTCTCCTACTAGGCGGGCTGCCCCCCGCAGTGAGCGACACATCTCAGCCAGGCGCTGAATGCAGCGGACCACCAGGCCCTCGGGGGTCCCTGAGAGCCCTGCCAACTCGGAGAAGGGCTATGGGGAAAGTAGGGTGAGAACTGGATGTGCTCACCCTGGGCAGGCTCACCTCAGCCAGCCGTCTGTAAAATCCCAAACCTCAGGTACTCACCATGCCCCGGGCCCACTCATACACAACCTCGACTAGCCCAAAATTCAGCTCGCCCACAAATTCCTCCACCGTCTGGTTCAGGCCACAAGCCACCTGGACCTCACCAATCCGCTTGGCCACAGCCCGGACACGTTCTATTCCCTGCAGGGAAGAAGGAGAGATTAAGGCCTGCCTTCTTGCTCCAGGAGAGGGAAGGACCAGATCAAGGAGGTAGCCATTCCCATCCTCGGGGCACTTACAGGGCAGCAGGGGGTCACCTGGGGGACTACCTGAGGCTGGAGGTCAGGAATGCCACAGCCCTGGCAGGGAGAAAGGGGTGATATCCCCTACCTGCTTGAGGGTATTTGGGAGCTGATCCCCAGCATCCCCAGGGCTCTGGCAGACCAGGCCAGAGAGCAAGGCAGCAATCTCCTCAGGCCGCAGGGTGCTTAGTGCATTGTCAAACATGAGCTCAGTGAGGAGCAACTCATGGCTGCTCATGGCACAAGCCACCCGCCCTGCCAGCTTCACGGTGCCCGCCTCGTCCACGTAACCCAGGGTTCGGAGCACCTGCAAGAAAAAGAGTGGGCAATGGACACACTGCTATCCCCTAGCCCCCTGCCCCAACCACTGCCCCGCCCACCTCTACTCGCTGGTGGTACTCAGGAAGCAGCAGCAGTGACTGATCTGACAGTAGGAAGCGCAGCCGCTCCATCTCCTTCTGTATCTGCATTCGCTCTCGCAGCTTCAGGTACTGCAGAGAGCCACCCGTCAGCCTTCTCCTTGCCCCTTAGCAGGGGTGGACTGAAGACAAGGGCTGAGATGGGGGTGGTCGGTCTACAGGGAACCACAGAGGAAAAGCCCCTACTCCCAGCTCGGGAGTTAGCACCCAGGGTCCTACCTGGGCAGGAAAACGGGGGCTGTGTACACACTGAGCCCCCCGGATCAGCTCCTCCAGCTTCCGGGCCCGGAGCCCACCCTCTACAACTGACACATCTTTGAGCTGCAGGTCATTGACAGGGTCAAGGGTGGGGGGTCCAGCTGGGTGAGCCTGAGCCAGACGCAGTAGTTCCTGGACAGCAGTGGTCACAGCTGCAAGGGGAGGATCCTTCCTGAAGAGGGAGCAGATCTTAAGATCTGGGATGGCCGGGCGCGGTGGCTCAAGCCTGTAATCCCAGCACTTTGGGAGGCCGAGACGGGCGGATCACAAGGTCAGGAGATCAAGACCACCCTGGCTAACACAGTGAAACCCCGTCTCTACTAAAAAAATACAAAAAAAAACTAGCCAGGCGAGGTGGCGGGCGCCTGTAGTCCCAGCTACTTGGGAGGCTGAGGCAGGAGAATGGCATAAACCCAGGAGGCGGAGCTTGCAGTGAGCTGAGATCAGGCTGCTGCACTCCAGCCTGGGTGAGAGAGCAAGACTCTGTCTCAACAAAAAAAAAAAAAAAAAAAAAAGATCTGGGGTAAGATCTTCTCTCCCACAGAAGCCCCCCTCAGGCTGTGGGAGCCTTCTTACTACAACCCCCACTTCACAGTCTCCCTTAGGCTGGAGGAGCCTCCTCACTACAACCCCACCACTTCATGGTCTCCCTCAGGCTGGGGAAAACTCCCAGACCACTGCCCCTCCCCGCTTCTACATGCCCCTCTGGAGGAAAAGGGCCTCCCTAGCATCTCTGACTTGAATTTTGGCTGCTGCCTCTTGCTGAAGTCCTCCAAGATCTTCTCCCCATTCACCCGGAGCACTTTGGTGGTGATGGCAGCCATATCTCCTGGCTGGAGCTTGACCACGGTGTGGTGACAAGGCCCTGTGAAAAAGGGAGAGCAGGGCAGACCTTGCCGTGGACCCCAGGCATCCCTGCTTATCCTGCTGGCAGAAAACAGGCATCTGCCACACTCTCACCTTCAGGCAGGAACAGCTTGAATCCCACGAGGTCATCTGGATAGGGCACCTCTGGAGTGGCCGGCCCCCTGTTCTGTGGGTCCTGGGACAAGGGCTTATCACACAAGACCAGGGTTGTGAATACTCTGCTGGTGGAGTTCGAGGAGACCTGGGGGTGGTCAGAGAGGCCAGGAGAGCGGGGTGTGAGGAGTAGACATCAAAGGCAGGGACCAGATACCCACCCTTGGGCATGAATCAGGAAGCAACCATGCAGAGCTCACCAGTAGAGAGGGGCGACCCAAGTCAAGCGATCAGAGCAGACTTCTTGGGGTGGTGGGAGGAAGGAGTGAGCATGATGTGGTGATGGGAAGGGAGAGGGTGAAAAGGAGGGCAACAGGAAAATGAGGACCCTGTGGTGATGCAACCTGCCCTGGCCAAGTGGGGAAAATGGAGAGACGGCTTGCTCCCTCCCACCCTCTGGAGTCCAAATTCCCATCACCCTCACCTGTAGGATCACTCCCAGTGCGTTGCGATGCTCCTGATTCTTCACAACCACCACCCTTCCTGCTGAGAGAGACTTCAACCCGTTCACAGACTCCATGATGCGTCGCTGAAGAGCAGGGACAGCACACAAAGCACAGATGGGAGGAGGCATCACAGGGACAGACACTTGGACTAAGTCTAATAGCACCTAGAGTGACACAATCTCCTCCTCCCTTCTCCTATCACCTCCTCAGCACTCACACTTGCTCACCTGAATCATGTGCTGGGTCTCTGTCAGTTCCTCCCCCCAGCCGTAATATTCAGGCAGGTCGACCAGTTGGCCAGTCATGTCAGGCTCCTCCAAAGACCCCAGCCTCTTGGTCAGTTCGGCCAGGGCTTGTTCATGGGCCTTGGGTGGAAGCAGGCGGAAGCTGTGAAAGGGGAGTCTCCAGGCCCAGTCTGCCACACCCCCGACCCTCAACACACTGGCCCCTGGATGCCCACCTATTCCCAGCCTGGCTTTGTCCAACCTCCTGCTCCACATACTGGTTACCCAGGCTCCTTACCTTGCTGTCCTTGCGGGAGGGAAACTCGGAGAAGCTCCTCTTCATCATGTCCTCCACCCTGAGGGCATCCACCCGCAGCAAGTTGAGGATCATAGTGTACGTGAGGCGGAACTGGGACTGCAGCTGGGATGGCTTCCCCTGGAATCAGGTCAGAGAAGTCAGTGAGATCAGGGTGGGACCTACTGCACCCCAGCCAGTCTTCTGGACTGGGCCTACTCCCATCAGACCTGGTCCCAGCTCTGCAACCATGGGGCCTTTGATAAACCACTTGCTCACCTCTTCTGTAACATAAGGGAGCAAACTGAAATAAATAGACTCAAAGGCCCCATCTAGCTCCGTATTCACAGGGGAGAAAACTGGAAAAGATAGGCTTCAATCTCATCCTCGGATTCACTCACTCCTATCTCGGCTTCTCCCAGGCAAAACAAAAAAGTCAGAGGAAGCTGGGTGCTGTGGCTCACACCTATAGTCCCAGCACTTTGGGAAGCTGAGGCAGACAGATTGCTTGAGCTCAGGAGTTCAAGACCAACCTGGGCAACACAGCAAAACCTATCTCTACAAAAAATAGAAAAAAAAAAAAAAATTAGCCAGGCATGGTGCATGTGCCTGGAATCCCAGCTACTTGGGAGGCTGAGATGGGAGGATCACTTGAGCCTGGGAGGCAGAGGTTGCAGTGATCCAAAATTGTGCCACTGCACTCCAGCCTAGGTGACCCTGCCTCCAAAAAAAAAAAAAAAAAAAAAGAAGAAAAAGAACAAGTCAGAAGAGAGGAGAATGGAAGACAGAATCCAGCAAAGGTCCTGGAGCTGGGGCCCTGCCCAGGATGCTGGGTCACTCACCATCATCATGCGGTGCAGGTCTGCCATCTCGGGCACTCGGCCCTTGCAGAGCAGGATAACGGTGCCTGTGGGGTCCAGGCCCCTCCGCCCTGCCCGGCCTGCCATCTGCACATACTCCCCAGGGAGCAGGTCCCGGAAGGTGGAGCCATCGTGCTTGCGCATGGAGTCAAATACTACTGTACGAGCCGGCATGTTTACTCCCATGGCAAAGGTCTCTGTGGCAAACAAGACCTGGGACAGAGGAGAACAGAAAGGATCAGCAAAAGCTCTACATACACACGCCCCCAGCCCTGGCCAAGCCCACCTTACTTTGTAGGCACAAGGCACCAGCCCAGTTGTTACTTATGGGATCTCATCGAACTCTCCAGGCAAATCTATGGGGTTGGTACTATTGTTTTCCTCATTTTACTTATGTAGCTACTTATTTCTATTTCTTTCCTTTTACCCCCATATCCCATTCCCATTCCTGACTGCAATCATTCCAATGTATCCAACAAATATTTTTATATAAATATGATCTTATAGAACATGTTTTCTTTTGTGAGCCTGTAGTTTATAATTCATATAAAAAGTGGTTATATATCTGATTTTTTGTGGCTTCTTTTTCTCCACCTAGTGTTTCGACATCTGTCCATGTTCCTGTGGTCACTGCTTCCAACTGCTGCAGAACACTCTACGAGTGCATCCCCCACACTAACTTTCCCTCTCTCCCAGTGAAGGGCACCCTGGTACTACCAACACCCTGCCACCACAAACAAAGGAAGGGTGTAAATGTTCTCTCTCAGACCACGGTGAGAATTTCTTGGTGATATATACCCAGGAATGAAATATAGGCTCAGAGTATGATATACCTTTTGTTTATTTGTTTGTTTTTGTTTTAAGATGGAGTCCCACTCTGTCGCCAGGCTGGAGTGCAATGGCGTGATCTCGGCTCACTGCAACCTCCATCTCCTGGGTTCAAGCAATTCTCCTGCCTCAGCCTCCCGAGTAGCTGGGACTACAGGCGCACGCTACCGTGCCCAGCTAATTTTTGTATTTTTAGTAGAGACAGGGTTTCACCACGTTGGCCAGGATGGTCTCAATCTCTTGACCTCGTGATCCACCCACCTCAGCCTCCCAAAGTGCTAGGATTACAGGTGTGAGCCACCATGCCTGGCCAATATAGTTATTTTGTCTAAATATTGCCAGGGTGCATTCCAAACTGGCTAGGCATCCTGTACAAGGATTCCCAGAACCCTGCAACTTCCTACAACTCTGGCAACACTGGGCATTAACTAGTTTCCTAAATTTTACCAGTCTAATAGCTATAAAGTCGTATCTTGTGAGTACTTCAATTTGTATATTTCTGATTACTAATAACTTTTCAAATGCTTGCTAGCTTCCTGGGTTTCTTTTCTGAGACCTACGTGTTCATATCTTATGCATCCCCATTTTAAGATGAGAAACCTGAAATTCAGGAAGGTGAAGTAATTTGTCCAGGATGATACTATGAATACATGGTGGACCTGGGATTCAAACCCAGGTAGTCTGGATCCAGAGCCCAGGTTCTTAACCACAGCACTGGCCTGCCTAAACCTCTGCCCCTCTGCCCTCTGGGCAGCCCCTAAGCAGGTAACAAGCACCAAGGAGTCCCTTTCCCACCACCACATGCACCTTGACCAGGCCACGGCTGAAGAGCATCTCCACAATCTCCTTGAGGATGGGCAGGATGCCGCTATGGTGCACACCCAGGCCACGATTCAGGAGCTCTGACATGTGCAGGACCTTTGGTGGGAGGAGGCCCATGGTCAGGGATGGAGTCTCAGAACACCCTATCCCTACCAGTCTGCTAAATGTGTACATGCATACACACATACACACACAGATGCACCTGGGGCAGCTGGCGATCAGAGCCACGGAGGCGAGCAAGGCAGCGCTGCAGGAAGAGGTGGATCTCACTCTTCTCTGAACTGGTGGTGAGGTCAAGGGAGGTGAGGCCTGAGGCCTGCTCATCACAGCGGCCCCGGGAGAAGGTGAACACCACCACAGGCAACTGGGCCCGTGTGCGGAGGGAGGCCAGGAGGGACAGGTACACTCCGCGGTCCTGGAGAAGGAAGGAGAAGGGGCAGAGGTTGAGTTCCTGAACCAATGAGAGGTGAGCTAGTGTTAACTGGGGCAGTGCTCAAAGCTCAAGTCAAAACCCCTGGGGAACAACGAAAAAAAAGATGGGAGGAAAAATGGGTGCTGGCAGGTACAAAACCCTCCCAGTTCTCACCTGTGCAGGACCCCCCTGATGTGTGGGCTGCTTGGCCCCAAAGGTCTGGGCGTGTTTGCTCATTCTCTCCTTCTTGGCCTCCACAGCTGCATAGTACCTGGGGCACAGGGAGGGGTAGCCGTCATGTCCAGCTAGGGACCCAGCCCTAACTCTTTCCCCCATCTCGGGGCTTACCCTTTTGTATGGAAGGCTCCTCGGGAGTCCAGCAACAAAAAGAGTTCCCCCTGGGTCTTGGAGCTGTTCCCTGTGAAAAGATAGTGCTCCAGGGGCACGGGGCGGGTTACAGTGCTAATCACATAGATCTGACGACGCTTCAGTCGCCTGAAGGAAGGAGAGGGTAGCAAGTAAGAGATGGGAGTGTGGGAAGGAACCCACATCCCCACCCCCTTCCCTACCCCTCCAACTTTACCCAGTCTTTCCTGAGACCCAAAATGGAAGGCTATCCCCCAACATCCCATTCCATTTCAACATGCAAAGTAATCTAGACCCAAAGGGGATCCCACAGCCACCAGGTGGGACATGTTCCCCAGCGTCACCCCTAAGGCCTGACCACTCTCCTTGCTGTGGTAGACTTAGTCCTCCCACCCCAATCAAGGAGTACTGTAGCCCCCTTCAACCAGGCAACCCAGGACACACGTCTCACCCAATCCAGTCAGCAAACTCAAGGGCGTTGGGGACGGTGGCACTCAGAAGGATGATAGAAACGTGGTCAGGGAGCATGATGAGCACCTCCTCCCACACGACCCCACGCTGGGCACAGAGAGGGAAGAGAGATCACAGGAGGGCAGGGGCTGCCCTTCTGCCCCTAAAGAGGCAAGGGATTCCATATGGGGGTAAAGAAAGCAGGAAGGTGCCCTGAGTGTGTAGAATAAGGGAGGCGCTCAACTGGTCCCAAAGGAAAGGACTGCCGGCATCTGGGGAGCCCAAGGCCCTTACCTCGGCATCGTTGATATAGTGAACCTCATCAAAGATGACCCACTCCAGGTCCCGAATAACATCTGAGCCACTGTACAGCATGGAGCTGGGGAGAAGAGGCCAAGGATTGACTCCCCAGTGGCTCGTCTCCATCCCCTCTTCAGACAGCACACTCTCCACAACAGCCACATCTTCCCAGCCAAAACTCCCCTGTATTGAGTGTCTATCTCTCACCGAAGGATCTCTGTGGTCATGATGAGGCAGGAGGCCTCCGGGTGCAGTTGCACATCCCCAGTGAGCAACCCCACATCCCCAAACGTGTTTCGGAAGTCCCGGAACTTCTGGTTGCTCAGGGCCTTGATGGGCGAAGTGTAGATGGTGCTGGGGAAAGAACATGAAGTTAGCCAGTCCCTCTGCAGACTCATGGCCCACGCCTCCTCTCCCACATGGAGCTCTCACAGAAGCATGCCCCAGAAGCTTAGTTGCTCCTCTTCTTCACCCAAACTGCCCTTACATTCTCTTTCATGATATAACCCCAGAACAATTCTGTCCCCGACCCCTTCCTAAACTAACCCAGGTCATTCTTCTAACCTTTCTCCCCACCATGCCTTTTCATTTCTCTCTAGGCTCTTGTCTCAGTCTCACCCCTGAACCTCTCACTTAAAGGACGAGTTAGAGAGGTGGGGGAAGAGATGAGATTTTCAAAGGCTGTAGGAGAAAATGGGGCTGGCTGGTGAAGGGGGAGGTTGGCGAAGGAACTCGTACCGTGTCATGTGTTTCTGGGCCAGGGCAATGGCATATTCAGCCACAACTGTTTTTCCTGCAGATGTGTGAGCTGCAACAAAGACAGAGTCATGCCGCTCCAAGTGCAGGATGGCCTGTTTCTGAAATACATCTGGCTCAAATGCCCACTATGGGAGAGAGAAATAGGCAGGAGCTGAAGAAAGGAGCAGAGCCTTCCTGCCTCCTGCTCATGGAGCACACAGGGCAGGGGGATGAAGACCAGAGCCAGCCGAGGCTAGGACTAAGGACCAAGACTGGCCTGGGATGGATCTGACCTCTGACGGATAGAGGAGACAAGGGGTCGGCTGGGAGTGTGACCCAGCAAGAGGTAGAGGAGCATGTGATGATGGGGCCAAAGTACCTGGAAGGCTGGCTGGGGAATGAGGCGATAGAAATCACCAACGGGGGAGGTGGCATCCACAGGTATGGCCCACTGCTCCTGAGGTGGAGGCTCTGGGGCTTCTGGGGCGGATACAGCTGTGGACGCTTCCTGGAAGAGTCAGGGGTAGGGGTGATAAAGATACAACCAGAGGGCTCTCGATTACCACTCCTCCCAAAAGATGTCCCTTTCTTCCCCAGACCCATCCTAGCCAGCCCACATCCTGGTGGCAAGGCTCTTTCTTGCCTCCACTATGCAGAACCACCAACCTTCAACACTAGGTCCTCCAAACTGCTTGCTCGGGCCAGGGGAGTACTGCAGGGAGAGGCTGAAACAGCGTCCCTTCTGGAACCTCCTGGCTGTCCCACTGCCTCATTCTCATCCTCGTCACCCCCACCCAAATCCAGAGGCTCCAACAGATAGCTAAGGCTTAGCAGTCCAGGCGCTGGAGTTGGACGATCTGAGGAGCAAGGCAACAAGGTCAACCTCGTCATGCTGACATCTCTGTTCCTTAGGAGAAGGACATGATTTCTCCTACACCCCACTCAAAAACCAAAACGAACCTTTTGGTGCAAAGTCCATGCCTTTCTTGAAACCAGGTGGAATAGTAAGAAGATCTGTAGGACAGGGACATGGAATCAGGGTCACTGCACACTGGTGAACAAATTGTGTACGTTATATAAACCTAAAAGATACCATTTACAGGACAGATGCTGTAGATGGGGATGTTTGCTATGACACTTTCCCAACAGATGACAGTAAAGGTTGTTATGGACAGGATATCTTTTTCTAATTTTCTCAGAGGAATGGGAGGGCTAGCAGCAGCCCACTGATAGCCTGGGCTCTTCCTGCTCAGGGCTCAGACTCAGAGCCCTACCTTACCTTTCTCAAAGTCTATCTCCTCCTCAGCCTCCTCCCATGTGTTCAGATCTGTTATGGTGGGTTCATCCATCCCCCCTGGGAAGAGACACGACAGGAATTCATGCGATGAGGATAATACGAGATAGGTGGGGAACCCTTCCCTGGAGATTAAGGACACCCTCTTCTACCATCCCATCTCCACAAGAGTCACCTGGCCAGAAGGGATACTGAGTTGGATTTCCCCATAAGGACTGGGAGGCTGGCCCTGGAGGCCGGCGAAGAGACAAGGAGGTTGTGGCCGAGAGATTTGTGTTCTCCAGCAAGACCTAAAGCAAGAGATCAGAGCTCCAATGAGGCTGAGCTTGTCTCCGACCACCTCCCCTTCTCCCCAACTCTGTTTCTTCTGACCCCTGACCTCCTACCTCTTTGTAACCCAGTATCTGGCCTGTGGTTGGGTGTCTTTGGGCCTGTAGGTCAGATGGGACTGGGGCTCCCAGGACAGCCAAAAGAGACCAGGGATCCGTCTTCCTCTGCCATTTTCTGGAGAGAAAAAAAGTAACTTTTGGGTCTTTTTTCTTCCTCTGCCCCAGCTTCCTTCAGGAACCCATCACCCTAGTCTAAGCCCCTCCAGACTCCTCACCGGGCTGAGTGCTCCACACCATGCAGAGGCAGCCAGGCTGGGGATGACAGAAACAACTGTTCTGCTTCTTGCTGCAGATCTGGGGCACAGGGAGGGAGGCCATGGGGAAGCTGAAACAAGGGCAAGATGAGAGGCATTAGGTAAGGAAAGAGGGTAAAATGCAGACAAAAGAGGTGATGGGATTTGTGTTCAGATCAGAAATGGTAGATGTGTCAAACAGACTAGGACAATCAGGCTTGGCCAAAAACCACCCGCTACTGAATTACCTGGGGCAGATTTTGGATTTCAGAAACATGGAGGCTGGACCTAGGAATCTGCATTTTTAAAAAGCTCCCCTGCTAGTCATGAAGCACATGAAATCTGAGACTCACTGATTTTAGAAAAAGGGATCCCAGACCTAAGGATGAAGAGTTGGAGGCTCAAAACCTAGCATCTCAGTCACCAAGTGCCCTGGTGCTTGGAGACAGAAGGGAGCTCCATGGAGAAAGAGCAGTTCTTAAAGCAAAAACATCCCCAGGACTCTCTGCTGTCTTCACATGGACTGCAAGTACACTAGGCTGGAATCTGTCCAACACCCGTTCAGGCTGGGATGGACAGGAGTACAGGCACAGATGAACAAGGTTAAGCTAGAACCTACTGTGAGGAGGGTGAAGGAGGTTTAGACTCAATGAGGGTCAAAGGTTAGGGTCAAAAGTCACTCACGCTGCTCTCTGGAGCTCCAGGCAAGTTCAGCAGCTCCCAGCGACCCGTGCATCCGAGCTCCACGGCCCGAAGGGGTAGGTCCAGGGGATCTGGAGGAGGTAGCACTACGGGGAAGAGTCAAAAGTCAAGGGTCAAAGGTCATTCCATGTCTGCTACTCCGTTCCATTTCACTCCCCTCCCCCTCACCGAGTCGCTCTGTCTCCATCATTCTAGAGCCACAGCGGCTGCCGAGCAGCCCGGAAATGCTGCAAGTAGTCCCTGCGAGGTAAGCCCCGCCCCGGAACGGGCGGAAGTAGAGACAACTTCCGGCACGGCCCCGCCGAGAGCGTGAACTATCGCTGCGGAGGGGCAGACCTGGACCGGTGGAAGGCCGGGCGGAAGTGCGTGCCTGGGGCAGCCTTGGTTACCGCGTTTTCCGCCCTTCGTACGTCATCGTTGTGAGCCCGCTATCAGCGGCCAGCGCGGGCGCGGCCGGAGACCGTGGGGACCGCGGTTGCCGCCCCCTCAGGTAAGGCCCTCTACTCCTCACTTTTCGGCCCCTTTTTTCATAGCCCTTTCTCTCTTCTTCCTCTTTGAGTTGCTCTGAGGGCGCTACGCTGGCTCCACCGCCTTCTCTGCCGTTCGAACCCCGCCGCTGTCCTTACCCCAGCGAGGGTAGGGGGGTCGGGTGCCATCGTCTTGCCGACGGAGTGGGTGTTTGTCCCTCCCTGAGCCACATGGTTCCTCGAGGAGCTGGTGTCTGTGATCCCTGGAGACAGGAGGGAATGCTGGATGATCCCGACCAGCGGGAGCTTGGACAGCATCCTGGTTTAAGCAAGGAGTAGGGAAAGCCAAAGGCAAGAGTAGGCAGACCTGAAGGGGTGGAGTTGGGTACAGTGTGGACGGCGTGTGAACCCCGGGTGGTAACAGGGGAGAAAGATGTCTTGGGCCCTGCCCCTGAACCAGGAGCCACCATGTTGGTGATACCCCCCGGACTGAGCGAGGAAGAGGAGGCTCTGCAGAAGAAATTCAACAAACTCAAGAAAAAGGTGAGGGACTGTGTGTGGGCATGGCCTAACCTTTCACAGACTCTGCACTCTGAGAAGATCTGGGGTGAGTGTGAGCGAATGGGGAGGTTTTTCTGGTCCATATCTAGAGACATATCACCCACCTCACAGCGTAGCTTCGAGAGGTGGGCTTTCCCAAGCCGTGGTGTGGACCTTCTGTCTTTTCTATGCAATCGGCCATGGGATTGTCTTCCTTTCCAATGGCTCTTAGTACCACCTGGGAGCTGATGATCCCCAAGTTTGTTTTTCCAGTTCTATCCAATGTCATACTTCAGATATCCAAAGTTGAAGCTATCATCTTTCTATTCTTGATCTTCCAAATAAGATTGACTACACCAATTCTGCCACGTGTTTGGACTCAAAATCTCATCTCTGACTTATCCGCTATTTGCATAGTCAAGCATTTGCCAAGTCTTCTTGTTTCTTCTTTTGAAGCAATTTTTCCTGTTTATTCTTCATTGTGTATTCCCCCGAGCAGGGCTTTATTGACATTCACATGGGCCATTGTAATAGTCTCTCAACAAATTTCTCAGTCTTTTTTTTTTAACAGACTTCTTCACTCTTGGTCAAACGATCCATTGAAAACACAAAATTCTGCTCTCTCTGTTTCTCAAAAACCATAAATGGCTTCACATTGTCTATATAATAAAGCCCCAAAACCTTAGTTTGGCAGCCTTGTCTAGTAAAGTAGAACTATTCACTACTCCCAAAACATGCATTCCCAAAGCGTTCTTACCGCTGCATGTTTGCCATCCTGTCTTCTTTTTCTAAAATACCCTTCTCCTCTCTGTGTCGTGCAGAGATACGGGGGAGGGCCTAGTTTAGTAGCCATTAAACATCAGAAAATCTTACTAGCTTTCAGCTATGAATAATCTGCACCTCTTATCGTATTGCTAACTCACTCAATTTATTTTTATTTCTCAGACTATAAGCTTCTTGAGGGTAGGAACAATGCGTTAGCCTCCTGGATATCCCTGTTACAAAGTCATGTCTGGACCTCTTTCAATATGCGGGAAATAGATGGATGAAGCCTCCAGGAAAGGCACATAGACTTATACTTACTTGCAGCTTATATCCTAAGATTCTAGTCCATGATCAAATTCTTTGTCTTCAACCTCAAAAATCTAACACTCTGGAAAACCTCTGGGTTCCATGGTTTGGTTAGATTAGGAATTTCCAGCATCATACATGATCTAGGGGACCAGAAGCAAGAGGCAGAGCACATCAATGCACCATTCTGAGGGCATCAAGAAAGATGGTCCCTGGAGTGATGTGCCCAGGGGCCTTGGGAGAGGAACTGGCTAGGGGCTGGCCCTCACTGACCTCTCTTCTCTCACCCTTGTTCCCAGAAAAAGGCATTGCTGGCTCTGAAGAAGCAAAGTAGCAGCAGTACAACCAGCCAAGGCGGTGTCAAACGCTGTGAGTGACAGGGGAAATGGGGATGGACTGGAAGTGGGCAACGTGGGGCTGACTTTCATCATGGCCTGGTCAACATAATGCCTCTTCCCCTTATCACTCCAGCACTATCAGAGCAGCCTGTCGTGGACACAGCCACAGCAACAGAGCAGGCAAAGCAGCTGGTGAAGTCAGGAGCCATCAGTGCCATCAAGGCTGAGACCAAGAACTCAGGCTTCAAGCGTTCTCGGACCCTTGAGGGGAAGTTAAAGGTGAGCACAAACAGAAGGATTGTTTAGAGGGCATCCCTCCAAGTTGGGTTTGGGGAAAAATATGCATACTCAAGCACTGGCAAATTGCTGTACCATTCTGAGTTCGCCTCTCAAATATAAAATGAAAAAACTAGATGACTCCTGAATTCTCTATTTTACAAATTCTGTAGTTCTGATCCACCTTGGATTGGAGCTCTTGGAATATGTCGCTCTAAGGGATGGAAAGGGCAGAAAATGTTATCAGATTCAAGAGAGGTTCAAGTAAACTGAATACATAACATATCAAGTCACTTATAAAAAGTATCAGCCGGGCGTGGTGGCTCATGCCTATAATCCCAGCACTTTGCGAGACCAAGGTGGGCAGATCACTTGAGGTTAGGAGTTTGAGACCAACCTGGCCAACATGGTGAAACCCGTCTCTACTAAACATACAAAAATTCGCAGGGCATGGTGATACACGCCTATAGTCCCAGTTACTGAGGAGTCTGAGGCCAGAGAATCGCTTGAACCCAGGAGGCACAGGTTGCAGTGAGTGGAGATCACACAACTGCACTCCAGCCTGGGCGACAGAGCAAGACTCTGTCTCAAAACAAAACAAAAAAGCCGCAATGGCAGGTGTGGCAGTGGCTCATTCCTATAATTTCAGCACTTTAGGAGGCCGAGGTAGGAGGATTGCTTGAGCCCAGGAATTTGAGACCAGCCCTGGCAACATAGTGAAACCCTATCTCTACAAAAAAAAAAAAAAAAAATACAGAAATTAGCCAAGCATGGTAAAGCGCATCTCTAGTCTCAGCTACTAGGGAGGCTAAGGTGGAAGGATTGCTTGAGCCTGGGAGGTCAAGGCTGCAGCAAGCTATGATTGCACTATTGCACTCCAACCTGGACAACAGAGCAAGACCCTGTCTCAAAAAATAAAAACAAATAAATAAAACCACATAGTCAAATAAGAAATATAAATAGTATTAAAAGGAAAGAAGAGATCAGAGGAAATCTAGAAGAGGGTGAGGGAAGAGGAACACCTCTGTTCCATGGTTGGGCAACCTCCTGCTCCACACTGAGGTAGGTCTCTCACCTCTCCAGGACCCCGAGAAGGGACCAGTCCCCACTTTCCAGCCGTTCCAGAGGAGCATATCTGCTGATGATGACCTGCAAGAGGTAAAGGCTCCTAATTTCTGTCCCTGAGGGGTTGGGAATGGAGGAACATGAGAAACTAACTTATTTTGGACCACATGTTAGCAACTAGGAATCATCTTAACTGTTCTTGGTCTCTTTTACAGTCATCTAGACGTCCCCAGAGGAAATCTCTGTATGAGAGGTTAGAGAGTAGAGATAAGACTGGGCCCACTTGGCGGGGTTGATTGCCTGAGTCCTTGGGTGGTTTGGGCTGTAGGAGCTGTGCTATTGAGGGAATATTGAGTCTCCACAGGGTCTGAGGGGAGAAGGTCAAACCCCCCTTTGATCTTCAGTCTGCTTCTCCCCAGCTTTGTGTCTTCTAGTGATCGACTTCGAGAACTAGGGCCAGATGGAGAAGAGGCAGAGGGCCCAGGGGCTGGTGATGGTCCCCCTCGAAGCTTTGACTGGGGCTATGAAGAACGCAGTGGTGCCCACTCCTCAGCCTCCCCTCCCCGGAGCCACAGCCGGGACCGCAGCCATGAGAGGAACCGGGACAGAGACCGAGATCGGGAGCGGGATCGGGAGCGGGATCGAGACCGGGATCGAGAGAGAGACCGAGAGCGGGACAGGGATCGGGATCGGGATCGGGATCGAGATCGGGACCGGGAACGGGACAGGGATCGGGAGCGGGAGCGGGATCGAGACCGAGACCGAGACCGAGAGGGTCCTTTCCGCAGTGAGTGATCTTGGCTGGAGGTCAAGGTGACCTTAACTGAGGTTTATGTGGGTCCTACTAAGTGTAGTGCGGGATGGACTATGTCTTGTGACTGTGATTCCTGCTCCCAAAGGGTCGGACTCCTTCCCTGAACGGCGAGCCCCTAGGAAAGGGAATACTCTCTATGTATACGGAGAAGACATGACGCCTACCCTTCTCCGTGGGGCCTTCTCTCCTTTTGGAAACATCATTGACCTCTCCATGGACCCACCCAGAAAGTAAGGATGACAACAGGGCATGATGAGAAGTCCTGGGCGAATCCTGGGGTGTGAGACTTGAGGGAGGAAGCTGCCTTCCCAGCAGCCACCTGTGATCACTGGGTTTCGTTGGGTCCAGAAGAGCCCCTTGGCTCTCCACTGACCCTGTTTTTTCTTATCCCAGCTGTGCCTTCGTCACCTATGAAAAGATGGAGTCAGCAGATCAGGCCGTTGCTGAGGTTGGAACTTCGCAAATCTGTTCTTCCCATCGCTTCTGCTGTTCTCATGTGTTCTCATCAAAATACTAGATGCCAGGAAGAAGTTGGTTCCTCTTGATAAAGAAAGTCTCTCCCTATTCACACAGAAAAACTTACATTCTCAGATTCTTTATTCAGTCTACTCCTAGGATAGCAACTCCTGGAATAGCTTCTTTGGTTTATCTGTAATGTTTTCCTCCCCATCCTCTGCCTCCCCTCTTCTGCTTTAGCTCAACGGGACCCAGGTGGAGTCTGTACAGCTCAAAGTCAACATAGCCCGGAAACAGCCCATGCTGGATGCCGCTACTGGCAAGTCTGTCTGGGGCTCCCTCGGTAAGAATGGGATTTTCTTTCCCATCCTCTCCCCTACAGCACACTCCTTTTGGTTCCCCCACACATCCTTGGGTTTCCTAGAGATTATCGAGGTCAGAGTGTGTGCAGAGGCTGTGGGAATGGGAAGGAAAATTTCAGATCCTCTGTTACTTAGAGGTAAAGAACGGAGAGAAAAGGATTGAGAACAGCTTCCAAAGCAGCGACTGGAACAGGGAAGAAAATGGGAGCTGGAGTGAGATTGGTGAGAAAGATGAGTGTCTCATGGGGCTTGTTCATTTTGAGATGGAATAGAGTGAATTTAGTAAGTATTCAAAATCAGGGGTCTGGAACTCAGGTGTGAGGTAAGGAATGAAAACATAGATTAAGTCATCTGCATCACAGGGTGGCTGCCAAACAGTAGGATCATCAGGGATACTGATTTCGGAGAAAAAAAAAGACCCAGGACTAGACTTGAGTAATACTCAGGGACTATGTTAGGAAACAGGACTGTCCACCTCACGCCCCACATGTCTCCAGCTCTCCTGACATGTTAGGCTAACGTTGAGCCTAACGTTAGCAAAGGAGACAGGAGGAGGGGTCAGAGGGCCGGGAGCAGGACCAGAGGGGCCTGGGCCACTGAAGCGAAAGGACACATGCTTTGAGAAAGAGGGAGTAGCCAGCAGTGTCAAGGTACAGAGATCACAGGATGGGAAGTGGGTGGGAGAGATTCTCTCTAGCTCAAGGGTGGTGGGGATGGAATCTTTGGATGGGGTGAAGAGAGTAACATGTCTGGTGGAGGGAGGAAAAGAGGAAGGGGAAGAAACAGCTAGAGGCTTGAGAGACAATGGTGAGGGCCAAAGCTACACGCTGGATGAGTTCTGGTGGAGCTAGTAGCATTCCTTAGTATGAGTAACCCATTTACCTGAAAGTAGATTTTCCTGGGAAAGGAGTGAGCAGAAAGAAGGACTCAGAGCAACAGTGGCCTTTCGGGCAAAACAAAGGAACTAGAGTTGACTAGCATGTCAATAAAGGGCTACAGAGGTTTTCTAGTTTTTAGCTTCTGACATACTGACTATAAGTAGTGGGTTAATGTCATTTATATGTCTCAACAATGACATTTGGGATTTTTCTAAGAACAAAACATTCATCAAAATGTCCACTTACACTCTCCTTGGCCATGGGTTGGCACAAAGGAGCTAAGGAAAACAGGCCATCCTGGCCACCAGAGGGCAGCATGGAAACTGGGTTTCCAGGGGCCAGCAGCCAGGACTGAGGTGGTCAGGAGTCAGCCTCAGGGTCTGATGTATGATCTCCTTTAGACCTTAACTGTTCCTCTCCTCCCTCCCTAGCTGTCCAGAACAGCCCTAAGGGTTGCCACCGGGACAAGAGGACCCAGATTGTCTACAGTGATGACGTCTACAAGGAAAACCTTGTGGATGGCTTCTAGGGAACAGAGCTGGATTCCTTGTGCCTCATATGCCCCAATGCTGGTCTCAGTAAAACACTGAGGTGGAAGCTTACACATCTCCCTCAGCCTCTGGTTTTTCAGCACTTGGGATTGGGGTTAAGCCTTTAAAAACAGGTGTCAGGTTTGATCTCAGTGTAACAACATGGCCAGTGCCTGTTCCCCACTCCCTTGCCCCAAAAGGATCTGGAACACAAGTGTTGTCGCAGCTGTTTTAATTCAATCCCGCGCCCCTGTCCAGCAGGAAACCCCTTATAGAAAACCTAAATCCTCATCTTGGAGTTTCTCCTTCAGCCAGGGCAGCACTTGGAAGAGGTTGACGTGAAAGTCTCGGGCGTGAGCAGGTACCTGCTTTTGCCGCTTCTGGTTTTTGCAGACATCCACTACTCCCCAGCTGATTACACCGACCTGCAGAGGCAGTGGGGTGCCATGGATCGTTCAGTAGAATTCCTAATCCTGGAAGCATGACTGTTCCTAATTGTGTCTTAGCTGACCTAAAGGAATCAGGCTAGGGACCCAGCTCAGCCTCATTCTTGACACACACAGGCCAGACATGCAGTCCTAAGGTGAGGCAGGCTCTGCCCACCTTGAATTACTAGCCACATGCATTGAGCTTTCCTGCTTTGGGGCCCATGCTGAGCACTTGGCATCTCCCCAGATAGGAAAGGGAGGACTCACTTGAATGAAACGACTTCTCTTGTGAACTATCAAGGGGCCGCCAGAATCACCTGCAAGGAGAGGAGAAGCTGTAGGGAAAAGGACTCTTGGCCCTCGAGCACTTGCAGCACAACCGGAGAGCGTTCTCTCACCTCTGCAAGTATTGGGGTCAGCATAGGGACTCACTCCTCCAGTACAAAGGAACCGAGGGGTGACCACCTCCGAGATGTCCTTGACTTTGTCATAGCCTGGGGCATATTGAGCATCTCTCTCACAGCTGCCTTTCTGTAGGGGAGGTGGGAAGCATGGAGAAAGGTAATGAACAGAGGTGGCTTAGGAAGGATTAGGGCCTAGAGTGCCTCTTTAGGATGCCCATTTCTCACCTTATCCCCATTCTTGATGTAGACCTCCTTCCGAGTCAGCTTCTTCTCCTCCTCAGACACAAACAGAGCTTTGATATCCTGTGCAGGGAGCAGTTCTTCCTCTGGACAAATAGACTGCATCACTTCAGCTGCTCCCACCACTGTCATCTCCCTATTGACTTTGTCACTCAGCAGATGTCCCCTAAGCCCTTCCTAGTGCTAGGTTCTGGGCCAGGCATCATCTCTTCCTATTGCACCTCCCTCTCATGCCTCACTTGTCTCGGGATCTCATCCTTATTCTCTCCCCTAGTATGTCTTACTCTGTTGCTGGCAAGTGGTAGTTGGAGGAAGCCTCAAAGCTCGAGTTGTTCCCTCGGTGCAGGGGAGACAAATGGGCCTATAAAGGACAGGGAGAAAGAACAGCAAACTAGGCCTGCTCCTCACCCCAGTCCTCCAGCCTTTCCCAGCCTTTCCTCAGGGATCTGGATGCTCTCACCTGATAGTCTGGTCATAATTCAACTTTTTCTTGAGCTTGATCAGGGCAACGTCATAGTCATAAAATTCAGGAATTCCTGCTTCTTTTTTCCCACTAATGTTGTAGTTGGGGTGAAATAGGACTTTTTCTATCTCCAGGTCCCGCTTCTTCCCTCCTGAAGTAGGAGAATAGGTACCACCTCTTTGTGGGCAGCTTCTTGCCTCTGGCCCCATGTCATTCCTAACTTCAAGTCTTTCCCCATCCCCGACTGGTCTGGGGTGCAAAGGATGGGGCTGCATTGCAGATGAGTGGAGTGTGGGATCTGTAGAAAGTGGAAGGTGTTGCCTGGAGGGTGCCCGGGACCTTCAGTTGCATCCTTACCCACGCTGACCTTGATCGAGTGTTCCTTGTCGTCCACAGTAAAACAATGTGCTGCTGTCAGCACAAAGTACTCAGACACCACAGCCCCCATACAGCTCTCATGTCCCTTCGAAGGGCGCTGGGAACAGAACAGTAGAAAGGGAAAACTCAACTTTCACAAACCACCATCTCTTACGGCCATTTTGCCCTTCCCCTACTCCCATTTCACCTTGACCTCACCTCCCCCAAGTCCTCACTACTGGGATTCTGTGCTTACAGTGACTGAGATCTTGGCCTGCCATGGTTGCTTGTGGTAATCAGTACCCTTCCTGTGTTCCCAAACCATGCCACAGAGACTCAGAGACTGGCTTTCATCTGGCAGAGAAGGAGAATGTGCTGAAAACTCAGAACACTTCATTCCCAAACGGCAGCAGCCTTTGGGTAGGAGTCTATGGGGAGCAGAGGCCCAAAAGGAGAAAAGGAAAGGCCACAGGTATTTGTTTCCTCGTGTTAGGAGAAAACTGCTATGGTGGAGTGAAAAGGGAAAGAACTTGGGATCAAGCTATCAGAGGCCTGGCTGTTTTCAAGCCCAACCCTGTTGCTAGTTTGCTGCCCCATGACCTCCTTTGGCTCTGTTTCCACATGTGTCAAATGTAGGACTATAGAAAGATCTCTGAAGTGCTTAGAGCTCTGTGATTCTAAGGTTAAGAAGCAAACAGTGCCAGGAAACAAGAATAGTGATACTGAGGTAGAGAAGGAGGAATGAAGAAGGCTTTCCAGGCAACTAGAGCTTCAGGGGTAGAGGAAGAATGAATGACTTCAGGGGAACCTGAGGAGAGTTGCGTTCTTTATTCCCTTGTATCTGCCTACCAATCATTTGGAAGAAAACGTCTTCCAGGTTTTCCATATCCTTGACTTTGAACACATGTTTCTCACTGTCTTTCTTGGAAGCCAAAGCATTGATGTTCACGTCATCCACCAAAGGTCCAACCCCAAACACATAGATATCTGAGGGAGAAAAAGGAAGGATGAGGGTCCAAACCCTGAGGAAGGAGGGTGCTGGGTCCTAGGCAGGTTACTCACCCAGATAATCCTCCCTCGGGTTTTTGCGATCCTTGCCGATGTATAACAAGTCCCGGATCTCATCAATGACAGTAATTGGGTCCCCGCCCATGTTGTGCAATCCTGCAGAAGAGACGAGACCATGAGGGTAGGAGATAAGATAAATTGGCTAGAGGCAGTGATACACGTGGCAGGGTGAGTAAGTTGAGGAAGGGTTAGAGGTAGTTGATCACAGGGCTTTAGGAAGAATTCCTTATAAAGGGTCACAGGAGAGATGAACAGCCAGCTATGAGTCACATTCAGGGCCCCAACCATGGGTATGGTGTTACAAGTGGACTTAAGGGCCGCATGCTGGTCTGAGAAGGTGGGGAGGCTGGGACAGGAGAGAGGTCCCTTCTGACCATCGGTCATGAGGATGATAACATGGCGGGTGCGGTTCCAGCCTTCAGGAGGGATGTCCTCTGGCCAACTCATCATGCTGTACACTGCCTGGAGGGCCCTCTTGGTGTTAGTCCCTGACTTCAACTTGTGGTCTGTGGAGAGGGAAGAGAGCATCACCTCACCTGGTCTTCCAAGCCATCTTTTAACCCCAGAGACCAATCTGCAGCTGAAGTCTCACATCTTTCAACTTTTTAAGTTAATCGTCATCACACGGACTTCCCTTTGACCACAAAGTGGCCCTTCCAGCCCTCAGCAGGTTCCCACGAACCTCCATTGCCCAATGACCCTGCTGTTCAACCTTTGACTACAAAGTGGTCCCCCTGTTGCCCTCAAGGTAGTCTCATGACCCCCTTCACACAACACTCCTGAACCTCCTGACCCCAAAGTGAACCTCCCACCATTCCCTAACCTCTGACCTTCATAATTGATTTCATTGAGCTTC
This sequence comes from Rhinopithecus roxellana, assembly GCF_007565055.1. Classification (NCBI taxonomy): domain Eukaryota; kingdom Metazoa; phylum Chordata; class Mammalia; order Primates; family Cercopithecidae; genus Rhinopithecus; species Rhinopithecus roxellana. The sequence continues at coordinate 25,549,104 of NC_044552.1, read as the reverse complement.
TTCGTGACCCAGTCTGCATTACTGCTGTCTCCGTCAGACACTTTGACCCAAATTCTGGGGTATGTGGCATATGTCACTAGACCATATCTTGGCTTCACACCATAACTTGCCACCTGTGGGTGAGGAGAACAAGGTGCCATGGCATTGAAAGAATACTGTGATTGGGAGACTTCAGCAACGTTGCTGGGACAGGGAGGCTCTTAGGAAGAGGCTCAAGCACTGAGGTTCATGGAGGAATCAAGTACAAGGGAAGGAGGTCAGAATAGAACCTGGAGACTTTCCTGGGGCCCTGCGGTTCAGAGGGGCTGGAATGATCAGGGAGCTAGTCCTGGAAGATCAGCGAGATTCCATTCCCCCAAGTTCGGGGATAGGAGGACTCCACCTTCTCAATTAAGTTGACTAGACACTTTTTGGCTCCTGTGAAGTTGCCGGCCCCAATGCTGTCTGATCCATCTAGCACCAGGTAGATGTTCATGGAGCCTGAAGGGTCTAGGACGATCCTCCGCTTCTGTTGTTCCCCTGGGTGCCAGGAGAGTGACTCAGGCTCCAGCATGAACGATTCTCTTGTCCCTTCTCCGTTTTCCCCCAGTTCCCTGCCCTGCCTCCCCTCTCTGCCTTCAAACCTGGGCTGTGCCCATCCTCGGCATCAACTCCTTCTATGGTCTCCGTCAGGGAAGACAGGAAAGCTTCGGCCACCTCTTGAGGGGTGTCATACATGAAGGAGTCTGGGAGAGTCAGAAATAAGGTCAAATGTCTGGGAGTGTCAGGGACACAGTGACCAAAGAGACGGGGGATTGTGGGTTTCCAGGGTAGAAAAGGCTCAGAAGTGAGACAGTTCTAGAGGGAGGTTTAAAAGAAGTGAGGAAAGAGCAGGGTTGAGGTGGGGAGAGAAGACAGTAGGATGCAAGATCAGGATCTGACCTGGGGGTACAGGTCAAGGGTCACCTTGGCAGGAAGGCTCCGTCCCACTCCAAGAGCCACCTTCCTGACACGTTCGCCGCTGGGAGCCACGCAGGGTAAGCCCCCGGCTGCAGTGGTAGGTGACGCTGTCTTCAAGGCGGTACCGGCTGCCCACCTTCCTTGTGCCAATGGGGATGCCTGGGTTGGAGCAGTACCCCGCTGCAGAGGCATGAGACATGGAGGTAAGCGCTGAAGCCTGAGGCCCCGCGGGCAAGGTAGAGAGCAAGAGTTACAGTGTCCGGGGGCAAGTGCCCACTCCTCAGGCTAGGCGCTGTCAGGGACACAGCAATGTGGGGGGAGAGGATGCTTCTCACCTCCGTTGTCACAGATCGCTGTCTGCCCACTCCACCGGCCATTCACTTGGCAGGTGCGATTGGCAGAGCCCCGGAGAGTGTAACCGTCATAGCAGTGGAAAGAGATCTCATCACTCACATTGTAGTAGGGAGACCGGGGCCTGTATTCCCCGTTCTCGAAGTCCTGTGGTCTTGGACAGCGGATTGCTTTGAGAAGGGGGGACAAGTAGAAGTCATCAAGAGGGAAGGGCTGCCTCAGGTGTATCCCTCCTGGTCTCAGAGACCAGGTCACTGAGAAACAGAGCATTCCCAGTCCCGCAGAAGCTGCATCTTACCTACCCTTCAACCCATAGGGGTTTCCGCGGCTCCTCCCTCCCCATTGCTGAGTGTTCTCTTGACTTCCAGGGCTGCGTGGAAGCCCAGGGTAAATGCTTACTAAAGGTTAACTCCTCTTTTTTTTCCTTCCTTTCCCTCTACAACCCTAAAACTGCTCCTACTCCTGGTCAGCCCACCTTGTCACCCTGCCTAGTCTCATCCTAGTCCTGACCTTGCTGCCACCTGCCCTGTTTCTCCCTTAGGCCACTGCCCACACTCATTGCCCTCAAACCTCTGCACTCTGCCTTCTTGACAGTCTTTTGATCTTGAGTCTGCATGGTGCTCCAGGACCCCGTGGATCTGCAGGTACGTGTCTGCACAGGGTACGGGTAGAAGCCAGAAGGACACATGTACTCCAGTGCCTGGCCCTCTTGGAGAAGTCGGAAGGAGCCACCTTTGATCTCTACCCCCTCCAGAGAGCAGGATCCTTGAGGCCGGGCCAAAGACAATGGAGTGGTGGTCACACCTGAAGAGAAAGGCTGATGAAGCCTGGCCCCAAAAGGCCAAGGAGGGATGTTGGGGACAGCAGGAAGGGAAGGTTACCCTCACTTACCTCCAGACAAGAGGCCCAAGATGAAGGGCATCAGGCAGAGCTGGGGGCTGAGATTGCTCCCCATGGTGTTAGAAGGCAGGAGAGAAGCTGGGCCTGGGGCAGGATGGCGTGTCCTGGCTTGTTTTGCTTGTCTGCTTGGCTCAGTGTCCAAGCTGAAACTCCAGACCTAGACCTGGTCACATTCCCTTCCCCTGCCCCCCACCAGTTCCCAGCCTTTTATGCAATCTGTGTTCTGGCACCTGCAGCTTGCCCCGCCTGTCCTACCCACATCACTTTCCCGGAACATCCAAGCGGGAGGGCCCCGCTGAGCTGCCAGTCAAGGAAACAGAAACTAGAAGTCCCACCCTTTGCTGCCCAAGGTCCAGGACTCTCCCCTTCAGTACCTCCTCTCTGGCCTCAGCTCCTCCCCAACAAGCCCAGACCACCCACTTAGGGACCAGAAATAAGGATCCAGCTCACTCCCTGTTGCTTGTGTGTTATGGTGCAGAGTCCAGCCACTGTTTGTCCAGTGGGGTCTCTGACCTGCCTTCCTGTGGCTCTTGGAGTCATTCTGGCCTCCCCTTCCCCCCAGGCCAGCCCTACCTGGCCTCCAGATAGAGGCACAGACAGATGTGGAAACCACTGATTTTTATTAATTTCATAACTGGGAAATTCCATATGAAAGTGAAATGAGCATGAGTCAAGTCAAGCAGGGGAGGAATTTGGGGACATGCCAAGGAGTGGGAGATGGGGCAGCGAGGCAGTCCCGCTGGTAGGAGCCCTGAGGATTTCCCAGCTTGTGTGCGCTGCCTCTGGCATCCTAGAGACCCGGATTTACTCAACTAGGAGACAGCATGGGTCACAGGGTCTAAGGGTGAGCATTCAGAGGTAGAAGATGGGGGGGGGGCAGATTCTAACAGGACAGCAGAGGGCTCAGTGGCCATGACTAAAGGGGTAAAAAATTCAGGACATCCCCCAGGTGCTGCCTCAGCCAGGGCTGCATGCGGAAGAGATTGATGTGAAAGTCTCGTGGCGGCGGGACCTTGCTACGAGGGGCCCTTTTGCGGGAGTTTTTGTCAGCAGAGCCAAGGCAGGGGTTGTAAAGACCCCAGCTCACCAGACCCACCTGGAGAAAAGGAGAGAACTGGCTGGGAGGCTGCCACAGCTCCAGCTGTAAGCCCCAACCTCCCTAGATCCCTCAAAGGCCTCCCTCATCCCCCCAACAAGGCTGACATCCTGTAACCCCTGGGTCCTGCAAGCTTCCACCTTCTCACCTGAAAAAACCTGAATCTCCGCTCAAGGAAAACTGCTCCCCCAGATTCTCCTGCCAGCAAAGGGTGATAGGAGACAGTGTCATAGAGGGCAGTGGACTGGTGTTCTGGCACGCATGCTGGCCACAGAGACACAGGTGGCCTTCCCCTTTGGGAATCCAGGCATGGTGAGGGACTCACCCTTGCAGGGACTCTCATCCTCCTGGGTCCCACTGCATAGAAACTGGTCTGTCACCACCTCCCTGACATCTGTCAAGTTGGGGAACATGGTTTTTTCTTGGGAGACGACCTCAGCACAGCTTGTCCACTGCGGTAGGGGTGGAACCAGAGAGAAGGGAAGAATAAGCAGACCTGACTGGGTGCAATGGCTCACACCTGTAATCCCAGCACTTTGGGAGGCTGAGGTGGGCGAATCACTTGAGGTCAGGAGTTCAAGACCATCCTGGCCAACATAGCGGAATCCCGTCTCTACTAAAAATACAAAAATTAGCTGGGTGTGGTGGCGAGCACCTGTAATCCCAGCTACTTGGGAGGCTGAGGTAGGAGAATCACTTGAATCCGGGAGGCAGAAGTCGCAGTGAGCCAAAATCATGCCACTGCACTCCAGTGTGGGACACAGAGCAAGACTCCATCTCAACAACATCAAAAGAATAAGCAGACTCAGGGACACCTAGCAGGTTTGTGAGACTTGGGAGGAGGGGTGACCCATGTCAGAGAGAGAAAGCAGCCAGAGCTGGAGAAGGAAGAGAGAGATTCTGCGAGCTGTCACAGGGGGATCCCAGCATCCCCAACCTGAGACCCTCACCTCCACTCCCATCTTAAGGTTAATGTTCAGTTTACTCCCATTCAAGGCGACAAAATGAGCAGGAACACTCTGTTTGTTCAGCAGTTCATTCTCTATAGTCAAGAGAAGGGGATATTGGTGCTGATCCTTTTACCAGAATCAAGATTCCTGGCTTGGGGACTGCAGCCTAGTCCTTGTTATCACCTCTAAACCCCGGCCCCAGGTCTCAAGCACCATAAGTCCCAGCACTCACCATGGTCCCTACAGGTGCTGCCTTGAGGTCTCCGCAGAGCCAGATTGGCCTCCATGGTGCAGGGAAGGCAGATGGGCCTGGGGAGAAGAGCAAGGGTCACACCAGCCTGTCCCCAGTATCTCTTCCAGGGCTCTCCGGAGCACTGTCCCCTGGAGGGCACCCTCCCATCCCAGACTCCAGGCACCTGGCATGGGTGGACATCTTTACTTTCTGGGCCAGCTTCAGCAGGGCGATGTCATCACCATAGAACTCCAGGATTCCCTGGTTCTTTTTGGCAAAGACATCAAATCCTGGGGAAATCACCGCCTTCTCAATAAGGAATTCTTTGCCCCACTGGGATTTGGGGTCTCCTGGAAATGATATGCCAGATTAGGCTAGACCAGGGCTCCTGCAGGGGCCAGAGGCTAAGTCAGGTGGTGGGATCTGTGGCTTCAGGATCGGGAGCCTGGTGCATCCCCTGCCTTACCCACGTTGACCCTCCATAGGGAGTGGTCCTTGCCATCGCGGAAGCAGTGAGCTGCTGTCAGGACCCATTGGTCGGAGATGAGGGCCCCCCGGCAGGTCTCTTGGCTCTTGGGCTACAGGGGGAACAGGTGATCTTCAGGGATTGCAGTATCTCTGGCCCATGGCCACTTTCACCTCTGGAATCCAAGCCCCGCCCCTCCTTCCTGGTACCTTAATAGTGACATGCCAGGGTGCCCTCTCTTGGTCAGAGGCGTTTGCTGAAATGTTCCCCACCCCGCAGATGGTGTCTGTGAGCTTGGAGACATCTGTGGGTGTGAGGATCAGATGAGGAAGGAAGCAAATGAAGGGCACTGTGTCTAGGTTCCCAACATGGGCTTCTGACGGGCCCTCACCATCCTCCCCACACCAGGGAGGGCAAAGCTCACTCACCCAGCATATGTTCAAAGACCTGGTGCAGAGCCTTTGTGTCCTGCAGAATGAAGGCATGCCTCTCGCCATCCTTCTTGGACCCCAGCTCATTCAATTCTCTCCAGTCCACATCCAGCTTGCCCACCCCAATGGCATAGATGTCTGTTGGGGAAGAAGGAAATCACCAGAATCCTGTGGCTTTGGGGCTACCCCATGAGACAGGAGGCTGTCATCTGAAACTCACTGTGTCCAACCAAGACCTACATAAGCTGGACCCCTGCGTCCTCCCCACTGCTACCTGTCTGCCCTCATTTCCTGCCACTCCCTGCCCTTCACTCTCCTGTAGCACACAGCCTCTTGGAAGTTTATCAAATCCTTAGGCGTAGTCACACCTCAGGCCCTTGGTCCCAGCTATCCTTCTGCCTAGTTCACTCCTTCCCGAGACTTCCACATAGCTCACTTTCGTACCTTTTTAAGTCTTGGCTCAAATGTCACCTTCTCAGTGAGGCCTTCCCTGGTCTTCCTGTCTAAAATTGCAATGCCCCAGACAAACTTTCATCCTCACTTTGGGAGGTAAGGTGGGAGGATCCCTTGAAGCCAGAAGTTTGAGACCAGCCTGGGCAACATGACAAGACCTCTTAGCTTGTGTCACCTACTACCTGCTGGGTTCTATGGTTTTCTTATCCTGTTTATTGCCTATAATGGTAGAATTGTGTCCCCCAGAAAGATGTGTTCAAGTCCTAACCCTTAGTATCTATGACCTTATTTGGAAAAAGGGTATTTGCAGATGTAATCAAGTTAAGATTAAGTCATACTGGATTAGGGTGAGCTCTAGTCCAATGACTGGGGTCCTTATAAGAAGAGGTAAGCCAGGCCAGGCGCAGTGGCTCACGCCTGTAATCCCAGCACTTTGGGAGGCCGAGGTGGGCGGATCACGAGGTCAGGAGATCAAGACCATCCTGCATAACACGGTGAAACCCTGTCTCCACTAAAAATAATAATAATAAAAATAAGAAGAAGTAAGCCGGGGCCAGGCTGGTGGCTCACACCTGCAATCACCAGGAGGCGGTGGTTGCTGAGAGCCGAGATCAATCGTGCCATTGCACTCCAGCCTGGGCAACAAGAGCGAAACTTCATCTAAGAAGAAAAAGGAGAAGAAGGAGGGGGAGGGGGAGGGGGGAGGGGGAGGGGGGAGGGGGAGGGGGGAGGGGGAGGGGAGGGGGAGGGGGAGGAAGCAGAAGAGGAGGAGGAGGAGGAAGAGGAAGAAGAAGAGAGCCAGGCATGGTGGCTTACGCCTGTAATCCCAGCACTTTGGGAGGCTGAGGCAGGCAGATCACGAGGTCAGGAGTTCAAGACCAGCCTGACCAACATGGTGAAACCCTGTCTCTACTAAAAATACAAAGATTAGCTGGGCATGCTGGCACATGCCTGTAACCCCAGCTACTCAGGAGGCTGAGGCAGGAGAATTGCTTGAACCTGGGAGGCAGAGGTTGCAGTGAGGCGAGATTGCACCACTGCACTCCAGCCTGGGCAACAGAGCAAGACGCCATCTCAAAAAAAAAAAAAAAAGTGATTTGGCTGGCCATGGTAGTGACTCATGCCTGTAATCCCAGCAGTTTTTGAGGCTAAGGCAGGCAGATCGCTTTGAGGCCAGGAGTTCAAGACCAGTCTAGCCAACATGGCGAGACCATGTCTCTACTAAAAATACAAAAATTAGCCGGGCATGGTGGCACATGCCTGTAATCCCAGCTTCTTGGGAGACTGAGGCATAAGAATCTCTTGAACCCAGGAGGCAGAGGTTACAGTGAGCTGGGATCCCGCCACTGCACTGCAGCCTGGGCTCCTGGGTGACAGAGCGAGACTCTGTCTCAAACAAATGAACAAAAAAGAAGAAGGGAATTTGGACACAAAGACACAGGCAGTGAGTCTCCTATCTACATAAGAGAATAGCATGTAACGACACAGAGGTGCACACAGAAAAGAAGGCGAGTTGAGCCAGGGCGCGGTGGCTCAAGCCTGTAATCCCAGCACTTTGGGAGGCCGAGGCGGGCGGATCACGAGGTCAGGAGATCGAGACCCTCCTGGCTAACACGGTGAAACCCCGTCTCTACTAAAAATACAAAAAACTAGCCGGGCACGGTGGCGGGCGCCTGTAGTCCCAGCTACTCGGGAGGCTGAGGCGGGAGAATGGCGGGAACCCGGGAGGCGGAGCTTGCAGTGAGCCGAGATCGCGCCACTGCACTCCAGCCTGGGCAACAGAGCGAGACTCCGTCTCCAAAAAAAAAAAAAAAAAGAAGGCGAGTTGAAGACAGAGGCAGAGAATGGGTTTATGCTGCCATAAGCCAAGGCATGGTTGGAGCCAACGGCAGCCAGAAAAGACAGGAAAGAATTCTTCCCAAGAGCCTTCCAAGGAAGCATGGCCCTGCAACACCTTGATTTCAGACTTCTAACCTCCAGAACTGTAAGAAAAAGAAATTCTGTGTTCTAAGCTACCCAGGTTTGTAGTACTTTGGTAAATATTTTTAAATGACTGAATGAATAGAAAGAACTCAGAACATAACATGGAAACAAAACCTCAGATGTGGTCTTCCTCTGTAAAAGGTAGCATCTGGGAGAAGGCCCTAAGGCCAAGTCCTCCCACTGGAGGCCCTGGACCCACGCAGCAGGCCGCGCCTGTTCTCTGACTGTGGTGCCAGTCGGAGCTGCCCTCAGGCAGATCAGAGTCTGCTCCTCTCCCAGCCTTTGCAACCCTTGTGGCGCATTTTTGCTCTCAGAGAGCCCTGCGTTGTGTGTAAAAGCAAGGTGCTTAGGTAGACCAAGAGATCTTCATCCAGGAGGCAATCTGGCAATGGCCCAGAGAGAAACAGTTACAGTTGGAGCTAGACAATGATCATGCCTTGTGCATTTTCTTTGACTATTTTCATTTGATTTCCTACTTATTTTCAATAAAATGTTTTTGTAGCATTTGGCCCAGTGATGTAACCTCGGCCAGTGATGATAAGGAGGAAGGGAGTGGCTTTAAGTTTTGTCTTCCTTGGGCAGGAGTTTTAAAGAGGAATCAGCTTACCCCCAGGGCCAGGTGAGCTGGGAGGGAGCAGTGTGAATGGAAAGGAGAAGAGCTAAGGGGAAGATGAAATGTTGAGGCTCAAAACCGGTTGCCCTCCCTGTCTGAGCATCTCTCTCTGAAATTACTTTCTGATCAAAGGTCAGTGCAATTTGTGTTTAGTCTGAATCTGAAGAATTGTTCCTTTAGAGGCTGCAACTGCCAAAGCCTTAGCCAGCTGTGCTGCTGAAAGAGAAACCACCAGGGACATTCCCTAGAGGGAATTGAGGTCTCTTCTTCCTGGAAAGTTTCCTGAAACATGAGATACTGATGATGATGATGATGATGATGATGATGATGATGATGATGATAACGAGGACAGTCGTAGTCATGGCTAACATATGCTGGGCATTTTTCTGTGCCAGGCAGGCAGTGTTTCTCTGAGCATCTTCCCCTGTCAGCTTGTGAGCTGGGTCCTAGTACTATTCCCCTTTCGCAGATGAAGAAACTGCCCATGGCCACAGCCCACTGAAGATGAAACCAAGATTCTCTGTCTAAAGCTGTTGATTAAAAATAATAAAGGCCGGTGCCAGGCGCGGTGGCTCAAGCCTGTAATCCCAGCACTTTGGGAGGCCGAGACGGGCGGATCACGAGGTCAGGAGATCGAGACCATCCTGGCTAACCCGGTGAAACCCCGTCTCTACTACAAAAATACAAAAACTAGCCGGGCGAGGTGGCGGGTGCCTGTAGTCCCAGCTACTCCAGAGGCTGAGGCAGGAGAATGGCGTAAACTCGGGAGGCGGAGCTTGCAGTGAGCCGAGGTCCGGCCACTGCACTCCTGCCTGGGCGACAGAGTGAGACTCTGTCTCGGAAAATAATAATAATAATAATAATAATAATAATAATAATAATAAAGGCCGGGTGCGGTGGCTCACACCTGTAATCCCAGCACTTTGGGAGGCCGAAGCAGGCGGATCATGAGGTCAGGAGATCCAGACCATCCTGGCTGACACGGTGAAACCCTGTCTCTACTAAAAATACAAAAACAAAAAATTAGCCGGGCATGGTGGCAGGCACCTGTAGTCCCAGCTACTCGGGAGGCTGAGGCAGGAGAATGGCATGAACCCGGGAGGCAGAGCTTGCAGTGAGCCGAGATTGCGCCACTGCACTCCAGCCTGGGCCACAGAGCGAGACTTCGTCTCAAAAAAATAAATAAATAGAAATAATAATAATTAAAAAATTAAAAATTGGCTGGGCACAGTGGCTCATGCCTGTCTATAATCCCAACATCTTGGGATGCCAAGACAGGCAGATCACTTGAGGCCAGGGGTTTGAGACCAGACTGGCCAATATGGTGAAACTCCGCCTCTACTAAAAATACAAAAATGAGCTGGGCATGGTGGCACACACCTGTAATCCCAGCTACTCTGGAGGCTGAGGCAGTAGAATCGCTTGAAGCCAGGAGGTGGAGGTTGCAGTGAGTTGAGATCCAGTCACTGCACTCCAGCCTGGGCAACACAGCAAGATTCTGTCTCAAAACAAAAAATT